>NC_073305.1:208911651-209211651 GCF_027595985.1 Sorex araneus | reverse complement strand
CGAATGGGGACCTTACTGGCACCCCCTCAAGCAAATCGACGAGCAATGGATGACAGGTGATACAGGTGATTTAGGATTACAAAAAAATTATGAAAATAGTAGAGATCCCATATACAGCACACCCACTTTCAACTATTCATAATATCTAAGCTAGAATGGTAATGGTACATTTGATACTAATAATCATTACTGACCCAACTATTAAAGTTCATGCTTCACGCAGATTTTTTTAGTTTTTAACAAGGTTCAGATATGACCACTAGAAATTAAGTGGTAGCCTAATAGAATGCAATCACTGTCTCTCTCTTTTTTTTCTATAGAATCACCGTGAGATACAGTTACAAAGCTTTCATGTTTGAATTTCAGTCATACAATGACTGAACACCCTTGCCTCCACCTGTGCACATTTTCTACCACCAATGTTCCCAGTACCTGCCCCCCCATCCCAACTCTCCCCGTGTCTCTATGACAGACAATTTTCCCCATACTCTCTCTCTACTTTTGGGGAATGCAATCACCTTAAAATGTCATCCCATTGCTCATCGATTTGTTCGAGTGGGCACCAGTAACGTCTCTCATTGAGAGACTTATTGTTACTGTTTTTGGCATGTCCAATACGCACAAGTAGCTTGCCAGGCTCTGCCGTGCGGGCTCCATACTCTCGGTAGCTTGCCAGGCTCTCTGAGAGGGGCGGAGGAATTGAACTCGGGTTCGGCTGAATGCCCAACCGCTGTGCTATTGCTCCAGCCCACCTTAAAGTGTAATTTGATCAATTGAAGGAGTGCCAGAGATTGTTTTGGAAGGAATACTTACGGTTATTCCTCTGGCTCAGAGAGAGAGCTCAGCAGATTAACCATGTGCTTGGCAAGTGCAAGTCTTGGGTTTGATCCCTAGTACCACATGGTCCCCAAGCACCACTGGGAGGAGCCCCTGAGCACAGAAGCAAGAGCCACCCTGAGCACTGCTGAGTGTAACCTCAAAACAAATTCCTGCTTTGAAAATACGGTCCTCCCTTGTCCTACTTATATAATAGAACAGATTAGATATATAACTAGATATGAAAAAATGACTATCTTTTAATAAGCTAGATATTTAAAGATATTCACAAAGTATGCAAAACTATTCTATCCCCCTTTTTTGGGGGTGGGGGGGTGGGGTGACGCTTTTTATGATAAAAACGTATTGTGTTGGGGCCAGAGAGGCAGTACAGGAGTTAGGACATTCGCCTTGTACACAGCTGAACCTGGTTTGATCGCCCATACCGCACATGGCCCCCTGAGCATTGCTGGAGTGATCTCTGAGCACAGAGCCTTGAGTAATCCCTGAGTACAGCTGGGTATCACTGTATCACTGTCATCCCATTGTTCATCGATTTACTCGAGTGGGCACCAGTAACGACTCTATTACACTCAGCCCTGAGATTTTAGCAGCCTCTTCTTACTCGTCTTTCCCAACAATTGGAGGCTCTTTTAGGGTCAGGGGAATGAGACCTATCGTTACTGTTTTTGGCATATTGAATACGCCATAGGTAGCTTACCAGGCTCTGCCCATGCGGGCGGGATACTCTCGGTAGCTTGCCGAGCTCTTTGAGAGGTATGTATATATCTTTTACTATATTTGGGATATGAATATGCCATGGGGAGCTTGCAAGGCTCTCCCATGCAGACAATATAGACTCTTGGTAGCTTGTCAGGTTCTCCAAGAGGGAGAACAAGGCTAGTAGATGTGGCCGCACGCTTCCAGGAGCTTGGTCTTATAGTCTCTGGATGTTGGCCATTGGTGGGATTATACGGCACCAGGTGCAGTTTGTGAGTGTGGCTGCCAAGCTACTGGAAAATGGGGGATCTGGGTGGAGAAGGCCCAGTCCCAATCTGAGCAGGCTTGGAGATCTCAGCCCCGGGTCCCGCACACCTGGGTTCCTCTCCCTTCATGCTGAGGTTTGTCTGAACATATGGAGAGTGGCCTAGAGCATGGTGTGAAGTGTCAAATCTTAAGCAAATAAGAGAGTATCCATACAGTGGTAAGAAGAAAACTGTAAGGCCTGGAATCAGATGTTTGCAGTAAAGGGTCATTTATGCTGAAGGATGATTGGGACAACACATAATTCAGAGCTTGAACAGGGTGTCCATGGGAGAGAGAAAACTTACATAAGCGAATGATTTACATCAAGGTACAGGATAACAAGAGGGCAAACAGCATAAGGAGTATGTGAGACAGTGGCAGCAATTAAGGACAGATTAAACATATTGAACTTAGTAGGAGTCAGTTTTTTCATAGATACATGAGTCATAAAAAAATGGAAGAAGAAAACTTGAATGACCCCTGTGGAATTGAGAGTGGAAACACTGAAATGAATCTGTTTTCACGGTTATGAACAGATGCAGAAAGATGTTCAAATGTAAACTTGTGTACTTTATGTAAATATTTTCTAGCTCTCCATTGAGTACTGACATCCCAGTAACAATAAGCACATCTGAAAGCCAGATCTTGAATTTTTAAATCTCATTCTCGTTTGACAGCCAGGGGGTTGGGGTTGTTTCAAAAGCAGTGTTGATATGAGGGCCTGAGTCAAATCCCCTGCTCATGCTTCTTCTCTACCACCACGACCTGGTATAGTCCCTTAAAAAAATAAGTAAAATTTTAGGAGAAATGACTGATTTTTTTGACTGAGTAGGAAGAGCACAAATGAGCCTAGAACATCTTTTTTTTTGTCCTAGAAAATGGAAATGTGCTAAGAATGATGGGATTATGTCAGAAAGAAACAGAAGTTGACTTTATGATCAAATCTGAGATATTTTAAGCATTAAGAAAATAGTAATAAATTATAATTCATTTTATAAAATAGATAATGAGTTCATGGTGATTTAAAAATGAATTGTAGGGCAGGAGCGATAGTACAGCGGTAGGGCGTTTACCTTGCACACAGCCAACTGAGTTCAATCCCCAGCATCCCATATGGTCCCCCAGCACTGCCAGGAGTAATTCCCGACTGCAGAACTAGGAGTAACCCCTGAGCATCGCTGTGTGTGACTCAAAAAGAAAAAATATCATAACTTTAATGAGAAAATATACCCCACAAAATTACAGAATAACTTTAGAGAAATTTAGTACATACAGCATCATCAAAGTATCAAGGGAAAAAATCAAAATTGTGTACAACCCAATAAAATGCAACAGTACAGAGTATTGCTTCTATAAGATTTGTACTAAAAATGTCTAATAAAATCTAATCAGTGACAAGAAAGATAATCTTGAGACAGTCTACAGAATAACTGACCTTAGACTCTGAAGTAGTAAGCTTATAAAAGTGTAGAAAAAGACAAATTATTTGAATTAAAGAATAGATGGCTAAATCTAACACCTGATTCTAGACTAGCTTTTTCTAAAAAGAACATAATGGGGACAGAGAGAAACTCGAGTGGGTTTTGAATAGCAATATACACATGCTATTTTCTGATTTTGATGGTTGTGCACTGTAGTTATATAGGCTTCTTTGTTGAAAATATATTCTAAAGTTGGAACAAATATACACTAAATTATAAGGAGGGAGTTGAGGTTGGTTGAAGCATTGTGTCTGTCTAATATTGGATGAGGGTCATCTGTTCTTGCAAACTTTGAGTGTGAAAGTGATGAGATTGTCAAGTTCCTCTACCCTTCTAAATCTTTTTAAAAAGGAAAAGAAAATATAGTTTTGTCAGTGTGATAAGAAGGGGGGAAATCCCATTTTTGTTTTTGGGCCACACTGGTAGTGGTTTTGGGGCAGGAGAAAGGAAGAAAGAAGAAAGAAAAAAAAGATAGAAAGAAAGAAAGAAAGAAAGAAAGGAAGAAAAGGAAGGAAGAAAGAAAAAAAGAAAGAGAAAGAAAGAAAGAAAGAAAGAAAGAAAGAGAGAAAGAAAGAGAGAAGGAAAGGAAGGGAGGAAGGAAGGAAAAGATGGAAAGAGAGAGCGAGGAAGGAAGGAAAGAAAGAAAAGAAGGAAGGAGAGAGGAAAGAAAGAAGGAAGGGAGAAGAGAGGAAAGAAAGGAAGAAAGAAAGATGGAAGGAGGGAGGGAGGAAGCAGAGAGGAAAGAAAGAAGGAGAGAGGAAAGGAAGGGAGAAGAGAGGAAAGAAAGGAAGAAAGAAAGATGGAAGGAGGGAGGGAGGAAGCAGAGAGGAAAGAAAGAAGGAGAGAGGAAAGGAAGGAAGGAATAGAGCAAAGAAAGGAAGAAGAGGAAAGAGAGGAAAGAAAGAGGGAGGGAAGGAAGGGGAGAGAGGAAAGAGAGAAAGGAAAGGAAGAAAGAAAAAAGAAAGGAGGAAAGGAAGAAAGAGAGGGAAAGACGGGGAGAGAGGGAGGGTGGGAGAGAGGAAGGAAGGAAATGAAATGCGGAAGGAAGGAAAGAAGGAAGGAAGGAAGGGAGGGAGGGAGGGAGGGAGAAAGGAAGGATGGAAGGAAGGAGAGAGGCAAGAAGGTAGCTAAGACAGAAAAAGAAAGAAAAAGAAAGAAAAGAAAGAGAAGAAAAGGAAAGAAAAGAAGAAAAGAAAAGGAAAGGAAAGAAAAGAAAAGAAAAGAAAAGAAAAGAAAAGAAAAGAAAAGAAAAGAAAAGAAAAGAAAAGAAAAGAGAAGAAAAGAAAAGAAAAGAAAAGAAAAGAAAAGAAAAGAAAAGAAAAGAGAGGAGAGGAGAGAAAGGAAGGAAGGGCGGGACGGAGGGAGGAGACGCCAGGGGTGCCCGGGAGTCCCCCGGCGCGGGCTTTTTGAGAGGCCGGAAGTGGCGGCGGCTTCCGGCGGGCGCGCGGCCATGGCGACCAAGAGGCTGGCGCGGTAGGCGGCGGGGCGGGGGGTCGCGGCGGCCCTGACCCGGCGGGTGCACCGTCCAGGGGGAGGGAGCCCGGGGCCGGGGACCGGCGCTCCGGCCGGGGTCCTGGCGGGGGCGCGGGCGGCGCGGGCTGCCCCGGCCGAGGGCGGCGGGCGGGGGTCGGGGGGCGTCTCGGGGGGTCCCGGCGTGCGGGCTCGGGCCGCCTGCGGGCGCAGGCAGCGAACGGTGAGGAAATCAACTTTCCTTCCTGGCTCTGCTCGGGAGCGCCGTCAGGGAACCGGCGCAGAGGGTCGGGGGTGATTTTCTTTTTTTGCTTTTTGGGTCACACCCGGCGATGCACAGGGGTCACTCCTGGCTCTGCACTCAGGGATTACACCTGGCGGTGCTCCCGGGACCATATGGGATGCTGGTTTTGTTGTTGTTGTTGTTGTTGTTTTTCTTTTTGGGTCACACCTGGCGATGCACAGGGGTTACTCCTGGCTCTGCACTCAGGAACCACCCCTGGCAGTGCTCAGAGGACCATATGGGATGCTGGGAATCGAACCCGGGTCTGCCACAAGGCAAACGCCCTACCCGCTGTGCTATTGCTCCAGTCCTTTTTTTTTTTTTTCTTTTTAATGATGCCTGGAGCCATCCGGGTTCTCAAGCACCCACCCCTCTCCCCCAGGCGTCCCTGGTGACATTCCACATTGATGATCCTTTCGCTTAGGGCCCCGCCCTGGCCCTGCCTTGTCCCCGTTTTGTCCAGCCTTATCTCCCTCTTTGGGAGCAGGCACACGCGGTGTGCAGTACCAGCTTCTGTCCTTTTATCTAGGAGCACCCTATGAGCGAGTGTCTTCCAGGGCGTCAGGGCTGCGGGGTCCCGCGTTCGCACAGCAACTCTGTGGTCTTTGGCAATTTGCCGCCTCCGTTTTGCCCTTCCATAAGGCACAGGTAGCAAAAGTGACGGTTCCCTACAGTTGTTGAAGGAGTCCTCAAGTGTCAGTGCTCTCTGTGTCGGGAGCAGTCACCTGTCGGCTGTTCATTTCCCAGCTCCACTTAGTAGCTGTCATCCTTTCTTTCTTTCTTTTTTTTTTTTTTTTTTAAATTTTATTGAATTGTGGTGAGATAGTTACAAGCTTTCATGTTTGGGTTACAATCTCACAATGATCCAACACCCATCCCTCCACCAGTGCACATTCCCCACCACCAATATCCCGGGTATACCCCCCTTTCCCATCCTCCCCCTGCCTCCGTGGCAGACAATATTCCCCATACTCTCTCTCTACTTTTGGGCATCATGGCTTGCAACACAGACACTGAGAGGTCATCGTGTTTGGTCCATTATCTACTTTCGGCACACACCCCCCAACCCGACTGATTCCTGCAGCCATCATTTCCTTAGTGATCCCTTCTCTATTCCAGCTGCCTTCTAGAAGCTGTCAGTCTTAGACTCCAAAAGGTGTCTATCTCCATAAACTACCCACTTTACTTTTCAAAGTAGTTTGTCACACCTGCTCTGTGTGTGTATATGTGTATATGTGTGTTTGTGTGTGTGTGTGTGTGTGTGTGTGTGTGTGTGTTGAAGGGGTGGAAGGGGGTGTGAGGAGAGGGACGATATTGGGGCGTGGATAGGCCACACTTGGCTGTCTTCAGGGGTTACTCCTGGCTCTTTGCTCTGGGGTCACTCCTGCCAGCTCAGAGGGACCTTATGTGGTACCTGGGATCTAAAGCAGGGTTCGAAGTGTGCGAAGAAAATACCTTCCCCTCTGGACTGTCTCTGGCCTGGCACAGTATGAGGTCATTCTTTGGACTCCTTAGCCTTTGCTTTGGGGGATATTTATCATGTTACTTTATCTTGGGTCTGTACTTTATTTTTTTATTTTTAAATTTATTTCTTTTTAATTAGTGAGTCACAGTGAGGGTACAGTTACAGTTTAACATATTTTCGTGCTTGAACCGGATGACCACTCAAGACCCCTATTTTGGAATCACAACACCCAAAAGGAAAGAGAGAGATCAAATTGGAATGCCCTGCTACAGAGGCGGGGTGGGGTGGGGGGGATACTGGGTTCATTGGTGGTGGAGAATGGACACTGGTGGAGGGATGGGCTCTTAAACATTGTACTTTATTTTTGTTGTTGTTAGGGGGTCACATCTGGTGGTGCTCACTCCTGGCTTTGTGCTCAGATCACTCCTTTTAGTGCTCAGGAGACCATCTGGGGTGCCAGGGATCGAACCCAGGGCTGCTGTGTGCAGGGCCTTCCCCGTTGTGCTATTGCTGTGGTCCCTTCACTCTCTGCTTACTTCCTCATCATTATTATGAAATAGGGGAAATAATAGCATAATTATGCAAATGTGAACTTTGAGGCCTATGCAGATACAACGATTACTAAAACCAAAGGAGGGTCATTTTCCTCAAAGTCTGATTCCATTCTCTCCTCCCCTCCCGACCCCCCACAGACACATACACACAGTCCCCAATCGTGAATATGTTATTTTTTCAGTCTGTTCAAACAGGAGTGTGAATGAACATCTTGGGATGTTTTACATTTTTCAGGCAGCTTGGATTAATTAGGAGAAAGGCAATTACACCAACAAATGGAAATCAAGGGAAAAGCAAATGCAGTAAGTATAGTGTGCTTTGTTTACATGTTGTAACTGTGCAGTTTTCAAACAGGTAAAGCCTAAGGTCACCCTGATCTTTTGCAGGACAGTTGTTTGACTACTTAATAGTCATTGATTTTGAATCGACATGCTGGAATGATGGGAAACGCCACCATGACCAGGAAATAAGTAAGTCTGATCCGCCAGTGATCTAAGCTAGCATTAGATGTGTCACTTTAAAGTTTGCAGAGACAAACCACTCAACAGTTAGTTTAAAGAATTAAGATCGCTTATGAATTGGTACAATATTAGCACTATTATATATTGCCATACTTTAAAACTTGACTGGACAAGGAAAGGGAACAAAAATCTAAATAAATGTCTCATAATTGTTTTAGATCATGATCACGATCACGAAATCCTGTTAATCACCGATTTCTTGGGTGGGCTCAGTAACATCTCATTTCGTCCTTTCCCTGAGATCTTAGAAGTCTACCTCAATTCGACCCTCCTAAGGACATTGCACTGGGGGCTCTTCAGAGTCAGGGGAATGAGATCCAGCTTGTTACTGGATTTTGCATATGAATACACCATGGGAAGCTTGCAAGGCTGTCCCATGGGGGCAGGAAACTCTCAGAAGCTTGCTAGTTTCTCCCAAAGGGAGAAGTAGACTAAAGCACTTCTAAGAGCTTGCTTTTAACATCTCTGGATGTTGGCTGTTGATGGGATTACACACACCTGGGTTCCTCTGCTGGTACCTTCATGCATGAGGCCTGTCTGAACGTGTGGAGAGGGGCCTCCAGCATGGCTGTAGCTAGGTTCCAGTGGTCTTCGGCCACCGGGAGCTCTGCTCGGGGTGGGGAGGGAAGCTGGAGCCCATCCCCGTCCAGGGGCCCCGGGGAAGACAGCCAGGTGTTCGGGCAGGAGACTGCATCACTCTCTTCTGAGAGCTTGCTTTTGTAATCCCATCAATTGTTTGAGTTACTTTAAATTTCAAAAGCATATGACAAAATGCTACTTGACTATGTATTCAAAAGCTTTCTTTTTAGTCGTTATAATTTTAATATTTCTTTCCTTTTTTTAAGATGCTAAAACTGCATCATGTTGCTTTGGTCATTTTTATATGCCCTGACTAAAACAATGATTGTTAATGCTATATGATAGCATTTAATTTAAAATGATTATAGCATCAATATAATAATTATATATCGAAATGTCAATTAAACATTTTTCATTTAGTTGAATTTCCAGCAGTATTGCTGAACACATCGACTGGAGAAGTTGAATCTGAGTTCCATGCTTATGTTCAACCTCAGGAACATCCAGTGCTTTCCACATTTTGCATGGAACTGACAGGCATCAAGCAGGTATGATATAGATATCAAAATTCAGAAATCAGTTTCGAAAGGAAAATAAAGACTCTAACTAAGTATATATCTGCAACTTAGAATTAAATATATTCAGTGTTGGCAGAATGTCTCCTCCAGAATTCCAATGAGGCTCTTAAATATTACAGTAATGTAAAACTAATAAATTTGTTTCTGGAAATTAAATAACATTAAATTTCTGCCTAGATTTAATTATTACCTTTTTAATCTTTTTATGTTTTTATTCTTATAAGTTGTCTACGATGATTTATTATGTTCATTATTCCAATGCCAATCCCACCACCAATATTTCCAGCTTACCCATCACCACCCAAGCCTGCTCCAATAGCAAGCCCGAAATGATTTATTTTTATATTGCTTGTTAAAAAAATAACTCACTAAAATGGTCAAAAAAGATGTTCTAAGAAGAAAGTGTGTGAAGATTGGTGTTTCTCACCCTGGAGCTATTAAGCCCTTATTTAAGAGATTACTAACATGTTGTTACGGGTTAAGCCTGGTATGTTAATATTTTCTTAATCGAGGTTGGTTGCTTTCTGCTGTTCATCCCATCCTACATGGTGTGCTGCTCCTGGTATATCAATGGTGTAGAGTCATTATTACCTCTTTTAAAATCTGATTTCAGATTGATAAGCCTAATTTTTCTCAACTTGAAAAGGTCTAATCTTATTCTCTCTCATGCATTTTAACATATTCGTTCTTCATTAGACCTTTTGTTGTATTCTCCAGTGGTGCTTAACTATGTACTCAGTATATGCTCAACAATTATGGAATTCAGTGGTTGAATTTAGATTTTGTGATTATTCAGGCTCAAGTTGACGAAGGGGTCCCTCTGAAGATTTGCTTATCTCAGTTTTCTAAATGGATTCATACAATTCAGGAACAGAAGAAAATTATTTTTGATACTGGAGTTTCAGATCTTTCTACTTCTGAAGCAAAATTGTGTGCATTTGTTACTTGGTCAGGTAAAAATTAAGTTACACCTAAATCGCTTAATCACTGTGTAATTCTTTACTTTAGTAAGAATTGTTAGTATTAATCTCCTGAGCCAGGAAAGAAATCCCAGTTCTTAACCAGATGTTAACTATAAATTTATGTTTTTTAAATTACCATTCTGGGATGTTTTAAAAATGAAAGCCTTAATTTTAAGAATTTTTAAAGATTGTTTCTCTCTGTTCTTCTGAATCCAAGCAAAGATGATTTTGTAAAGATTGTGTTATTTTTTTGCAACCTTAAAAATAGAGTCCTCATTCAACTCATATTTTTTCTATGCTTTTGTGTTTTGACACATACTGATACAGACATGAAGGAAAAAATGAGTCATTTAAAGTAGATCTTTTATAGTCTCATGACATAGCATTGCTATTAGTAGTCATTGATAGCATGGTTGTGCTATTGATAGCTTAGCATTGGTAGTCATAGTTGATTTCTAAAGATAGTAGATTGATGTGCCAGAGTGATAGCACAGCGGGTAGGGTGTTTGCTTTGCACACACGTGGCCGACCCAGGTTTGATTCCCAGCATCCCATATGGTCCCCCAGCACCGCCAGGAGTAATTCCCGAGTGTAGAGCCAGAAGTAACCCCTGAGCATCGCTGGGTGTGACCCAAAAAGCAAAAAATAAATAAATAAATAAATAAAGATAGTAGATGCTAAAAGATCTTTGGTTTTCCTATTTTTTTCCTTAGAATGTTGGACGAAGATTACCTCCATGTTGACCATGCAATTTAGCTCTTTTTGGAGAGTATTCTGAGATACTTAGTGTACTTCATTAAGTATTCAGGAAATATTATGAAACTTAGATACAATCTAATTTTTAAGAGGTTATTTACAGTGAATAGTTGTTATATATAGCAAAGTAAAACATATTGGGATCATTAACTTTGTTTTAATATATTTCATGCAGATTGGGACTTGGGGGTTTGCCTGGAATATGAGTGTAAAAGAAAACAGCTCTTAAAACCCACATTCTTAAATTCTTGGATTGATCTTAGAGTAACTTACAAGGTAAGAGTCAAAGATGGAGATACCCTCATGTTGAAAAGTGATTTTTAGTTTTAAAAAAATGATTAAACCTTTTTCCATAGAAATCATGGATTTTTTAAATAAAATATTTTCTTTTGAAACATTAATTTTAACACATCTTAAAATATGTATTTTTTGGGGGGTGGGGGGTCACACCCGGTGGTGCTCAGGGGACCAAATGGGATGCTGGGATTCGAACCTGGGTCGGCCGCATGTAAGGCAAACGCCCTTCCTGCTGTGCTATCACTCCAACCCCTAAAATATGTATTTTTTAAAAAAAACAAAAATGTAGGAGCTGGAACAATAGTACAGTGGGTAGGGTGTTTGCCTTGTATGTGGCGGACCTGGCTTCGATCCCCAGTATCCCATATGGTCCCCTATGCACCGCCAGGGGGTGAGTATCCTGAGTATCTCCAGGTATGATCCAAAAAAAAACAACAATAAGACCCACAAAAAAGTATATTCTAGTTAATAGAGCTAAAAATTATGAAAAATAAGACATTAATCAAAGTCTTTCAAATAGTGATAAACTTTTTAGAAATTGTCTTCTTTTATTCTATTAGCAATTCTACAGGAGAAAACCAAAAGGACTAAGTGGTGCCCTGAAGGAAGTGGGAATAGAATTCCTAGGACGAGAACATTCCGGTTAGTATAATGACGTTCACCTCATTTTTATAAAAGCTAGAGGAATATCTTCTAGCTTTTATAGAACTCCTGCTGTGTGCAATTCAAATTGTTTCTAAGGCTTTCAGATGACCACATTCATAAGTTAAACACTGCCACCTAGTTTCTTTTCAGTTGTGTGAAAGAATGAAAATAATTAGACAAATAATGTCAGTTAATTAGTGGAAAACTGAACAAGACTTATGCTAGAGAGACAGTTGAATACATATGGGAAGTGTGGGTGTGTTCCCTGACACCCACCAGCGCTACTGGAAGTGACCACCAAGCGCCACTGGGTGTAGGTAGCCCCCAAGCAAAGAAGCCAAAAAACCCAAACAAAAAAATAACAAGACTCTTAAATTATTTACAAATCATGGTCCCTTCAGGAAGTTGATGACATTTTTGAGTCTAACAGATTTTTACCTCCTCTTTAAATGTGGGAGGTCACGTCTTTCATTGGGTAGTGTTGCCACAGCTTTCCACATGACCAGCTTACCATCATTAAAACTAACCATATGTCCTCACTTATGTTTAAGTGATGGCTTTTCCCCCCTGCAGTTCTTTATACTCGCACCACTTTAATTCAGTGCTGGCGATATATTTCTTTAGGGTTGGATGATTCTCGGAATACTGCCCTTCTTGCTTGGAAAATGATCAGGGATGGCTGCCTAATGAAAATAACAAGGTCCTTGAACAAGGTTAGTATTGTTTGTCCCTTTGTTCTGACTTTTTTTTTTTTTTTTTTTTTTGCTTTTTGTGTCACACCCAGCGATGCACAGGGGTTGCTCCTGGCTCTGCACTCAGGAATTACCCCTGGCGGTGCTCAGGGGACCATATGGGATGCTGGGAATCGAACCCGGGTCGGCCGTGTGCAAGGCGAACGCCCTACCCGCTGTGCTATTGCTCCAGCCCTGTTCTGACTTCTTAAACTGCTAAAGTTACCATAGGTTCATTGACATGATTTCATATGTGCAATCATTTGTAAATCAATTGCACTTTTTTTTTTTGTCTTGTCGTAGGGGTATTAAAGAAATGATGAACACACAGATTTTAAAATTGATAGATCTGTCTGTGTAATCACAGGTTCCCACTAAGAAGAATTCTAACATTTTGG
This sequence comes from Sorex araneus, assembly GCF_027595985.1. Classification (NCBI taxonomy): domain Eukaryota; kingdom Metazoa; phylum Chordata; class Mammalia; order Eulipotyphla; family Soricidae; genus Sorex; species Sorex araneus. The sequence continues at coordinate 209,199,088 of NC_073305.1, read as the reverse complement.
TTAGAAATTTGAATGCAAATCACGTTGACGAAACTTCAATCGGCAAAAGTAGCATTCAGTCCGTAAGCGTAAATGAAGGGGAATCAAAAAATGAAATAAGTTCTCATAAAGAAGTTCGGATGAAGTCAGTTGGTCTGAATTCTCCTATCAAGGTACAGCAAGATCAGTTACTACTAAAAAGCAGTGTAAAAACAGGTCTTCGCAGTGTCAAAAGCGGCTTTTCTCCTTTTAACACTGTATCCTCTGCTCCTCCGGGGCAATTGCAGTCTACCAGAGTGAATTTACCTATTTCTCTGCGGAAGCAAGAACAACATGGACATCTTGCTTTTAATACCAAATGTAAGTCTTCAACAGTTGGTTCAGAATTGGTACTTGTTTCAACTACCCTTTCATCTGTCAATCATGTTTCTGATGTGGAAATGAGTTCTGCTTTTGATTGTCTACCTATGTTGGCCGATTGGGAGGACGTTGCTTTACTTCCAGCCTCTCAGCCTGAGCAAAATACAGACTGTATGCCTCCCATTAGTGACTCAAACATAGATGTCTCATTCAATTCTGGAGAAGGAGTAACGGTTTTAAAAGATTTTGAAATGCCAAATCATGAAAACTTTCAAGACATGGAAGAAACTCCTCAGGAATATGAGACTTCTAAGTCTATTGTATATAAAAGTTCTCACACAACTATTTATAATGTGAAAGAAGCCAAAGATCGGAGTTCAGATGTTTCTGACTTTAAATTACCGGAATGTAAATCAAATACTCTGAACAGTGTTCACACTGCTATTTCTTGTCCTTCAATTTTGGGAAATCATCCTGGAGGTATGAAAAGGAATTCATCAAATCCCCCAGCTTTCCCCCCAGCCAAAAAACAGACCTTCACTATTCATGAAGAAAAGCCCACAGCACATGAAGTCTCCCAAGTGAGAAATGCGGGCAAGAAGATTGTCCCCTCTGTCTTAAACTCTAATGTTCATCTACGAGATCCTTGGAAGCTTGGGAAAATGACTCCTCCTTTATGCAAATGTGGCCGAAGGTCTAAAAGACTTGTTGTTTCTAATAATGGACCAAATCATGGGAAAGTCTTCTACTGTTGCCCTATTGGGAAACACCAAGAAAACAGAAAGTGTTGTGATTATTTCAAATGGGAACATACGCTTCAGAAGGAAAAAACCAATAGCAGAGTTCTTTCTCATTCCCCCAGGGGGCATAATTTAAGTGGTCCAGAGACGATGTGTAACAGAAGTTTGAATTTGTCTACCCCAAATTCATTGAGACTTAGACCTTCAATGAGAAATTGATGCACTTTTTTTATACCTCAAACTTTTTTATTTGTGATTTTCAGTGTGGTTAAAAAAATGAAAAAAAAAAAAAAGAAAAATTGTGTGGGGAAAGAGCTCGGAGCATGTGAAACACAGGCTTGGCAGGCAGGAGGCCCTGCCAGAGCGCCTCAGATGTAGCCATGGGGCCCCCTGAGAACTTGGTGTGGCCCTTGTGACTCTTCACACCACTAGGATGGTCCCAGGAGGCCCCGACACCACCAGTTTGAGTAGCAGAGTATCACCAATTTGAGTATTAAACTGTCAAGCCAGTAATTCTAGACTGAGCATTGGCAGAAGTGGACCCCCTCCCTCCTGCCCCGAGCACTCCTGGGGAGCGCCTCTTATTTATTTTTTTAATTTATTTTAAGTGAATAGACCTTCAGTATGAGGACTTACCATTTATTATACTGTACTGTCAAACACACGTAGGGACTGGAGAGATAGGACAGCAACGAGGGCACTTACTGCATATATGGCCAATGTGGGTTTGATCCCCAGCACCCCATAAGATCCCCTGAGCCCCACCGGGGGTGATCCCCTGAGCACACAGCCAGGCATAACCTCTGAGCAGGGTTGGGTGTGATCCCAAGCCAAAAAACACATAAATTGAAAATAAACTTAACAGGCTCCTAATTTTATTTATCAGTTATCTAATATGTCTTCTGTTTATGAATTCTGGTTGTTCCTGAAATTCCTAAACATGAGTATTTTGATGTCTTACATATTTATATTTCATATATTAACATTTGCCGATTGTATCATGCACTTTTAAAAAGAATCAAAGGATTTAGGTTGTAAGCAAATTTAATATGTATTCTTTTATAGTTAGCTTTGAAACAAATATTTTTTGTTTGGGGGCCACACCCAACTGTGCTGAGGTCTTATTCCTGGTTCTGTGCTCAGGGGTCACTCCTGGCAGTGCTCAGGCAATTATATGGGGTACTGGGGATTGAACCCCAGTGGCTGTATGAGAAGCAAGTGTTTACTTGTACTATCTCTCCGACACCTGAAACAAAATTTCAATTATTTTACAGAGGTTTGAAAACTAACGGGTCAGAGATTTGGTTGAGAAACTGCTTTTATAGCACAAATTTAAATTTTCCTTAACAATTGATAGCACTCTTTTATGACCAAATTATAGAAGCACTAATGCAAAGGAGTGTACTGAGTGTTTTATTTCAAAATTCAGACTTTGATGTCATAACCACAAGATTATAGATCGCCAGGTTACTGGCATATTATCACCTCTATATGATCTTATGGTCTTCAGGGTCCGTCTTTATCTTGTACCATGATAATGGAATGAATTTAAATTGTTCCCCATTCTTTCTTCTTCAGTTCTTTTCTTTTTATCTTCCCACTGATCGTCTTTGGCAACTCTTGGATAAATTCTATCTATCAAGGGAAAGAAAATTAGAACAGAAATGTTTTATCTTTAGACAAAGTTAATTACAAGAAGTTCTGCTGTGAATTTTAGGTGAAAGGATTAGGGCCCCCACTGGGGTGAGTTCTTTGTAAGAAATTAAAGAGATATAAGTCTGGTAAGCCAAAAGACCCAACAAATTTAGCCAGGGAATTCATCTTAATATCAAGATTCTGACTTCTGTCTATGTCTTTAGTTCACTTTGGAATATCTGGTACAACGTGCTTTGAGAGTATTGATAATAATGAAAATACAGATAATGCTCTCCTGAACAAATATAATTAAGTACCTACCTTTCTGGGGTATTTGTAAGGTGCTGTAGATTTTTTTACATGTTCCTGAATCTCTTTTTTCAGTTGTTCTTGATCATGTGACTTGTACTCGGGGTTCAGAACAATAAAAGCCTTCACTACCTAAAGTGAATATATAAAACAGGAGGATGAATTGTGAATTTTTATTTTGGTCTGTCTCGTGTGCTTTCCCTGACTAGGACTCTAAGTGCCTGGTGGTGTGGCCCAAAGGGTTTAAACAGGCATTGAGCATAGCTTCTTACTCTTCCCCCTGCCACTTAATCCCAGAACTCTGTTTCTGTTCCTGGTACAGGAGACCTTCTGGGACTCCTACTTGACTCTCCACACTGTTCACTTTCTCACAGTCTGCACTCGATTTTCTGACCCGCTTCTGATTACTTCTGCTCAAAACTTGCAGAAACTTGGCAGTGTGCAAGCAGTGTTTTTATCTAACAATCTGGCCCTATCTAGCCAAGTTCCTAGATTCACATCCCCCCTGTGGTCCTCTGATATCCCTTTATTCACAATTTGCCATATCCTTGCTGAAGAAAGCAGCTGAAACCAGGAACTCTATACCCGACACCTGTTGATTTAAGACTGTATTTTTGAAATGCCACCAATGCCTGGGAAATCCAGCCTAGTAATGGGAAAAACAAAAAGGTCATGGCTCCTGTAGCCACTATTTTGGTTTAAATAATCCGATTACAGTAGATTGCATTGATGTGCAAAGTTACTGCTTACAGCTGCCACTGAAGTACCCATGACCCCCAGCCCTGCCATGCCACCTCTGGTCTGATCTTCCTTCTCCCCCACCCCCCCTTGGTTGACAATTACAGTTTTGATAACCTCACTTTACCAAAACCACCATCACCATAGTCTCCTAGACTCCACCTCTTTTCAGGAAGGACAAAGTTTTGCGTTTTGCTACAAGATGTATAGAAATAAAAGTTTTCAAGTTTGTGAAACAAGTCAAAAGGAGGACAAATACAGATGATCTTATGTGTATGTGTGTGTATTTTTATACATTTAGTTGTAAGCATATAATATCATTTTTTTTTTTTACATAAAGTCACCTACAGCTAGGTCTGCAGATGTTTGTTGTTTGGAGTTTGTGTGTGTGTGTGTGTGTGTGTGTGTGTGTGTGTGTGTTTTGGGTCACACCAAGCCACTCCTCGTGGTGCTTGGGGGACCATAGGGAGTGCTGCGTATTGAACATGGATTGGTTGCGTGCAAAGCAAACACCCTACCTGCTATGCTGTCACTCCGGCCCCTGCTGCAGGTGTTTTAAAATGCAGATAAATTAAAAACTTGATCTTAGAGAATATCAGAGTGGGAGACTAATACCCAAGAACCGTAGAAATAAGTACCAGGAGGTTGACCCCATGGCTTCGCGGCTGGCCTCACGTTCCGGGGAAAGGGCAACTCAGAGAAGCGATCACCAACTACATTGTAGTTGAAGGCCATGTGGGGGAAGGGAGTTGCGGGCTGAATGAGGGCTAGAGACTGAGCACAGCGGCCACTCAACACCTTTATTGCAAACCACAACAGCTAATTAGAGAGAGAGAACAGAAGGGAATGCCCTGCCACAGTGGCAGGGTGGGGTGGGGCGGAGATGGGAGTGGGGAGGGTGGGAGGGACGCCGGGTTTACGGGTGGTGGAGAATGGGCACTGGTGAAGGGATGGGTTCCCGAACTTTGTATGAGGGAAGTATAAGCACAAAAGTGTATAAATCTGTAACTGTACCCTCACGGTGATTCTCTAATTAAAAATAAATAAATTATAAAAAAAAATAAAATAAAAAAAAATAAAAAATAAAAACAAATATTTCTGAAAAAAAAATAAAAACTTGATCTTTGTTTTGTGAATTGTTTAAAACTATGTTCATATACACTTCTGATACAAACTATCAGAACTAGTGTTGATAGTTACCGATTCGCATAATGATGCTTTTGCACCTTGGATAAATTATGTAAAGTCTTTATAAACTATGTGGCTGGAGAGATAGTACAGCAGGTAGAGCATTTGCCTTGCACACAGTTCACCCATGTTCGATCCCTGACATCCCATATGGCACCCTGAGCACCCTTAGGAGTGACCCCTGTGTACAGAGCCAGGAGTATGCCCCCACCCGGCAAAAAAGTATAAACCATTCTAGAAAATGAGAACACTTATTTGATTACATGAATGATAGCACGAACTCTGATAACTTGGGTCAGTCACACATCATTGCGTAATCTTGAGTAAACTAAATGACTTCACTGTTACTCTATAAATAGAGGTTGTGAGGATTAAGGTTGCATAGATACGGGTTTTCAACAATACCCAGAACATAGTCACTCAAAACATTAAATATTAGTTGTAGTATAATAAAAGTACAGAATTTTCAATGTACTCAAAAGCTATAACCACTTAAAACTTCATTGAAATTCTATGCAAAATTTTCTAAGTTTTAGGAAATGAGTTTATGACTGCTATTCAGTGTGGTAGCCACTTGCCACATCTATTTCACTGAAAACAATTTTCCCATTTTCTGTTGTTCGTACTGTTGCCTTACTGGTTATTGTATTCAATGGGCAAGTTCAGAACATTTACATTATTGAGCAAATACAGCGGTGACCTGGGGCATTTCAATTGCAAAGGGGGAGGAGAGGTAGTTGAAAGGACGAGTGCACATTTTTGCATGGGAGAGTCCTGGGGTTCAGTCTCAGCAATTCATGATCCCCAGAGAACCCCCCAGGCCCCAAAGCAAAAATAATTCCCCAAAAGAAGTATCACCCCCACCCCACTCCCTAGAAAATCCCCAATGACCTAGACAAATTTGTCTTGTCGATTTCACCTTCCAATGCAAAAATAGTATCTAAACTAGGTTACTGGGGTTTTTTCCCCAGAAATGACAAAAACCATTCCTTGATCCCTATTAGAAAGAATTCAAATCACCTAAATAAGGCTTTCAGGAAGCACGATTTTTAAATTGCCAAAGTGATAGCTAAATAAATTATGACTCAAGATGATTTTTTAAAATCTATTTATTTATTTATTTATTTATTTATTTATTGCTTTTTGGGTCACACCCAGTGATGCTCAGGGGTTACTCCAGGCTTTGCACTCAGGAATTACTCCTGGCAGTGCTTGGGGGACCATATGGGATGCCTGGGATTGAACTCGGGTCGGCCGCATGAAAGGCAAATGCCCTACGCGCTGTGCTATCGAGCAGGCCCCTCGATGATTTTTAAAACAAAGCAACCCCTATGAAATTCCTAAAAACTATGTTAAAGTGATCCGAAGGAGACAGAACTATGATCCACAAGTTCAATTAGAGAAGTCATCATCTGAGTATAAATGAAATGCTTCTAGCCTTGATACTTAAGGGCAGCCTAGCCTCAACTATTCTAGAGACTAGGTCCAGACCTAGGTAACAAAGGACTAGAGCCATAGCACAGCAGGGAGGGTGTTTGCCTTGCACGCAGCCAACCCGTGTTCGATCCCTCTGTCCCTCTCAGAGAGCCCAGCAAATTACCAAGAGTATCCTGCCCGCACGGTAGAGCCTGGCAAGCCACCTGTGGCATATTCGATATGCCAAAAACAGTAACAACAAGTCTTGCAATGGAGACGTTACTGGTGCCCACTCGAGCAAATCAATGAACAATGGGACAATAGTGCTACAGGTAACAAATGGACTCTTATCTGGCTAACTTTTGACGCATCCATCTTGGTTTGAGCCTGGGTTCTTGGCACTCCCCATCATCTTTGCTCCATAGAAAAGATGAAAATTTTTTTATGTATATTTGCATTCTTACAATGTAGCAGTTATTTCTGGCTTCCATATTCCTGTCAGACTTGTACATTTAATACATGATGTTTTATCTGGAAAAACATGTCAGTCAATCCCTGGTGTAGTTCTGTTTCAATGCATGTGTCAGACTGCCAGTGAATGATAAAGTTGAGATGAATCAAAATTTTTTTTTTTTTTACCTCTCCTCTGAGGGCGTCTGGGCTGCTCACAACGGCTGACTCGACAACTGCAGGGTGCTCAATCAGAGCACTTTCGACCTCAAACGGTCCAATTCGGTAACTGGGAAATGAAGCAGACAGCAGGAATTTATACAGGTCACTCACGGCCTCATTCCAGAACACCGATGATCCATTAGCACGGACATATGCATCAAAGAAGAGCATTACCCAGAGGATAATATGACATCGTCTGCTCTTGCAACAAACCAGAAGTACCCGTCCTCGTCCATATAGCCCTTGTCCCCGGTGATATAGAAATTGCCTCGTAAAGTTGAAGCTGTTTTTGTAGGATCATCCTGTGAGACAAATAGCATTTTGTTAATATTGCGAATGTGAGTCTTCTGTTGAGTTGGAATTTTTTTTTTTTTTGCTTTTTGGGTCACACCCGGCAATGCGCAGGGGTTACTCCTGGCTTTGCACTCAGAAATTACTCCTGGCGGTGCTCAGGGGACCATATGGGATGCTGGGAATCGAATCCGGGTCAGCCGCGTGCAAGGCAAACTTGCTGTGCTATCGTTCCAGCCCCTGGGTTGAGTTTTAGAGTGAAAAAGACAAAGGCATATTAAGAGGCTCCTATCCTCTTGCCTTCACGGGCTTGGAGCTCTAATAATCTAGCCTAGTTCTGGGACAAGTGTATTCCTGTATTTATGCCCTATCTAAGGGATTACATTCAGTACAATGAATTTCTCATTCATTGTACTGAATCTCTCACCCGCACAGCAGAGCCTGGCAAGCTCCCCGTGGCGTATTCGATATGGCAAAAACAGTAACAAGTCTCACAGTGGAGCCGATACTGGTGCCCACTCGAGCAAATCAATGAACAATGGGATGACAGTTCAGTGCTACAATGAATTTCTCAAGAGGGACCAAGTATCTGTCATATGTGTATTTTATGGACATAGAGATACCAAGTACTTCTTAGAAATAAACAGGAAAATCAGAGGTTATTTAATAAGTCTCTTACTACGTAATAAGCAAAAAGGCCAAATGGTCGATCGGGCAGAACTCGAATGCCAATATCTCCTTCTTGTCCAGGAGGGAGAACATTGCCGTTTGCATCTAAAATCTAGGATGGATAAAACACATCAGTTTACTTAAGGGAATTTCAAGTGTCTTTTCCACAAAAATACAACACTCTACCCACCACAGCGTCCACTTCTCTGCTCTAAAGTTCCAGAGATTCTTCCATTCACATCTCTCCCCCATCCAAATAAGCTCAGGTCCGCAGACTAACTCTTTAAGTTTCTGTTGCCCCTTTACTATGTTTCTTTGTTCCCCGCATATAAGGGATCATTCTGAATGTGTCTCTCTCCTTCTGACATACCATCCCCTAGTTCCATCCACATAGTGACCACTTGCACGGTTTCATTTTTCCTCAGAGTTAAGTAGTATTCCATTGTGTATTTTTACCAGAGTGTCTCTATCAAGTTATCTGTTCCTGGGCACTTGGGTGTTTTCCAGATCTTGCTATTGTGGACAGTGTCGTAGTGAACACGGGAGCACAGATGTCTTTTCAAAATAGTGTTTGTCTGTGCTCCTTATGAATGTCATCTCTTGGATCTTCACCAGAAGCCGGTGAAATCAGTTATGTTATCCTTGGGACTGTCAACCATGATGGTGGCCTGGGTTTTAGGCAAAGGGATGCCCTAAGACATCTGATCCTCAGTGCTCAAGTCAAAATGTATCATCTTGTCATAGGAAAATTTGGGACAAGAAGTTATCTCATCCTGTTTAACCAATTAGGAAAATCAGACTTTTATAGTTTCCCCAAACATACTCAGTTAGTGAATGGCAGAACCAGATCTGAACTACTAGGCCCTATAGCAAAGTTAAAGTAAGACGAAGGACTGGTTCTTCTCCAAATAGTGACATCGACATTCATTCTTATCTGAACTTCCTCAAGATATCTAATCATGAGAATGACTTGTGGTGTTTGTTTAAAACACAGGTTTCAAATTTCCCCTAAATCTGTCCAATCAGATTCTCTAAGAAAAGGGTCTGGATATTAGCATTTTTTTTTTTTTTTTTTGCTTTTTGGGTCACACCTGGCGATGCACAGGGGTTACTCCTGGCTCTGCACTCAGGAATTACTCCTGGCGGTGCTCAGGGGACCCTATGGGATGCTGGGAATCGAACCCGGGTCGGCCGCGTGCAAGGCAAACGCCCTACCCGCTGTGCTATTGCTCCAGCCCCTGGATATTAGCATTTTAATAAATGTCCACGAGATCAGATAAACTTGGAAAATACTGACCGAATCTACAGCTATCTCCCAATGAGAGGTTTAGGCTCTCTATTCTGAAAACTCTATTTTATGTTTATTCTTATTCTGGTTGTCTGCTATGTATTAGTGTAAGCTCATTTGGCTGGGTTTATTGGAAAATAACCATAATCCTAAACTGAGTTCCATAGGATATTAGGATGCTGATGGGATTGTGTTCCCCAGGGATTGGTGGCAACGCTATCAGTGTTTACATAGAATCAGGAATTGTCTGGCCGTCTTAAGAGAGAAGTCTGCAGTTACTGGAAATTATGACTCGTCTGGTGTGTTTGATCTTTTAAAGAAGTCTTGACCTCCAGCAATAGAAGGGGGGCTGTGTGACCATTTGGTTAACAGTTAAGTGTACTGCAATCAAAAGCTTGAGATTTAGTTAAGGAGGCAAGGTATACAATCCTTGCATTCAATTTATCCCAGGCATAGCATTTAGTCTCTGCATCGCCACCAGGGGTCACTCCTGAGCACAGAGCCAGGATTAGTCCCTGAGCACCTCTGAATGTGGCCCCAAACCTACAAATAATTGCTTGAGATTGAATGCCAGTCCTAGCCGCTACTGAGTGCGCAACTTGGGTGAGCTCCTGACCCTTTCTCAACCTAATCTGTAAAATGTTTCTAATTTTAGTATGCCTCAGGTTCCTTCTGGGAAATAACATGATTTAATATTTATAAAATATTGCATGCTGCAGGCACTTATGCCCCCCAAATGAAAAATAAAATAAAATAACATTTCTAATCCATTTTTATTTTTTACATGGAGATATTATTAACATATTATATTGTGAAATAATTCCTAATACCATGAGTCTGATGGAGAGGAAAGGTAGTAACAGTGGTAAACAGATTGGATTATAATTCTCCTAGAAAAAAATTAAAAAGAAACAGAATATTATCCTAGAAGGGGATATACAAACCTTCACATCAAAAGCTGGAGAAGGCTTTCCCATTGAGCCAGGCTTAATTTTCATTCCCTTAAAATTCCCACAGATTAGCACCTAGTTAAGAAGAACAAAATAATAATGCCAGTAATTTAAAATGTATTCATTAATTCACCATGCCACCAATCATCAAAGAATTACTGAGCACTTACTATGAACCAAACTTGAAATAAAACAGAGATATTGTGGGCCATAAAGATATAACTGGGGCTGGAGTGATAGCATAGTGGGTAGGATGCTTGCCCTGCATGTGGCCGACCCGGGTTCGATCCCCAGCATCCCATCTGGTCCCCCAAGCATCGCCAGGAGTGATTCCTGAGTGCAGAGCCAGGAGTAACTCCTGTGCATCGCCAGGTGTGACCCCCCCCCCAAAAAAAAAGCAAAAAAAAGCTATAACTAAACAAATATATAATAGTTATAGCATAATAAATTCATAATTACTAAAACATCCATATTCATAAATATATTTGTACTCATATCAGCTTGTACTTGTTATGCTGCTTCTTTTATAAAGATGTACATTTTGGTTTCTATTTTATTAGTACTATTATTAGTACTGTAGCACTGTCGTCCTGTTGTTCATCAATTTGCTTGAGCGGGCACCAGTAACATCTCCATTGTGAGACTTATCGTTACTGTTTTGGGCCTATCAAATACGCCACGGAGAGCTTGCCAGGCTCTGCCATGCGGGTAGGATACTCTCGGTAGCTTGCCATATTAATTGTTTTTTTCTTTTTGGGTTACACCTGGTGATGCTCCAGCCCCAGTAGTATATTATTTTTTAACGAGGCACTGTGTTTTCATTGTTTAGAAACGTACACATTAAGAAAAAGCACTTGAAAAAAATTTTTCTTTCATCCTTTCCATACTTGCTTCATCTTACCCTTCCATTTTTATCATAATAATAACTTTTTCTTATCTCCACAAGATATTTAAATCGTCTTTTTAGAGTATTCTTGCCAAGGAGACGTTGTCTAGCAAACAGCATCTGAGGTGACAAGAAGCTCAGTCTTCCATATTTGAGGCAGCCATGAGGAAGCTCCCAATTATTGAGGCGTCGTCTTCCTGCAGGTGTTTATTTTTAAATAGTTCCATCTCTTCACCCTGATCTGTATTATAATCATTTTTCTCGATGCATTTACACAACTATCTGTCACAGATCATTTTTTACAACTGGTTCCCCTCAAACTTTTTATTTTTCAGTTGTTCCACTCCTCAGCTCCTGGTTTTGCTTTTTTTTTTTTTTTTTGCTTTTTGGGTCACACCCAGTGATGCACAGGGGTCACACCTGGCTCTGCACTCAGGAATTACCCCTGGCGGTACTCAGGGGACCATATGGGATGCTGGGAATTGAACCCAGGTCGGCCGCGTGCAAGGCAAGCGCCCTACCCGCTGTGCTATCACTCCAGCTCCCTGGTTTTGCTTTGAACAGCTGTACAGGTACAGTACACACGTTGGTTCTCCTTCCCTTGACTGGGTTGGCCTGGCCCTTCTCCCCCGAGAGGTCGCCTACCGTTTCAGTCTGTCCGTATCCCTCATAGATATCCAGACCGGTCCTCTGCTTCCACTGCTCGGTCACCTCAGGGTTGATGGGCTCCCCGGCACTCACACAGTGCTTTAAGTGTTTGAACTTGTAGCTTTTCAGAAAAATCAAATAACAAGTGAAATTCAGGAGGAGAAATGTAAATTAGGATTCCTTGTGAAATGTGTTTTCGTTCTTTTCTCCCATCCAAGTACTAGCCAGGCCAGACCCTGCTAAGCTCCAGAGATCAGACGAGATGGGCTCATTCAGGGTGGTGTGGCGTAGACTTTAGTTCCTTTCTGACTCTCTCAAATACAAAATAAACAAATCATCCTCATATCATACAATGGTCCCTTGGACCCCACCCCCTCCCTACTTAGCAGCCTTTTTATTGGAAAGAGCCTATGTGTGTGTTTATATGAGTTATTGAAAAAGAAAAGAAAAAAGCCACACCATCCCTAAAAGGCACCACCTAGTGGCATTTAAAACCAGTCCTAATAGTATTTAAAATCAGTGATTAAGGAGGGTGTTTGTGTTGCACGCGGCAGACCCAGGTTTGATCCCCAGCATTCCATATGGTCCCCCAAGCACCATCAGGAGTAATTCATCAGGGCAGAGACAGGAGTAGCCCTGAGCATCGCCAGGTGTGATCAAAAAAGACAAATGTAATAATAATACATAATCAGGGATTAAATTAGCCTATTGTCTGTTTAAACGGAACATTAGGGATCAGAGAGTTACTACAGGTGCATGACCTACATCCCATTGACTGGGTTCAAATCCCCAGCACCACATATCATCCCCTGTGCACAGCCAAGGGTCACGCCTGAGCACAGAGCCAGAGCCAGGGCTAGCCTCTGAGCACCGTCAGGTTGGCCCAAAAACGAGAAAGAAAGAGAGAAAGGGAGGACAGAAGGAAGGAAGGAAGGAAGGAAGGAAGGAAGGAAGGAAGGAAGGAAGGAAGGAAGGAAGGAAGGAAGGAAGGAAGGAAGGAAGGAAGAAGGGAGGGAGGGAGCAGGAGGGAAGAAAGAAGGGAGAAGGAGGGAAGGAAGGAAGGAAGGAAGGAAGGAAGGAAGGAAGGAAGGAAGGAAGGAAGGAAGGAAGGAAGGAAGGAAGGGAAGGAAGGAAGGAAGGAAGGAAGGAAGGAAGGAAGGAAGGAAGGAAGGAAGGAAGGAAGGAAGGAAGGAAGGAAGGAAGGAAGGAAGGAAGGAAGGAAGGAAGGAAGGAAGAAGGAAGGAGGGAGGGAGCAGGAGGGAAGAAAGAAGGGAGGAGGGAAGGAAGGAAAGAAGGAAGGAAGGAAGGAAGGAAGGAAGGAAGGAAGGAAGGAAGGAAGGAAGGAAGGAAGGAAGGAAGGAAAAGGAAGGAAGAAGCTGGCTGTGAAACATTTATACACCGAGATACTATACAACTGTGAAAAACTGAGCAAGTTACTGGAACATCCTGCTGCTATGGAAATGTTCATTAACATGCCCTTTCCATTACATTATTCTCTAGCACGATATGGTTACTGAGCACTTGAATAGGGTTGATGCAACTGAGGAACAAAATGTTTTATTTAATTAATTTAAGTAACTATATGTAGTTTGTGATTACTCTATTGTATCCCATGTTGTTAAATAAAAGGAAGGTATGAGAATAGGGAAATACAGGATTCCATTTATGTTTAAAAAACGGAGGGAGAACACAGGAAAACTGGCAGATATAATAACAGATTTCAGAGAGAAGTGAGATTTAGGACAAGGAAGACTCATCACTATATACACTCATAGGAACCAAAAGTTTTATGTCACACAAAATATTTCCTATTCAAAACTTAAGTAAATCAATTTGAATATTTGCCAATCTACCTAGTCAATGGAATCAGTCACTGTTACTGTCACTGTCATCCCGTTGCTCATCAACTTATTGAAGCGGGCACCAGTAACGTCTCTCATTGTGAGACTTGTTGTTACTGTTTTTGGCATATCCAATACGCATGGGTAGCTTGCCAGGCTCTGCTGTGCGGGTGCGATACTCTCAGTAGCTTGCCGGGCTCTCCGAGAGGGGCGGAGGAATCGAACACGGGTCGGCCGGGTGAAAGGCAAACGCCCAACCACTGTGCTATCGCTCTAGCCCATGGAATCAGTATTAGAGAAAAAGACATACCTCTCCTTTCCTATTTACTGGTAGAGAGTTCTGACTAGGGGCAAATTCTCTGCATTCTCAGCCCAGATAACAAACATCATCCGAAAGATAAATACTTTGGCATCTATAACCATGGAAGTTATATAGACCTGAAGCTTCTGTTTCTTCTCCTGACTTAGGGGTGCTTTCCTTCGACATAGAATTATCTTTTTTTTTCCTATTCTTTTTTTTTATAATTTATTTATTTTTAATTAGTGAATCACCGTGAGGGTACAGTTACAGATTTATACATTTTTGTGCTCATGTTTCCCCCATACAAAGTTCGAGAACCCATCCCTTCACCAGTGCCCATTCTCTACCACCAGTAAACCCAGCATCCCTCTCACCCTCCCCAGTCCCATCTCCCCCCCACCCCACCCTGCCACTATGGCAGGGAATTCCCTTTTGATCTCTTTCTGATTAGGTGTTGTGGTTTGCAATAAAGGTGTTGCGTGGCCATTGTGTTCAGTCTCTAGTCTACATTTGGCATGCATCACCCTTCCCCCGCATGACCTCCGACCACATTTTACTTGGTGTTCCCTTCTCTGAGTTGCCCAGAATGAGAGACCAGCCTCCAAGCCATGGAGTCAGCCTCCTGGTACTTATTTCTACTATTCTTGGGTGTTAGTCTCCTAGTCCATTGTTCTATATTCCACAGATAAGTGCAATCTTTGACATAGAATTATCTTTTTTAAAAAGTGGGGCCTGAGAGATAATATGGCCAATAAGGCACTTGCCTTGCATGTGGTCATTACTGGTTGGATCCCTAGCAGTCCATTGGTTCCCTGCTAGAAGTGATCGCTGAGCACAGAGCCAGGAGTAAGCCTTGAGCACAGCTAAGCATGGCCCAATTCACCCCACCCTCCGAAGGGAAAAGAAAAAGAGGGTGTTAAATCCCATTCCCTAGCCTGGAGCTTCTTTTGTTAGGCAGAGTTTTTATTTTATCGCTTCCTTTTTCCTTTCCTCACCTCCCTCCACTAAGTACCTATATATCCACCTCGCTTACCTGCTCATATCATCCTGTACAAGCATGCGGTACCCAGTCGGCGCTGAACAGAAGACTGAGATCGGAAACTTGGAAAGTGTCTGCAATTTAGAAGTACATTCTCAGTCTTACTAGAACGGAATACCTCAACATCTACGGAAGGCATTGAACAACTTAAACATTTTAAAATTCCAACACAGGGGCTGGAGCAATAGCACAGCGGGTAGGGCATTTGCCTTGCACGTGGCCAACCGGGGTTCGATTCCCAGCATCCCATATGGTCCCCTGAACACCGCCAGGAGTAATTCCTGAGTGCAGAGCCAGGAGGTAAGCCTGGGCATTGCCGGGTGTGACCCAAAAAGAAAAAAAAATAATAATAATTCCAACATAAATGTGCTCACACCATTCCTCTCTACATCTTTGGGGGCTTATCAATTCTAGATCATGTCATCTGCTCTGACTTCTTCAAGTTACCTCATTTGCCTGTACTATCGGTGCCACTGTCAATACATTTGCTAAATGTAGATCTTAAGCTCTGCCTTACTTCCAGGATGTCAGTTGACTCAAAACGTGGTAAATAATGGGTAAAGACGCATGCTCCCTGGGTCCATGGAGCAAAGACACTGCTCCACGCTGACTTTGCCCAGCCCGTGTCTGCAGTATTCCACATCACATCTGAAGGTGTCAAATCCAGCCAGAACCTGGGAAAACAACCAACAGCCCTGACGTGCATAGGGAAAAATACCAAGACCCATAGATATTTATCACCACCTTTGTGCTTTCAACACTTCAAGCTGTGGTTCAGTAGAAGTACCTTCCATTTATCGATAATCCTAAACCATAACTGCTGTGAGTGTGTCCAGTCATTTTAGGAGATCCAGTTGTTCCACTGGTAAAGTAAATGGCCATGAGCTCATCGTGCTTTGTCTTCACACAGGTGTGGGTATCACTGACATGCCTGCAAAAGAAGAACTGCAGTGATTACAAAAGTCATTCAAAGGTAAAAGCCGTTGCTCTCAACACATCTCTAGGTACTTCCTGGAATCAAGTTCAAACTCCCTTCAAGAATTTGAACTTGGTTCAAATTTGTAACAACTGATTTTATCACTTTTCACTATATAATAAAGAGGAGACAAAGTACTTCAAGGTTTTATTATATTACCAGCTGAACGGATTCCTCTGTCCCTCTCGGAGAGCCTGGCAAGCTACCGAGAGTATCCCGCCCGCATGGCAGAGCCTGACAAGCTACCCATGGCGTATTCGATATGCCAAAAACAGTAACAACAAGCCTCACAATGGAGACGTTACTGATGCCCGCTCAAGCAAACTGATGAACAATGGGATGACATTGCTACAGTGCAGTGTAATCGTATGATTATAAAGAACTGTTCCTTCCCCTTCACTCTAAATATTTACAAATAGGACTATGTTAATAGAAGTCTTGAATAATTGTGCAAAGCAGGAGTCAGTAAACTACATCTTACTAGTTATATTTAGTATGCTTTTTAATTTTTATTTTATTTTATTTTTTGCTTTTTGGGTCATACCTGGCGATGCACAGGGGTTACTCCTGGCTCTGCACTTAGGAATTACCCCTGGCCATGCTCAGGGGACCATATGGGATGCTGGGATTTGAACCCGGGTCGGCCACGTGCAAGGCAAACGCCCTACCCGCTGTGCTATCTCTCCAGCCCCTAGTATGCTTTTTAAAATATAAATAAAGTTTTATTGGGATACATCTCTGTCCATTAACTTACACATTGTTTATAGCTGTTTTTACTCTAGGACAGCAAAAATAAATAAGTTTTGGCAGAGACTGCATGGTCTGTAAAGTCTTAAAAATTTACTACTTGTCCCTTATATAGAAAACATTTGCTCACCACGGAAAGGAAGTGGTTATTTTCCTGTCAAAGAGAATCTATGTAATTCTGAATACAATTAGCGATACTGAAGAGGATAAAAGTATTCATCCAGGGAAGGAAGGATGCCGCTTAGAGAAAAAACACATTTTTGTTTTCTGAAGGTTAATTGGGCTTCTCTTAAGACAGATATTAAGGAAGTTGAGAACTGGTAAACTGCACATTCATTGTGAAGGAAACAGATTTCTGGCACTGATGGCGAAAGAATGAGTAAATAAGAAATATCCAGGTTATAGTATTATAAACAAAACCGTTTTTAAAACCTAATACAGCTAGACTGAGTGTTTAGTCTATGATTCCATAATTATGTTTTAAAAAATAGTACTTATAGCTGTAGACCTATTATAGATAAGATTGTGGCAGCCCATCGTCTCTAAATAGATAAACAGATAAGATTGTTTTTGAAAAATCCTTCAAGACAGGGTTATTGTAAATCTTTCACTACTAATGCCACAATTTGAAGTGTGGGTTCAGAAGACCTATAGCCTATGATTAAAACCCAGCTCTGCATGATACTTATTTATATGTATAATTACAGGTATAGTTACAGAATTTTAATAAATTTTATCTGATGTTCTTGGAAAAGCTTTTGACCTCCAAGAGAGCCATATAAGTGCTAGCAATTATTGCAATTATAACATTATTTTTATTTGTATATTAACCCGCCTTTGATAAGGACTCAATAAATGTTAGTCATTATAGAAGAGACAGGGACCAGCCTGTAGTTGCAAGGATGTTTTCAAATTCTTGAGTAAAAGTAGAGAGCTCATTTCATAATTAGCTGCCAAACTGAAACTAAGATATTCCCCATTGCCCGAAAAACATTTCAAATGAGACAAGGAAGCAATCCATTAGCAAGGTTTGAGCAACAATATAATTCAGTTTTATAACTATACCCTTTAGAACAGGAAAAACTGTTCTTTTTCCTCCTTTTCTCTTTTGTTTTTTGGGCCAGGAAATGTAATTGGGTCACTCCCAGTTCAGTGCTCAGGGAATGATATGATCCTGCGAATGGAACTGCAGGATAGTATGTACAAAGTATGTGGGTTAGCAAGCTTAACTCTCTCATCAACCCTGAATTAGGAGTTCTTATTAGAAACCACTACAAATGCTGCTTGTCAGCAAGGAAATAACAGAGCTTACACAAAAGGACTAACGGTGACATTTTCTCTGGGAATCCGCTAGCAGCTCTGTTTGACAGCTTGCCGTATCTCCTAGATTCTACTGCAGAAATAAAGGTGCCGTAGAAAAAGGAGCCCTCTTTAAGAACTTGGTTTGCGGGGTGCTTGCATGTATCCTACTCGTTAAATCCCTGGTACTGCTTATGGTTCTCCGAGCATCACCAGGACTAACGATGGGACACTATCCTGTGTGGTGTATACGAGCCACACTTCTGCCCCCAGTCGCCAATTAAAAATAAAAGAAGCTACCTCGGCTGAAGAAAGCTGCCTTCCTCAGGCTCATGCCTCTTTCTAGGGTCAGGCTATACCCACTTCCTGATCAACGTGGGTATCTAAAGACCAGTATCTCTTTTTCAGTAGGGAGCAGCTTTGAGAGGGTATCCAAACTTCCAAAGCAGCCCAAAAAATTAGGCTGAAGGCTTTTTTTTAGGGAATACTCCCAGATATATTTCTTCCTCTGCTCTCTGCTCTCTATCCTATATCCATGTCCTTCCATCAACGACTTTTATTCCAAGAGAACGCCTCCAAACGACGGAAAACACCCCATCCTCCTTCCTGCTTCAGAGTTTGCACAGTTGGTGCTGAAATATTACGCGTTGCCCATTGTTTTAATGTTCTCTTTTGTGATCCTTTATGGGTTGACTATTTTTCCATTGTTTCTTCCCCCACCCCCTCTTTTTTTTTTGAGTAGCTTTCCACAATTATACTCACTTCATCATCTCCTTGAGATTCCCCCATCCCTCTCTGGGGTTCTGAGACACAATTAGCTTAGAGTGAAGATCTTCACATTTAGATGCAATAGCATCCACAGCAGGGGCTAACTCTTCATTTGTAATGATACACTTTGCTTTTGCAGTTTGCAGTCTGTAAAGGACGTCATTCTGGGTCAGCTGAGTGGTTCCTGGAATCATGACTGTCCCTGAAAAAGAAGAAAATAAATGATTTGGAGGGCTTTTCTTCATCCTGTTAGGCAGGACGTAGGTAGCTCATGCAATCTTATATTTTTAAGAATGACTTTGTCTAACAGAATGGGAGACTAGCACCCAAGGATAGTAGAAATAAGGACCAGGAGGTTTGTTCCAAGGCTTGGAAGCCGACTTCACATGCTGGGGGAAAAGGCAGCTCAGTTGAGAAGGGAACACCAGGGAAACGGTACTGGGACAGCCCGCTCTGGATGGGAGATGCGTAGACTATAGACCGAACATGATGGTCACTTACTACCTGCATTGCAAACCACAACCCCCTAAAGGAGAGAGAGAGTAAAAGGCACCAGCCACAGAGGCGGGGATGGCGGGGTTAGGGGGGAGATGGGGGTTGGCAGGAGGAACACTAGGAACATTGGTGGTGGAGAATGGGCACTGGTGGAGGGATGGGTACTCGATCATTGTATGACTGAAACGTAAGCATGAAAGTTTATAAGTCTGTAAAATTTCATTAAAAAATAAAAAAAAGTTAAGATTCTATATCTTTAGAAAAAAAAGACTTTGTCAATTTACCAGGCAATGTGTCTATTAGTCTCTTTCATTATTTTGTTTTAGCCTTTTAAGGGATATCACAGTCTATGGCCCTTTTGACCTAACATGAAAAGAAAGGATGTTAAACGCTTGCTGTCATTAGGTTATTCAGAACATTCAACTAGAAAAGAATTTTGATTGAAAAGTAGTTATTACTCAGTGCATACTGAATATGTGAATGCCAGGAACTATTCCATGTGTTCTTGCACATTTTTTAAATAATTATTTAAACCAACATCTGTATATGTTTATTATCAGACTTCTAATTTCTATCCATCACTCTATAGTTACCCCTTTGGTGAAATTTACCCACTTCCTTCTCCATTTCTTTCCCCTTAAATACTAATTTGTTCTTGTAATGTGAAATTTTGTTTTTGGTTAATTCTTTACTTTATGGTAACACATCAATGAAATTATATGGTGTTTGTATTTTGCTAAGTGCATATATTCTCTAGTTCTATCCATGTGGAATATATGCACATATATAACAAATTTAAATGATAGGATTCCATCTTCTTAAATAGCAAAGTACTATTCTATCATGTGAATATTCCATATCTTCTTTACCTAATTACCTGTTATTAATAGACATTTAGGTTGTTGCTAACACTTGGCTATTGTGAGTTTATTGTGATAAACACAAGTGAGTGCATCGATTTCTCAGAATTGGTGAGGTTTTTTTTTCTTTTTTTGGGGGGTGGGGTCATACCCGGCGATGCACAGGGGTTACTCCTCCTGGCTCTGCACTCAGGAGTTACCCCCTGCGGTGCTCAGGGGACCACATGGGATGCTGGGAATTGAACCTGGGTCAGCCACATGCAAGGCAAATGCCCTACCCGCTGTGCTATTGCTTCAGTCCCAGAATGGATGTTTTTGTATTTTTCATATAAAACCTAATATTGGGATAAGATACAAATTCTTAATGTTTTAAAAAAATCTCCATGCTGTTTTTCATGATAGCTACATAATTTACACTCCCCAAATTCTGTTATTTTTGTTCTGTTTCTGTGAAGAATGCCATTGGAATTTTGAAAGCAATTGCATTGAATACTGGCATTGCTTTGGGTAAAGTGGCCACTTTAACAATATTAATTTCTCCAATTAATGAGTATTTGCCATATGTATTTGGTTTGGGAGCCACACTCAATGGTTCTCAGGGGTGATTCCTATCTCTCTTTTTCATGTGTTGGCCCTTGTTGGTGCTGGAGGAACCGTGTATGGTGCCTGAGACAGAAGCAGGTTGGCGAGGCAGCTGTACTATCTTTCTTCTCCCCCCAAAGCATTCCTAAGTTTCTTAAGAATAATAATATATGCTGGGCTGGAGTGATAGTACAGTGGGTTGGGCGTTTGCCTTGCACATGGGTTTGATCCCCAGCATTCCATATGGTCCCCCAAGCACCACCAGGAGTAAATCCTGAGTGTAGAGCTAGCAATAACCCCTGAGCATGGCTAGGTGTGACCCAAAAAGCAAAATAAATAAATAAATAAGATGTTTACTTGTAGGCATTTTTTTTAAAAAGTATATTGTAATTCAAATAATTTACCCAGATGGAATGTCTTGTAGTTTATTAGATGTTTTGGAAAATCTCCCATCCAGTCTCCCTGTTCTATTTTTGTTGCTATTGGTTTGCTTTCTGTGCTAGGGATAGAACTGGTACTTCATACATGTGAGGCCTGAGTTCTAGCACTGAAATAACATTCCCAACCTGGTTTAAAGATGATCAGATTAAAAACTTCACTTACCTGTTCTCAGACAGGCTACATTGGCAAGCCACCATTCGGGGATCTTGGGCAGAATCACAATCACGCGATCTCCCCTTTTAAGAGCACAGGCTTCTGTAAGGATATTGGCAAATTTCCTAGACAAGGACCCCAGCTCCTCAAAACTCCATCTGACTTCTTCTCCTTTTCCGTTTATCCACCAGAAGGCTGGATTGGAAGGCTTCTTTCCAGCCTGAGGAATGACAAACCAGTGATGGATTTCATTTTATTTATTAATTTTATCAAAAACTGAAACCTGTTTTATTCTAATACCAAAAAAATACAGTACAAAAATAAAAATAAATTTTAAAAAGCACAGATCACTTTTTGCTGTTCATGTTGGCACCTATGTTCACAGCACTTTTTATTTAAACAAATTAAAAAATTTTTTGATTTACTTATTTCTTTTGCTTTATGGGTCACACCCGGCGATGCACAGGGGTTAGTCCTAGCTCATGCACTCAGGAATTACTCCTGGCGGTGCTCGGGGGACCATATGGGATGCTGGGAATCGAACCCGGGTCGGTGGCGCGCACGGCAAACGCCCTACCTGCTGTGCTATCACTCCAGCCCCTCACAGCAATTTTTAAATGCTTCTAATGCCCCTTCTAAAGCTTATCTTTTCCCTGAAGCATGGTCTGTATATACCAGGGACATATATGATTATCTCTCACAGCTCCATTTAATTTTTTTTTCCTTTTTGGGTCACACCCAGAGATGCACAGGGGTTAGTCCTAGCTCATGCACTCAGGAATTACTCCTGGCCGTGCTCAGGGGACCATATGGGATGCTGGGAATCGAACCTGGATCAGCCGCGTGCAAGGCAAACGCCCTACCCGCTGTGCTATCGCTCCAGCTCCCTCCATTTAATTTTTGAAGAACAGATCCACTTTGGGGTGCAGTGATGAAGCTCAGGTAGTGGACCACATCATCTGCATATGTAAGACTCTAGGCCCACCTCACACTGCCAAATGTGCTCTCCGCAACAAGAAAATGAAATGAAACCCACTATATTACTATCTTAAATCTTCCTACCCAGGGATTTATTAAAATTATGTTCTTTAGTGGAGGCTGGCTGTAGTAATTTTGCATATCATCATCATAAACTTTAAGAGTACTGTTACTAAACTATAGTAAATAAAATAATTAAAACAAAATAAGGGGCCAGAACAATAGTACACTGTGTAGTGTGTTTATCTTGCACGCAATGGCCCTGGTTTAATCCCTGGCACCATATACGGAGTGGTATATGGTGCCCACCAGGAGTGATGCCTGAGCACAGAACCAGGAGTAAGTCCTGAGCACTGACAGGTGAGCCCCCAAATCAAAGACAAACAAAATGAACAAAATAAAATTATGATCTTCAGAAACAGTTGTGAGGGTGTCCCTGTACACACATTACAGAAAAGTTGTAAAATAACTGCCTCTTTTCTATCCTGTACTAAAATAAAACAAAACCTTCATATAGCATCTTTTCTGATCTCATAACTTCTAGAAAACCTTCAACCTCCCTGAAAAATCTGAATAAACTACATCCAACCATATAACCATATAAAGAAGGGGTTGGTGATCTCATTCCCAAGTCATAATGTATATATATATTTATGTATATCCCTCTCGGAGAGTCTGGCAAACTACCAAGAGCATCCTGCCCACACGGCTGAGCCTGGCAAGCTACCTGTGGTGTACTCGATATGCCAAAAACAGTAACAATGACAGTTCTCACTCCCCTGTCCCTGAAACCCCAATACGTCATCAGGCTACACTAGCAATTGATAGGGACAAATGGAGACGTTACTGGCACCCACATAAGAAAGTCGATGAAAAATGGGATGAGTGATACAGTAACATATATATATATCAGTTTATCAGTTTTCTTATAATCTTGAGAACTTTGGCTTTTATCAGATAGCATTCAGTCATGGATTTAAAGGTGGTTATGCAGCAAAATTCTATTTTGCCTAACTTACTGAAAGTTTTCTCTGAAGAAAATTCACAGGTCGTGAGTTATGACATATGTGAAATACTTGGAAATAACCCTGGGATCCTCATTTACGGATATTGGGAATCATTATTTCTCCTGGTTCATAACATTTCTTTTGGGAATGGTCGTGTTTCTTTTCAAAATGTTAGAATTCTTGTACCTCTTCATGAGCTCTATTTATATGTATTTCCTTTCATTGATGCAATTTTTCTGGGGGAGAAGGTTGGGCCATGTAGAGGAATTTCAGGGACTATTCCTGGCTCTCTGTTTAAGAGTGACCTCTGGTGACACTCAAGAGACCATATATAGTTCTGGGATTCCAACTAGGTCATGTCAGCCAAAGTCCCAGTCAAGGCAAGTGAGTTACCACCGACCCCTGGGGCCCCTCCCTCCCTCCCTCCCTCCCTCCCTCCCTCCCTCCCTCCCTCCCTCCCTCCCTCCCTTCCTTCCTTCCCTTTCCTTCCTTCCTTCCTTCCTTCCTTCCTTCCTTCCTTCCTTCCTTCCTTCCTTCCTTCCTTCCTTCCTTCCTTCCTCCCTCCCTCCCTCCCTCCCTTCCTTCCCCTTCCTTCTTTCCTTCCCCTTCCTTCTTTCCTTCCTTCCTACCTTCCTTCCTTCCTTCCTTCCTTCCTTCCTTCCTTCCTTCCTTCCTTCCTTCCTTCCTTCCTTCCTTCCTTCCTCCCAATGTGGGTTTTCATAATTAAGAATTTTTTAAATTGAAACACAGTATTTTATTTCTTGGGATGCTTTCCACAATATGCATAATTTAGAGTTGACTGTGCTTATATAATAAAACATACTAGATTTTCTTTAGTTCATAATTCAGATTTGCAAGTATTTTCACTATTACTTCCCAAAGAGTCTGGCAAAAATCAATATACCCAGAGTAAGATATATGACTTTGGCTTAATATTCGACGTTTTTTTAATAGGTATAATTTATAGTAGAGGCATCAATCATGTAACCTTTGTGCCTGATGATACTTCACTGTGAGGGCCCATTGTAGGAGATTCACCAGCATCCCTGGCGTACATCCTCCTTCAAATCATGGCAACAAAATCATCTCCAAACATTACCAAATATTTCCTGAGGGGAAATTGCTCTCAATGAAGAAACTCTGGTCTGGTCCTTTCTCCATACCTTTTCTGAATTAGTCCATTGGTCCAAGACATCATGAGCAAAGTTGAAATACTCTGGAACCTTGAGTTTGAAGTCACGTCTCATAGATTCATAATCAGAGAAATTCTGGGGGGTCACTGATTTATAATCTTTATGCAGTAATCTGACGACGCTTGGGATTGCTAAGCGCTGAAAGCACTTGGCTTGCAGTAACATCTGCGTGTTGACAAGAGCTAGCATCAGTCTTGCTGGTTGTCCTAGCACTCAGAATTTCCAAAGAGACTGATCCATCTAAAAGATAAGCAAAAAGACATGTGCTTTTTTTCTCATCCTGAAAGTAAACAGTCTCCAAATCTATGTTTTGTGACTATCAGTCATTGTAATAGCACCAATTCTGAGTACTTGCCAGGTTCCAAACACCTTATTCAAGTGTTTTATTTACATCTGATTCAATCATTAAATTCCCATAGGGACCAAATCACTTGGCACCTTGTACTTCCCAGCCTCCAGAATAATAAAAACTAAAAGCTTTTTACACATCGCCATGCTGGAGGCCTGGAACTCCACGGGGCTAAATGACGGGATTTCCCAGTGGCTTTACAGATGGCTGCCTTCTCTCTGCCCGTGCATGGTGGAGAGAGTGAGAGTTCTGTTCTCTTTTCTCTTCTTAAAAGGACACAAATCCCTCTGTGGGGACCTCACCTTCAAGATCTCACTGTAGCACTGTCATCATCCCGGTGTTCATTGATTTGCTCGAGCGGGCACCAGTAACATCTCCATTGTGAGACTTGTTACTGTTTTTGTCATATCGAATGCACCACGGGTAGCTTGCCAGGCTCTGCCATGCAGGCAGGATACTCTTGGTAGCTTGCCAGACTCTCTGAGAGGGATGGAGGACTTGAACCCAGGTCGGCCGCATGCAAGGCAAACACTTTACCCGCTGTACTATCCAGTCAAGATCTCAACTAAACTTAATTACCTTTCATAGGCCCCACTTCGATATACCATCACATTGGGAATTAGGGTTTCAATGTATGAATTTGGGCGGGGGGGGATATATTCCGTCTGTAGCAGAGGGATCGACTGGATTTGAACCCAGAACTCTGTTCCAGGTCATTTCCTAACTTCTATATGTCACTGCTTCCTGTGCACATTTCTAAAGAAGAAAAGATCTGGGTCACCTAGTTACTCTTGGCGAAAGCAAAAGCCTAAACCTTCTTGCCAAATTCATCTTTCACCTAGAGATTTCAAAAGTAGTGATGACATGCTAAGGAGAGTTTCTCACAATGGGTAATCCCATAGATGAGGAAACTGAGAGTAACCTACTACCAATTATGCATGAAGGCGCTATGAAAATCCCTCTGATGTATATATAAGTTCCCCAGAGGAGCCCACACTGTCCTTGAATCCAGGCTTGGAGCTGTATTTACCAGAGGTGTAATAATAGGCTTTAATCTTTAGGACTTTCGTGGGGGTTGTCCCTCCAGGCCTCTCAGCTCTCCCAGTTTCTGTGGGAAATGATTTGATCATGGTGTCATTTATTTGGCTGAGATTTCCTAAGTGAAGCTGTCAACATACAGAGACTATATAGTTCTAGAGATGGTAGAGTTCCCTTCTTTATATTTTCAACAGTTTTCCTAATCTCCTACAGTAAAACACTCCTGTCATCATTATATCATCATCATCATCATCATCATAATCATTAAATCATCATTTTAAAAAATCAACATTTTAAGCAGTAGTTCTAGCTGTGTGGTATATAAGGCAGATGGTTATATAAAATTATTGTGTTGATACATCACTGAAATAATAATAATGAACAGATTCCAACAATTGTTTTTGCTCTAAATGGACAGATGAGATTTGAATATTTGAGGATTGTGTTGCTTCACTCAATGCATTTGGGAGACCTGGATACTTCTAAGTTTCTCAAGTCAGTGAACTTGAACCCTCTGAAATTGTCTGATTCAAAAACTCCTTTTCACCTGAAGAGAAAATGGAACCCAAAAGGGAAAAAACATTTTTTAGTGTGTGTCAGATCAGAGTCAGAAATCTTGTTTTACATCTCACTCCCTTTTTGCTTTTTGGGTCACACCCAGTGATGCACAGGGGTTACTCCTGGCTCTTCACTCAGGAATTACCCCTGGCGGTGCTCAGGGGACCGTATGGGATGCTGGGAATTGAATCCAGGTCGGCCACGTGCAAGGCAAACACCCTACCCGCTGTGCTATAGCTCCAGCCCTGACACCCCCTTTTGGGGAGGTGGCTCACCTGGCTGTGCTCAGGGCTTACTCCTGACGGGCTAGGGGGACCATATGGGGTGACCAGGAATCAAACCAAGGTTGGACATGTGCAGAGCAAGCACCTTCTGTACTGTCTTTCTGGCTTCTAGAAAGCGTGTGTGTGTGTGTGTGTGTGTGTGTGTGTGTGTGTGTGTGTGTGTATCACTGTCACTGTCATCCCATTGCTCATCGATTTGCTTGAGCGGGCACCAGTAACGTCTCCATTGTGAGACTTGTTGTTACTGGTTTTGGCATATCAAATATGCCATGGGTAGCTTGCCAGGTTCTGCCGTGCGGGCGAGATACTCTCGGTAGCTTGCTGGGCTCTCCAGGAGGGGCGGAGGAATCGAACCCGGGTCGGCTGCGTGCAAGGCAAACACCTTACCGTTGTGCTATCGTTATACATACATATATATACATATATATATATATACATATGTATACATATATATATATGGCCTTGGACTAATTAAGAGACTCACAGCAGGAGAGGTCAGAGCTTCCGATTCTTTTTAAATTTCTCGCGAAAATTCTAGTGTTCAACCACACTTGAGACTCACTGATATCGAGGCTGTGGTGTGTTAAGTAGCAGTGACAGCTTCACCAGGAAGCTAGCTGGGAACTCAGGTGCTCAGCACCCAGGTCTACATCTCCCTAACTGAAAGACTAATGCATGCTGCTGGAGTTACCCCATCTTTGGGGGAATTCCCCAATATTTCAAAGTGAAATAATGCATGAGAAAAGGGCTTTTCAGGATGCCTCACATCTTACTATGGTTAGCAAGCTCTTCTGCAATGGGCCACACAGTAAATATTTTAGGCTCTGTGGCTCATGTGATTTCCACTGCAGCCATTTAACTCTGGTGCAGGTAATTGCCTTGATAGCCTTGACAGTGTATAACTGAATAGCCATGGCCCTGTCCCCCACTCCACACCGTCATACACAGACCCCCTGCAAAAAAATCTTTTATGGACACTGAAAATTGAATTTCAGGTAATTTTCATAGGTCCTGGGTGGTTATTTCTCTTTTAATTTTTTTGGGGGGGCAGGGTCTCCCAAGGGGTGCTGAGGATGTCCCAAGGGCCTATGGTGGGTCTTGGCCACCCAGTCTGGTTGTTCAGTGCGAGAGTCCTAGGGTAACCTGCTGTTTGGACCTTGTGCTGTGTACCTGGGTACTGCTGGCAGCCTCTGCGGCTGCACTCAGTGATGCTTAGAGGACCACATTGTACAGGGGATCAAGCCCAGTAGGCACTGAATCAGTCTTGGTACTGCTGTACTATCTATATATTCTACTATCCCCAGGCCCATTTTCAAAAGCCCTTGGTTTGTGGGCTATAGTTGTGTTGATCTCTGCACTAGCACATAAGTTCTTCTGAGGATGGGGAATCTTGTCCATAATGTTCATGGTCTTGTCCCTGGGAATTATAATAGCTTTTGGTCCATAATAGATGCTTGTAGCACTGTCGTCCGGTTGTTCATTGATTTGCTTGAGCGGGAACCAGTAATGTCTCCATTGTGAGACGACTTGTTACTGTTTTTGGCATATCAAATATGTCATGGGTAGCTTGCCAGGCTCTGCCGTGCAGGTGATATACTCTCAGTAGCTTGGCGGGCTCTCCGAGAAGGACGGAGGAATCGAACCTGGGTCAGCCACATGCAAGGCAAATGCCCTACCTGCTGTGCTATCGCTCCAGTCCAATAGATGCTTAAAAAGTACTTTTTGAGCTTTTGGACCCGGCTGTGGAAGGAGCATGATGGAGGGGCCCGAGGGAGCGCCCTCGGACTCCAAGCAGCCCACTGAACTAATTCCGGCATGGGACCAGAGACCCCACGGCGTGCTGAAGCTGTGGGACCCGGGCATCCCCCAATTCTTTTAACCTGTCTCTCTCTCAACTCCTCCCTCCTGAGCACAGCGCAGGGGCCGCGGTTTTCCTGAGCGCAAAACGGAGACGCCGAGCCTCTCTCTAGGTTTCTCCATCTTATGAGCACCATAAAAGGGTAAAAGTTTGTAGTGATGTTATTTCTGGTTGTACTTTCCCTGGACTTTATACAGAAACCCAAAACCGCGCGGCTGCTGCCGCGGCCGCGCGACTTAATGTCATCGTAGTATGAGCAATATGTAATGGTTCCTTTCTAATGGGGCGGACTTTTGTGGGAGATCCTAATAGTAAGTCTGTTGCTGAAATATTGAAGGCAATCAAAGTGGTAGCCATCTCACTAGACTGAACTAAGCTATATCCCCACGCCGGCTGAGAAGAAATTTTCTTCTTTCTCGGGAAGAAACGCGGTGTGTCATCAACTACAGTGTGATGTCCATTAAGCAAACAGACCTGGTGGCGTGGGAATGGGATATAAGGGGAAAAATTATGTACAAGGAACAGCGGGACGCTGGTGGAATCTCGAGCCGGAGCCGATACCAGCGCAAGACCTTCGGTTCCAGAAACTGCTTCCAGACACTCTACTAGTCTATCAACTAAGCCAGAGCCCCACGCCTGCTGATGACGGGAAATAACCATCCTTTTCGGTTTTTTTTTTCCCTTGTCAGGCAGCGTGGCGATTACTAAAACAGGCGTGAACTCGGTGGCGCGGGGCAAGGGGGAAAAAGAAAAACTATGTAACAAACAGCGGGACTTAATATCTCTATATTCTTAGCAATGGAGAACTATCAAATGCCTCCTTGGCAATAGGACTGCTTTTCTTTTTTGGGGGAAACCCCAACAACGGTAGTGAGTTGTGTGTTGAAACATGGAATGTAATCGAAATAAGGTGTAAACGAAGTGAAACATATCATGTGCAAGGGTTGGGACTGGGGAGGTGGGAGGGGGCGGCAGGTATACTGGGGGGGTTGGTGATGGAAGATGGGCACTGGTGAAGTGAAGGGTGTTTGAGAACTGTATAACCGACATAATCCTGAGAACTATGTAACCCTCCACATGGTGATTCAATAAAATTAAAAAAAAAAAAAGTACTTTTTGAATCAAATGCATTTAGAAGGGAGAACTTTGAAAGCAATTTACTTCAATAATTTAGGTCTATAGTAGATCTATCAAGTGTCCCTACTGCTTTAACCAAAATATGTTTTCACGTGGCTATTTTAACTTTAATTAATTAATTAATTAATTAATTTTTTGCTTTTTTGGGGGGTGGTCACACTGGCAATGCACAGGGGTTACTCCTGGCTCTGCACTCAGGAATTACTCCTGGTGGTGCTCGGGGACCATATAGGATGCTGGGACTCGAACCTAGGTCAGCTGAGAGCAAAGCAAATGCCCTCCCTGCTGTGCTATCGCTCCAGCCCCTACTTTAATTAATCTAAATGAAATTTTAAAAATTAATTCCTCAACCCTATCTCTACATTTCAATTGCATGAGAGTCACATGTCCCAAGTGGCTACAGTATACAAGTCTGCACAAACAGAACATTTCTGTATTTGCTGAATACTGCTGTGAACAGTGCTTATCCATATGATAATCAATCTGCTCAAGAGTGGTAAAGAGCCGGGGCTGGAGCGATAGCACAGCAGGTAGGGTGTTTGCCTTGCACGCGGCCAACCCTGATTCAAATCCCAGCATCCCATACGGTCCCCTGAGCACTGCCAAGGGTAATTCCTGAGTGCAGAGCCAGGAGTAACCCCTGTGCATCACCAGGTGTGACCCAAAAAGAAAAAAAAAAGATTAGCATCAAGGTTCCTTCAACTGAAGGAGATACAGTAAACATTAAGTTTTTAGATATTACTTTTAGTTTTTGATTAGTCAAGTCTTCATATGGCTCAAAAATATGTAAGGTGCAGAGTGAAAAGTTATCATCCCCATCCGCAATTACACAGCTGCCCAGATCTATTATTATAACTTCTATGTAACTTCTCAAAGTATCTTATATGTATTTAAGCAAATACAACTTTAGTAGTCTTATTTCTCTACCACTTTTAGATGACAGCCTAGACTACATAGAAGTTTTGCCCAGATTTTTTTTAAGAATCTTTAAAGACTTTTTATGTCATTACAGAGACAAAAGTACTCACTGTTTTTATATTCCAAACAGCTTCGTGATATTCTAAAGAAGACTTGCACTCCAATTTCACAGAACAGTCCTCTGTCTGTGAGTTGTTTCCATTATTTTGCAAGCTAGATGAAAATTTGAAATTATATTGTCTACCACATTTTTCTTTTTGGCTTTTGCTTTTTGGGTCACGCCCGGTGATGCACAGGGGTTACTCCTAGCTCATGCACTCAGGAGTTACTCCTGGCAGTGCTTGGGGGACCATATTCTGCGAATCGAATCCGGGCCCTACCTGCTGTGCTATTATTCCAGTTCCCTGTCTACCACATTTTAAATCCTTCAAACACTAAGAAGAAAATTGACCAGTTTTTTTTTTCCCCTGGTGCTTAAAATCAGCCATTATATTGTAAACATTTTTTGTTAACGTTTCATCAAACTATAAGATTGCCTTTTTCTCCAAAAATTCTGCCTGTCATGTTTTTCTTTTTTTTTTTTTTGGTAATCTTAACATTTCAAACATTCATTTTTCAAACTTGCCAACATTCTCTGTAGGTGAAAGATAACTTTCAGTATCAAATAACCTTCCTAGTGTGAGCTCAGATTTTTACACTGTCATGGAAAATTCTTTCCACATCAGTGTTGATCAGAGGGCTTCTGCACATAGCTAAAGTTTCATCTAATACATATAAATACTGTCCATGCATTTAACATTAGTGTGATGGGGGTTTCCCCACACCCCCATTGGTACCCTACCCTGTCTCACTATTCTGAGTAATAACTGTGATTACCCGTGTAATCTTAAAATCAGGAAACTCTCTCAGAACCTTAAATCTCTTAAAATCTTAAGGCAAGGCAAACTTTTCTCCCTGACCTTTCAAAGAAACTGACTTGAACTTCTGTAGGTGCTTTTTACCCTTCACCCTTTCACTGAGCAAAGCGCCACCCCCGGATTAATTCCTTATATTTGCAGGTAGGTTGCCCACAGTTTCCTAAAGGTAGTCTGCATATACTCCGGATTTGGAGCAGAAAATAGATTTCTATCTGCCACTGAACCAAGTACAAGGCAAAGCTCGGCTCTTCAGATCCAGTTAAACTTTTTCAAAACATTATATCAAGTTAATATGTGCAGAGTTTTTAACAAAAGTAAATGACACTAAGAGACAAATTAAGGTGAAAAAAACCTCAGTGACTATGTTTACAGTTTTTTTTTTTAAATGAACACGCTCCTGGGCTCTTCCTAAATAAACATTATGCAACAGATCAAGAAAGACTGGTAGTCGCACTCGTAGTCTTGGTTTTGTAGAAAGCCGCTCAAAACTGCAGGTGCCAGCACAGAAAACCTTCCATAAAGGGTAAGATAATCAACTTACCAAGAGGACAAAATTTCAGTCAAACGGGAGAGGCAGCGAGACCCGTTTCTTAGAGGCGCAGGTCTGAAACT
This sequence comes from Sorex araneus, assembly GCF_027595985.1. NCBI lineage: Eukaryota > Metazoa > Chordata > Mammalia > Eulipotyphla > Soricidae > Sorex > Sorex araneus. Next base: position 209,166,968 of record NC_073305.1, on the reverse strand, counting down.
TTGCCCTGGTCCAGTAGAAGCGGAACCGTAATCTGACAACTGGAAGGAACGAGCGCGGCTGGCACAGCCTTTCCCTGATTGGCCGAGGCGTTCTGGGGGGTGGAGCTGGGGCCCGGGGTTAAATTGACAATCACAGGGCATTTATTTCCTTTCGTCTTCCCCCGTAGAGCCGACAACTTACTACACTGCACACTCCGGGCAAGCTGGAAATGTTCATTTACGGGAAGGAAAGTGTTTAAGGAGTTGCTGGCAGAATGAGTGCAGTGAAGGGTTAGACCAAAAGGTTTTTCTCTTAGAATGAGGCGGGGGAAAAGGATGAAAACAAAGGAGCAAAAAAAAAAAAAAAAAAAAAAAAAATTAAAAAATTAAAAAAATAAATCGCCAGACCAGGGCTTGAGCTCAGTGGCAGAATGTACCTGGAGATATTGGAGGCCCCCTAACCGGTTTCTGTGTTTATGTGTTGATCTATCAGGTGACTTCTAGGCTTGAGTTCCTCAGCACTGTCCAGCTACCTCCAGATAAGAAAACCTCAAATTCTTGCTTGGATTACAAGGACCTGCCGTGTCTAGTTCAGGTTCTTTCTGCCTCGCTGCCCCACTCTCCTTCACTCCGTCTATCAGCATTGCCCCTGCCCCATCCCCAACCCCCTTACCCGCCCCCCCTTACCATTTCTCAACACACCAGCATGTTCACCCTTGGGATATCTATATATACAGTTTTCTTTGCCGAAAATATTTTTCTGTTACATCCCCTTGGCCAAAGTCCTTATTTGAGCAGGTATCCTATCAAAGGTCTTCCTTTTCCACGTTTTCTAAAATACTACCCAACACTTCTCCCCTCTTTAACCTGTTTTGACCTTAATGTTAAAAAAAAACATTAGGGGCTGGAGAGATAGCACAGCGGGTAGGGAGGGCGTTTGCCTTGCTCGCGGCCGACCCGGGTTCAAATCCCAGCATCCCATATGGTCCCCTGAGCACGGCCAGGGGTAATTCCTGAGTGCAGAGCCAGGAGTAACCCCTGTGCATCGCCAGGTGTGACCCAAAAAGCAAAATTATAATAATAATAATAATAATAACAAATGATAATAATAATAAATAAAAAAATTAAATAAGAAGGCAGTATGATTTCCATAGTTATTCATAGTTGAGTTTTAGGAGCATAGTGTTTGAACACCCATCAGTGCCGACTTCTCTCCACAGTGTCCTCAGGTTCCCTCCCAGGCACTGGTCTGCCTGCTTGGCATGCACGTTTTAAAGTTTGGTTATTGTCTCTTAGATCTCATGCTTTCGGTATTGCTGGCTCTGCACTTTAAAGATGCGTGCAAAGTACATACATGTACTTACATGTACACCACACATGTACATGTATGTGCCTATACCACTCCTCTATACCACCCATTCCTTTTCATCTTTCTTCTTACTCCCCTTCCCACTCAGATTCGTCCCTTCCCTGTCTTTTAGTTTCTTTGATCAAGGGTAATTTGGCTATGTCCCCTGTTGCAACCACAGCTTCCCTCATCCTGATATTCTTCTATATACCACAAGAAACATATGTGTATATATATATATATATATATATATATGCCTCTTGAAGAGCCTGGCAAGCTACCGAGAGTATCTCACCTGCACAGAAGAGCTGGTAAGCTCCCCATGGCATATTCGATATGCCAAATACAGTACCAATAACAGGTCTCATTACCCTGTCCCTGAAAAGAGCCTCCAATTGTTTGGAAAGGGAGTAAGGAGAGACTGCTAAAATCTCAGGGCTGGGACGAATGGAGACGTTATTGGCACCTGCTTGAGTTAATCGTTGAACAATGGGATGACAGTGATACAGTGATACCACAAGTAGGTGAAGTCAGCTGATAGTCATCCTTCTTTTGGCTCACGACTCAATATGATAATCTCCAGTTTAACCCAAGTTGAAGTGAATTGCATGATTTCATCCTTCCTTGCAGCTGTGTAGTATTCTCTTTTGTATATACACCGTATTCTTATCCTCTAATCATCTGTTGTTGGCACCTAGGTTGATTCCATATCTTATCTATTGTGCTGAGTGCTGCAATGAATATTGGTATGTATATTTCCTTTAAATTAATATTTTTGTGCCTTAGGGATAGATACCAAGAATTTGAATTGATGGGTCATACGGCAGCTCCATTCTTACCTTCCTGAGAAACCTCCATACTTTTTTTTTTTCCAATCAGGGTTGAACCAGGCAACGTTCCCACCAGCAGTGGATGAAAGTTCCTTTTTCACTATATCACCACCAACATAGATTGTTCTAAGGTTGGGTATTCTTTTGTTTGTTTTTTAAGTGTATGCCACTTTTACTGGTGTGAGATGATATCTCACTGTCATCTTGATTCAGATGTCCCAGATAATAAGTGATGATAAGCATTTTTTTTTCCTGTGTGTATTGGCCATTTGTCTGTCCTCTTCAGAGAAGAGTTTTAGGTTTTAATATCTATTATCATCACCTTGGTGGTAACAATGTTAATTTTCTCACTTCTCCTTTCTCCTTTTTCACTGGGATTCATAAGTAGCCAGATGAGAAAGTCTTCAACCCTGTACCACTTAATGAACCAATATTATTGTATTTCTCTACATTTCTTCCAGTGACTATTGATTATCCAAACTCCCGGCTGTGCTAAACTTTCCACTGTGTAGTTGACATAATTTATTTTCCCCTATTGAAGGACATTATTTTTCCTCTCTCCTGTATCAGAAATTTCCTCCCCTTAGGCATTACCATCCCCAACCTCAAACTTTACTACAAAGCAGTAACAATTAAAACAGCATGGTACTGGAACAAAGGCAGAGCCGTAGACCAATGGAACAGGGTGGAATATCCCTACACACAACCCCAAATGTATGACCATCTAATCTTTGATAAGGGAGCAAGAGATGTGAAGTGGAGCAAGGAAAACCTCTTTAACAAATGGTGCTGGCACAACTGGACAACCACATGCAAAAAAATGGGTTTAGACCTTGACCTGACACCATGCACAAAAGTCAGATCAAAATGGATTAAAGACCTCAACATTAGACCACAAACCATAAGGTACATTGAATACAAGGTCGGCAAAACCCTCCACGATATTGAAGATAAACGTATCTTCAAAGGTGACACGGAACTAAGCAATCTAGTAAAAACAGAGATCAACAAATGGGACTACATTAAACTAAAAAGCTTCTGCACCGCAAGAGATACAGTGACCAGAATACAAAGACTATCCACAGAATGGGAAAGGATATTTACACAATACCCATCAGATAAGGGGTTGATATCAATGGTATATAAAGCACTGGTTGAACTCTACAAGAAGAAAACATCCAACCCCATCAAAAAATGGGGCGAAGAAATGAACAGAAACTTTACCAAGGAAGAAATACGAATGGCCAAAAGGCACATGAAAAAGTGCTCTGCATCACTAATCATCAGAGAGATGCAGATCAAAACAACTTTGAGATACCACCTCACACCACAGAGACTAGCACACATCCAAAAGAACAAAAGCAACCGCTGTTGGAGAGGATGTGGGGAGAAAGGGACCCTTCTTCACTGCTGGTGGGAATGCCGACTGGTTCAGCCCTTCTGGAAAACAATTTGGACGACTCTCAAAAAATTAGATATTGAATTCCCATTTGACCCAGCAATACCACTGCTGGGAATATACCCCAGAGAGGCAAAAAAGTACAATCGAAACAACATCTGCACATGTATGTTCATCGCAGCACTGTTTACAATAGCCAGAATCTGGAAAAAACCCGAATGCCCCAGAACGGATGACTGGTTGAGGAAACTTTGGTACATCTATACAATGGAATACTATGCAGCTGTTAGAAAAAAGGAGGCCAAGAATTTTGTAGTCAAGTGGATGGGCATGAAAAGTTTCATGCTGAGTGAAATGAGTCAGAAAGAGAGAGACAGACATAGAAAGATTGCACTCATCTATGGTATATAGAATAACAGAGTGGGAGACTAACACCCAAGAACTGTAGAAATAAGTACCAGGAGGTTGACTCCTTGACTCCATGGCTTCGAGGCTGGCCTCACGTTCCGGGGAAAGGGCAACTCAGAGAAGCGATCACCAACTACATTGTAGTCGAAGGCCATGTGGGGGAAGGGAGTTGCGGGCTGAATGAGGGCTAGAGACTGAGCACAGCGGCCACTCAACACCTTTATTGCAAACCACAACAGCTAATTAGAGAGAGAAAACAGAAGGGAATGCCTTGCCACAGTGGCAGGGTGGGGTGGGGGGGAGATGAGATTGGGGAGGGTGGGAGGGACACTGGGTTTACGGGTGGTGGAGAATGGGCACTGGTGAAGGGATGGGTTCCAAACTTTGTATGAGGGAAGTATAAGCACAAAAGTGTATAAATCTGTAACTGTACCCTCACGGTGATTCTCTAATTAAAAATAAATAAATTAAAAAAAAAATAAAAATAAAAATATTTTAATTATGAAAAAAAAAAAAAAAGAAATTTCCTCCCCTTTTTTGAACTAGGAGTTACCTCAGAGAAAGACAATTAACCCCAAGTACTTGGCAATATTTTCCTTATTAAAATAGCTTAAACCATTTATATATTTCTCTTTTCTCCCTTTTATAACAGACATTTCCAAAAGTAAATATCTATTACTGTAGTCTTTTCTTCTCTCTTTGTCTCTTGCTTATCATGAAAATTTTTAAACAATCATACGCACACAGCTAGAATAATATAAAGAGCCCTAAGAACCATCACATAATTCTAAAAACTTGTCAATGCATATTTAATCTTATTTCACCTATATCCATACCTATTCTTCTTTTTCTAGGCCTTAATTTTACAAAATTATTTAATTCATAAGTACTTCCTTATACATCTCAATAGTGACTCAAACCTAATTACAGTAACAGTATAATGATTGAAAAAGCCACCATAATTCCTTATCACCAAATGGGTATGAATGAAAGACTGCCCCTCCTTGTACTCTAAAGGCTGAAATATAACATTGTGGTGGAGGGTAAGCAGACACCTTGGTGGAGGGTGTGTGGTTGGAACTTCTGAATGAAACCCCACCATTAAAGGCATTGTCAATCATGGTGGCAAAAACAAAAGGAAATAAGAAAGGAAAAATGGAAGCAACAAAAAGAAGAGGCAATGCCTGCCTATTTTAATTTCAAAAACGGAAGATCAACCAATGTCGTTCTGTCTGGAAATGTCGTTGTCCAGTATTTCCAACACGATTTATTAGAGAAAGTGGCTTTACTGATGTGCTCTTAGGGTTTTTTTTTTTGATCAGAAGAAATTTTCTAAAGGAATTTAATTAGACAATCTTATGTGGTTGTATTTCTAACAAACTTTCTACTTGATCACAGACATGTTGCTTGTGAGATTGGGGGTAAGCCATAAAATGTTTTGTTGCTGGGTCTTTTTCTTTTCACTTTTATTAAAGTATTAATGGCTTGTGACATTAAAAACAAGAAAAAGAAGCTCTGGCTAGCCCTAACAATGTGAGCACAAAGGATATCTAGTTTTGCCTGTGACCCCAATTTTAATTCTGGGAGAGATGGTCTCCAATAAGAATTACTGAGCACACAGTTGCTCAATAAATAAAATGAAAGTTCACAAGTTTGTAACTATTATAACTCATGGTGATTCACTAATAAAAAAATTTTTTTAAAAAGGGAAGGGAGTTGCGGGCTGAATGAGGGCTAGAGACTGAGCACAGCGGCCACTCAACACCTTTATTGCAAACCACAAGAGCTAATTAGAGAGAGAGAACAGAAGGGAATGCCCTGCCACAGTGGCAGGGTGGGGCGGGGGGGAGATGGGATTGGGGAGGGTGGGAGGGACGCTGGGTTTACGGGTGGTGGAGAATGGGCACTGGTGAAGGGATGGGTTCCCGAACTTTGTATGAGGGAAGTATAAGCACAAAAGTGTATAAATCTGTAACTGTACCCTCACGGTGATTCTCTAATTAAAAATAAATAAATTATTTAAAAATAAAAAAAAAAGAATCGGAAAAATAAATAAATTGATAAATAAATAGATAGATAAATAAATAAATAAATAAATAAATAAATAAATAAATAAATAAATAAAATGAGTAGGAGAAGATGAAACGACCCGCCAGCTTTCAAGTCTGCAGGGCGGGTACATCCCGAGTGGGCACGGTGGAAGGAAGAGACTTGTCAGCGGGGTCCGGATGGAGCGCGTTAGGACCCAGCGCAGCGCGGCCTGCTGGGGCCTGGCGGGGGCGGGGCTAGCGGCGGCCGTCGCGCCCGCCTGACGTCATCCGTCCGCGCCGGCCGCTCAGGCGAGGACGCCGACCGAGGTTCGGAGAAACACGTTTTCTCGCTTCTTTTTTTTTTTTTTTTCCCCTTTCCTCCTCCCCCAGCGCTCGCGCGCCATGGCGACCCCGTTGTTCCAGCCTCCCATGCCCGGCGGGAAGCGCAAAGGCAAGGCGCAGTACGTGCAGGCGAAGCGGGCGCGGCGCGGCGAGGGCGGCGGGCGGCGGCGCCTGGAGCCCGGGCTGCAGGGCATCCTCATCACCTGCAACATGAACGAGCGCAAGTGCGTGGAGGAGGCCTACAGCCTGCTCAACGAGTACGGCGACGACATGTACGGCCCCGAGCAGGTAACGGCCCCGCGGGGGGCTGGGGGGCGTCGTCGGCCCTCCGGGGTCTTCCCCGCCTGGGCCCCGCTCTCCGGTCCGGCCCACTCCGGCCCGCGTGCTGGTGTTCCGTGGCTGTCGGTGGCCCCAGCAAGTCTTTTGTCCCTGTTCGGGCCTTGCCGCCGCTCCCCTCAGGCGGGCCCTTTGGGTCCTCTCCTGCCTTGTATTTTTTGCAGAATCATGGGCTGACAGTGACGTGGCAAGTCCTCGTCATTCCCATCTCGGTTTTCGATCGGAAAAGTTTCCAGACCCCGTTGCCCAGGGCGCCCCTCCAGGCCACCCGCCCACCTTGCTGCTCGCTGATCCGGGTCTCGGCGTCGCTCTGAACGGACGTGTTGCCCTCGGCAGTAATAGCGCCACACCTGGAGATAATGCATGCATGCATGCAAAAAATAAAAGCCAAAAAAAAAAAAAGCGTTTTCCAAAGTTAAAACTTAGGGACCCCGGGAGATAATGGCTCAGTGGTAGAGTCAGTGCCTTGCATTCACGAGCCCCCGGGTTCAGGACCCCCGTACCGTACAATAAAGGAAAATGTCGGTGCTGGAGCACCGTGATCAAACTTGCCTTTCACGTGGCCAACCCAGGTTTGATCTCCGATCACCAACACCAACACCCCATATGAGATCCCCTGACGCCCGCCAGCAGCGACCGGTAAGCGCAGAGCCAGGAGTAAGCCTTGCGCATTGCTGGCTGTGGCCCCCAAACAAGTAAAAGCTTGTATCAATGCCGTGTAAAATCAAGTAGTCCCATTACAGATAGGAATCATTGTGTTATTGGCAATCGGCCAGTATGCATGAATTAAGGTAATGGGAAGAAGCAGCAGGTGATTGACTTCAGACTATCCTTGACTAGATCTGACGCTTAGGCATGCTAATTATGTAGAGCTAGATTTTTTTTTTTCCCAAAAAAGAGGAACAGTAATGTTACCTAAAATGTTGCCTTTATAATAAAGAAACATCTTTGGTATATAGTAGAGGCTCCATGGATAAGTCTAATTTAAAAAAAAAAAAGGGAGGCTGGAGCGATAGCACAGCGGATTGGGCGTTTGCCTTGCACGCAGCCGAGGGGCTTCGATTCCTAGCATCCCATACAGTCCCCCGAGCATTGCCAGAAGTAATTCCTGAGTGCAGAGCCAGGAGTAACCCCTGTGCATCGCTGACCCAAAAAGCGCAAAAAAAAAAAAAGTCTAGTTATTACTAGTAACTTATTTGAACCCCACTGATGGAGATAACAGGGCTGAACCAGAAGTGTGTGGTCTCTTATTCATGTGCTCTGTTCCTCTGCAGAGCAGGGAATTAAGAGTTCTAATTTCTAATTTCAGAACTATTTGGTCTGACCTCTGTCGCTGATGTGCGTGCGGAGGGACCTTGCATGCTGTGTTAGGGCTCAAACTCCCGCGCCCTGTGTATGCAGGTCACGTGCTCTAGCTGTGAGCCACTCCCAGGCCCCCTTCTGCTCTCATCTCACCAGGAGAGCTGTCGTCACGCACAGGAATATTCAATGGGGAGAGGGAGATGAAGATCCACCCTGACGAGATTCATCTGGTCAACACCGTTCCCTCTTTTCAGACCGCCAGAATGCTATTTTGAAAACACTTTTCAAATGATACGTTTCACAGCCTGTTAAACTCCCTTCTTCCTGCCTGTCTCTCAACAAAAACCCTTGTTGTCAGTACTGAGCCATCTGCCAGTGGGGGTTTCACAGAAGTAATTATAGCTTCTCCTATGAGCCGTTGTGGCATTTCTGCTCATTAATTCTGCATAAACAGTTTACAGACACGGACCAGCAGCCCTCAGAAAAGGAGGGGGAAGATGACGATGTGGAGGCAGCTTTGAAGAAAGAAGTTGGTGACATTAAGGCATCTACAGAAATGAGGCGAAGGAGATTCCAGTCTGTCTACAGTGGAGCAAATAATATTGTTTTTATCAGGACACTTGGAATAGGTACATCTCTGACTAATAATATGCCTTGAGATTGTTCGTTAGTGATATCTTCACATTCAGGGAGCACTGCCTACGAAATGGCTCCGTGGGGGCCTGGCTTCATCACTTAATTGCATTTCTTTTTACACAGTGTTAACACTAGGCCTGCAAGTAATTGGAGCGGGGTGGTGGACAGCATTGATGAAAGAGTAGGTTAGAACCTGCTTTCTCACTTATTTTGTATGTAACTTGCAACAAAACGAGGGCTTGTTGGATTTTTTGTTTCTGTTTTTTCGTTTTTTGTCTAAAAGGAATAGCGTCAGCCAGTTGGGAATAATACCATCCATTTGAGAATGTAATTGATATAGGACAAGATCGTCTAGTTTTTTTTTTTTAAAAAAAAACAAACAAACCCAAACTGGAGAAGTTTCTGTATTTTAAACACACAGATAACATGAACGTATTGAGAACCCTGAATAACCACTTACAGACTTATATATAGATGGTATAGATCCGACCCAAAGCCAGCATTACGACCCTGTGCAATACACACACACACACACACACAGATATCACACAGATATATATATGTAATATATATACACACATAATTTTTCTTGTTTTTCTTTTAGAACCTGAGAAATTGGTGCATCATATTCTGCAGGACATATACACAACCAAGAAGAAGAAGACTCGGGTTATTCTGCGAATGTTGCCCATTTCAGGCACATGTAAGGCTTTCTTAGAAGACTTGAAAGAATATGCCGCAACGTTTTTGGAGCCCTGGTTCAAAGCTCCAAACAATGGGACATTTCAGATTGTATACAAATCTCGATATAATAGTCATATGAAGAGAGATTTAGTGATCAAAGAATTGGCAGGTAAGTTTCTCTTAATGATATTCTTAAATTTGCAAAGGTAAATACTTGTTTTTGTTTGTTGGGTTGGGGGGAGGTCACACCCAGCTGTGCAGTGTTTGCTCCTAGAACCCAGCTGTGCAGTGTTTGCTCCTAGATCTGTGCTCAGAGATCACTCCTGGCAGGGTTTGGGGACCATATGAGATGTTAAGGATTGAACCAGGTGGGCTGCATGCAAGGCCAGTGCCCTACCCACTTGTAGTGTCTCTTCAGCCACTTGTTCTTATTTTCAAGAGTATTTTTCTTTATGTGTTAGGTCTACATCTTTTAGTGCAGGATAAACATATTTTAACCATTTTTTCAAAATAACATCAAATCTGGTACTAGTATGGGGCTAGGACTCTTACCTTGCATAACAGGCATATTTATTGAAAAGCTTCAGAGAACTTGATTTGAAGCCTGCGTAAGAGTGGACTATTAGATACAGCTCTAGCAAGTCCCCGAAACAAAGAGAGTCCATGAAACTTAATGTTATCCTAAATGATTTCTTTCTCTCCCGCCCCAGGAATAATCTGCAGCCTCAACTCAGAAAATCAAGTGGATCTCACCGACCCAGAGTATACAGTAGTCGTAGAAATTATTAAATCCGTCTGTTGCCTGAGTGTTTTGAAAGATTACATGTTGTTCAGAAAATACAATCTCCAGGAGGTGGCGAAGAGCGAGAAGGAACTCTCCCAGTCTACCGAGCAAGCAGAGCAAGCGGGAAACGGGGACGAGGCGAAGTTGGAATCTGAAGACAAGTCGAATCAGAATGATTCAGCAGACGGGACAAATAGCCAGCAGGTGGCAACAGAGAATAGTGAGGAGCCCGGGGAGACCAAACCAGCAATCGAGACCACTGTGCTAAACGCGGGAGATGAACCTGAACTTGTAAGTCAAGCTCCAGAAGACTCCAAGGCAGAGGGAAATGACCCCAAGTAAGAAAAACTGTGGAGGTGGAGGGAGGTTTCTGCAGTTCTGTGAGATGTTGCTAGAGTTCTCTGTACAGTTGCTACTGAAAATAATGGTTTGGAACTTAATTTGCTGCATATGTGGAACCCACAGAAGGCGAGCCGTGATCGAGAGCCCTGTGAACAGTTTTCTTCGAGCTCTTTCCCCCTGCTTGGCGTGTGTGGTAGGCCTGGATCATTTAGCTAGGAGAAACTTGATCGTTGATGGCCTCGAGAGCGAAACAACACTCGGGAATAGAAACGGAGAGGGAAATTTTTATTCTAAGGAAGGATATATATATTTTTTAAAGGCACATTTTTACTCACCACAGGCCAGCTACCCCTGCCACTCTATTGTGAGCCTTGTGAAAACATGGGCATGGAGATAGGTGAAGTGAATTGTTTTCATGGAGATTTTGTACTTTTTTCGTGTGTGATTGTCTCATTATGCCCACTTTTCTTATATTTCATTACATTTGTTACACACAATTTGATGCTCGAGTGCTGGAATTTTTAAAAGCAAAGTATAAAATCGAAGAGAATCATTTTAGACATAGCCCCACAGACTTCTCTGGTAAAGTTAGTGATTATAATCTTCATGGTTACTTGGGTATGCTAGTGAAACAAGGAACACAAATTCATAGCAAGGAAAGCTATTTCTCAGTGTACTTTTTTAATGAATTCATAATTCAACCTGTTTTACACCATTGTGCGCTGCCTGTACAGTGTAAATTAGGCGCCTAGTACTTGCTCCAGCAATTGTATAAACCAGAACTATTTGGTGAGTCAAGATGTTGGTTATTTTAACTGGCTCTTAAATAATTAAAATGGTAAAGCAATTTTTCTGTAGAGCTAAAGTTGAGGAGGCAGATTTTTTTTTTTTTTTAGTAGCAGAACTTACTCCAGAAAAAAAAAAATCTATATTGCTTTTAAGAAATAATATCAGCATAAGCACGGTAGGACATGATACCTAGTAAGAAGTTGAAAAGACAGCTCGATGAGTTGTACTAGACCAGCATTTCTCAATCCTGAGGGTCCTTAGGATACTCCAAGGAGACCCTAGGTGAGTCACCTAAATAGGGTCAGTTGCCTGATACTAGGGCCAACCTGTAGTGTTCTAGAGAGGATCAGAAAGGGGCCGAAGTTAGAAAAAGGTTGAAAAAGACTACTGAATATTTTGTCACATGATGCTAAAGAAGCGCGTGTAATTAACTGAAAAGCAGCCATTTCTCTAGCTCGATAATTAACATCACAGATATTTGGCTATCTCATTAGTGAGGTCGTAAGTGATGAAATTAAAGAAAACTTTCGTTGCCATTTGGAACCTTCCAAAATAAAGGCCAAAATATACGCACAACTTCATATCCAAAAACCAGAAGGGTTCTGTCATCCGTACTCCTTGCCCATCTGGACATACTTCTTGTTCTCACTGATAACTTGCCCTTGCTTAAAATCTAGAAGTTGATGTTACACTACACAGAGAGGTGTCAATCTAAAATATAAAACCCAATAGCTTGGAGATGAAACTTTATGATGATAAGAACCAAATTAGTTATGTTCTGTTTCGTGTTCTTTTCCAACACTCAAAAATACACATTCTGAATAAAGGGCATATGAATCATGGCTAGGAAAAGCAAACAACTCCTGTTTAACGGAGGAAGAGTTCTAGGCAGGATGTTGAATCAAAGGTGCTTTGCCGGAGCATGAGCAGGAAAAAGCAAGGACAGACTTGTCACATACATTGAAGCTGAAAATGGCCATAGATTCTTCAAAAGGAAGTCATTGGAACACTCATTTTGCCGCAGGAGCTCTTAAAATAATTCCATATCCTCTGAGTTGGAGACTTAAGAAGAGTAGTTACAAATCTCAAGTCATATTAAAACTCTCCTTGACCCTGCACAACCCAGTTAGCATTTCTCCTCCTTTCCTCAGCGCTGGGGACTGGGGGTGTAACTGAGGAGCCTGGTGTCCCCTTAAACCCTTTTATTGGGGGGAGGGGCACTTTTGGGCCACAACCTGCAGTCTAGAAACATTCCTGACAATGCTCAGGGACCATAAGGGATGCTCGGGATCAAACCCATGTCGGCTGCATGCAAGGCAGGCGCCTTCTTCACTGTACGCCTTCTTCACTGTACTACCACTCCAGCCCTCTTCCTCTGAATCTTAACCCCAGATGTTGTCTTTGAGAGGTGAGGAAGAAAGAACTCGGGCCTGACAGTTTTGGATTTCAGTGACACAGCGCCTGCTTTTTTTTTAAATTTTTTTTTTTTTTTTTTGCTTTTTGGGTCACACCTGGCGATGCACAGGGGTTACTCCTGGCTCTGCACTCAGGAATTACCCCTGGCCGTGCTCAGGGGACCATGTGGGATGCTGGGATTTGAACCCGGGTCGGCCGCGTGCAAGGCAAACGCCCTACCCGCTGTGCTATCTCTCCAGCCCCCAGCGCCTGCTTTTTAATGCCCACTCGCATACCTTGGGGGGATAGGCAGGGGAGGTCCTTTAACCTGAAAGCTTGTCAAGGTTTCTCCAGGGTAAAATCATAAAAAGCTAGAAGAGACAGATATCAAGGAGGACTGCAAAAAAAAAAAGTTCAGATTGACGGTGTTCAAAGGGGATGAAAATAAGCTTTTGGAGAAAGGTTTATTCTTGAGTTTTTTTTTAAAGTTCAGCAGTATTGGAAATGTCTTTTTGCCTCAGAGGTTATGTTTACTTAGTAGTAGGGAATATGGAAATACATTCTTATCCTAGCTATGGATGATCCCTGTTGGTAAACCGCACTCAAGGATGTGGGAGCTACACAGAGAATAGATAGGGCCTTTCCAGTATAGATGAGGCTGGGACTTCCCATTAGGGTCTAGGTATTTGGGGTGTTCACTCTTAGTAGGTCATCCTTAGGATATGAGCATGGCTAGTGTCGTTTGGAGGAATGCAGCGTAGGATTCCGGTGCCTTCACCAGACTTCCTTCAAGACTAAGATACTTTGATTTTGGTAGTGGAAGTCTGTGGGACTTGGAGAATGAAAGTGACTGTATGCGTGTGGGACTGAGAGCCCTGCGGAGCCGGCTGCTTTTTCTTTGTGAGAGCTGCTACCTCTACAGAGATAGTTTTGACTTCCATGTTTGTTTTTAATCCTGTTTTGTATTTATTTTGTATTTGGCAAGCCTTGAGTATGACAGAAACTTAATCTCCATATGTAAGAACCTGTTCTGTTCAACAGATCCTCAAATCCAAGTTCAATATTTGTTTCTCAAGTTCAATATTTGTTTCTAAGTTTATCACCCATTTTTCATTAATATTTGAACATGTTTTATACATGAAGAAATTCCAGTGTGAAATTGACTTTTTAAAAAAAACACAACAACCCTGAGTCAATGAAAAGCACTTCAGTGTTTTGTTTGAGTAAATTTCTTTTCCTCTGTGAAGGAGTGTTAAACTATGTATTTTAAAACTTTTCTCATGATTCTAGATGTTAACTTGTATTTGCTTTTGGTACTTCCAACTCTCAGCTTGATTTTCAAAGTCCCTGGTATTTTCAGAAAAATAAAAATAATTTTGTTCCCTAAATTTGGCGTTTGGTGGTTTTTTTTTTTTTTTTTTTGCTCCTTATAAATCTCTTGCTTTATGATTAGTAGATGCATAAGTGAGCAGGCACTAGAAACTCCATCTTCTTCTCCACAGGATTTTTAGACCTATTGAAGTCCTTATTTCTCTTTTTTTCCTCTAATGTGTTGCATAAACTCTTTAGTGTTAAACTCAGAGCCAATCACAAATGGAAGTAAAAGAACAGATAAATGCCCAGTCCTTGGTGATTCACAAAGAAGGCTGCATAGTGGAAGTATCTTAATTTTTAAAAGAATACATGCCACAGTGGATTCAACCAAGTTGCCCTCAGCAGGATGCCACTGACCTGCTGGATTAATTACTTCCTCCAGCAGCTGTTTATAAAACCCATGTCCTAATCTGAGAGTCGGAAAAAAGGCTTTGGGGGGAACAAGTTCTTAGGTTCCCTACCTCCTGAAGAAACTTAAACCAACTCTTATCTCTTGAACATTAACCAAAGGATTTTGTATTCATAACAAATATAAAAGATTAAATTATATATCAGGAAATCTCATGTCAGGACCTAGAGAGAGTAAAGAATTTGTTAGTTGCTCTTGAATATATATATTAAGCTAAACTGATGTTTCTTGATGAATTTGCATCAAATTGAGTTAGAGTAATATAGTATTTAAATTCACTATTAAATTACTTAAATGTCTCATTGTAATTCATGAAAGTTCTAGTAATATATAAAGATGTTAAGCAAAAATTCTTGAATATTTGTTAGTATCATTTATAATATTTATTTTGAATTAATCAAAATCTAATGTCCCCTCTGCATTTTTTAAATTAAAAAAATTTTATAAAGTAGGTCACAATATTTGATTACATTTAATATTCAAACACCAATCCCACCACCATTATACCTTCCCACCACCTTATTTTGGATGTTTCCATCCTGAACCCCAACTCCTGCCCCAAAGCAGAACCGAAATAACATACTTTATATTGTTTGTAATGAAAAACTGCCAAAAGTGCTACAAGAAAGTTTCCTTAGAGGAAAGAGTGTGAAGACAGTTGTATTTCACCCAGGGACCATTAAGTCCTTCCATAAGAGATCGCTAACGTGTTAAAGGTTGAGCCTTGTATGTTTTTATATATATATATCTGTAAAAAAAATATTTCCCTCTAAGATTGGTCGCCTTCTTTGAACCCCATCAAATGTGTGGTACTCCTGGGGTATGGGTTGTGTGTCGTATGAAGTGTCAGGCGGCTGCATGAGCGGCTGTACCGTCCAGGAATAGATTGACTCGTGGGTGAGGCCAGGCCTGAGCCTATGGAGGGTGCCAGTGAGCATGGCAGCGATTGAGTTCTGGAGTTTTTCAGCTGCCCGGGCTGGGCCCCTTGGGGCGGGGAGGGCTCTCACCCACCTCCCTCCGGGGCACCCTGAATGAAACAACCTGGCGTGGGGTCCAGCGGCCTGGTTATAATGAGTGTCATGTTATGCTCCCTTCCGGGAGAGAAGGACTGCATTTTTTTTTTCTTTTAATTTTATTGAATCACCATGAGATGGTTACAAGCTTTCACGTGTGGGTTACAATCACACAATGATCAAACACCCATCCCTCCACCAGGGCACATTCCCCACCACCGATATCCCGGATAAACCCCCCCTTTCCCACCCTCCCCCTGCCTCCTTGGCAGACAGTATTCCCCATACTCTCTCTCTACTTTTGGGCATCATGGCTTGCAACACAGACACTGAGAGGTCATCATGTTGGGTCTGTTACCTCTTTTCAGCACACATCTCCCATCCCAACTGATTCCTCCAGCCATCATTTCCTTAGTGATCCCTTCTCTGTTCCATCTGCCTTCTCCCCTCCGCTCATGAAGCAGGCTTCCAGCTATGGGGAAATCCTCCTGGCCCTTGTCTCTACTGTTCTTGGGTGTCAGCCTCATGTGATGTTATTCTACACTCCACAAATGAGTGCAGTGAAGGACTGCATTTTTATATACTCATCTGACTCCTGTTTTAAGCAGTATTATCAGTGTCTTTGTTAACATGGTCATCATACCAGTTTCCTTCCCAAATAAAGTTTGTAATTTACTTTTAGACTAAATACAAAACAAAAAGCCAGGGAAAATGGGAAGCATTTGGTGAGTGGTTACTGAAGCTGGAAGCATGGTCTTAGACTAGCCTTCTAACTACATCATCACTCAGTTTCCTATTAGGCTATTTTCGTCCCCATTCATGATCTCTTAAAACGTTGCGTTTGATTTTTCCAGTGATTGTCTTTGGAAGCTCTTGAACAAATTCCACCTAATGAATAAAAAAATATATATATTATGAGACACTTGATTCCACTTTAATTATCCCCACAAAGTACAGTAAGAGTTTTCACGAAACTGATGTTGAGTTTCTGAGTCTGACTTTGCTCAGTGTCTTGCCCTCACTGGATTTCTTGAACACACATGACTTCTGTTCAATTTTTGTTTATTTGTTTTGGGGTCACATCCAGCGAAGCCCAGGGCTTACTCCTGGATTTGCACTGAGGGATGACTCTTGGTGGCTCGAAGACCACGTGAGATGCTGGGGATAGAATCTAGGTCGGCCGTGTGCAAGGCAAATGTCCTACCTGCTGTCCTCTCCCTCCGGCCCCATATTTTTAAAGGATGACAGAGGAGCACCAACACGTAGAACTTGAGTATAAATTCTCTTACACTGGAGTGTTAGCTGAGCAGGCAGAGGAAGCCAGACCCTCCCTGACGCTTTTGCACAAGCAAGGCCTGGCTTTGATCCACGGTACCATATGGCCTGAGTACTGCCAGGTGATGCCTCAAGGCAAGATCAAATCATTTCAATCCTTTGCTACAAGAAAACATCCTAATTCCTTTACCCCTCCACCCCCCAGCCTCCCCCACCAGCCCGGGTTTAACCTACTGTTGCTGTAAGAAGTTGAAGCCACACCTGAATGAAGCAAGAAACAGCAAGTTCATTCTTGCTTTTTTTTTTTTTTTTTTTTTTTGCTTTTTGGGTCACACCTGGCGATGCACAGGGGTTACTCCTGGCTCTGCACTCAGGAATTACCCCTGGCAGTGCTCAGGGGACCATATGGGATGCTGGGATTCGAACCCGGGTTGGCCGCGTGCAAGGCAAACGCCCTACCCGCTGTGCTATCACTCCAGCCCCCTCATTCTTGCTTTTGAGCTTTTTTCATTAAAAAAAAAAAATGGAATCACTCTGACATAGAAATTTGCAGAATTGCTCCTGATTGAAATTCAGTCATAGGATGTTCCAACACCCATTGCTTTAGTGTACATTTCCCACCACTAATTATCCTCCTGCTACCTGCCCTGGCCTGCCTCTATGGCAGACACCTCCCTCCCTCCCTCTCTCCCTCCCTCCTCCCCTCCCCCTCTCTCTTTCTCTCTCTCACTCTCTCTTCCTCCCTGTCTCCCTCTCTCCCTCTCTCTAGCCTCTCTCTAGACTCTCTCTTGACTTTCTTTCTCTCTAGACTCTCTGTCCTCCCTCTCTCTGTCCTCAACTCTCTCTCTTTCTTTCTCTCTCTCTCTCCTCTCTCTCTCTCTCTGGACATTATGCATTCTGGTTAACAATATAGATGCTGAAAGGTTATTATGTATATCCCTAGGTGTCCCTGACTTTACAGTAAAAACCAATTTCTTATGTGACTATTTTTTAAAATGTCTTCAAAAAGCATTTTGGGGTGTGTGTGGGGTGGTGGTGATGGTGGTATGATTGTACCGCAGGTAGAGCGGGTAAGGCACTTGCCTTGCACAGAGCTGACCTGTGTCTAATCCCCAACATTCCAGATGGCCCCCTGAGGCTGGCCAGGACAGTCCCTGGAGGCAGAGGAAGCCCTGAGTACCACCTGGTCTGGCCCCCAAACAAAACAACAATGAAAACTTCAAACAAGCTTTTCTGAAAATTAATTGATAACCAATTTAGAGAATTTAATGGAGAAAATATAGTTAGCTGGCAGTGTACTACCTTTTGATTTAAGTGTTGCCAATTGAAATGAACTTCTTAAGCCAGGTAGTGTAGAGGTGAGGTAAATGTATATATCTAACCTAGAGACAACAACATTGCAAGCAGGAGATCCAAAGAACCTTAAAAATGTGCCTGCTCACAAAAGTCAGATCAAAGTGGATTAAAGATCTCAATATCAGACATGAATCTGTAAGGTACATAGAGGAAAATGTAGGCAAAACTCTCCATGACATTGAAGCTAGAAGCATCTTTAAGGATAAAACAGCACTGACCATGCAAGTGGAAGCAAACATAAACAAATGGGACTACATCAAACTAAGAAACTTCTGCACTTCAAAAGAAACAGTGACCAAAATACAGCAAGAGCCCACAGAATGGGAAAGGATATTTACCCAATACCTGTCTGATAAGGGATATTTACCCAATAACCATCTGATATTTACCCAATACCCATCTGACAATGGATAATATCCAGGATATACAAGACACTAGTAGAATTGTATTAAGAAAAAAACCTTCAACCCCATCAAAAAATGGGGAGAAGAAATGAACAGAAGTTTCCTCAAAAAAGAAATACAAATGGCCAAAAGGCACATGAAAACTGCTCCACATTGCTAGTCATCAGGGAGATGCAAACAAAACAACAATGAGATATTATCTCACACCACAGAGACTGGTACACATTCAAAGAACAAAAGCAACTAGTGCTGGTGTGGATGTGTGGTACACATTCAAAGAACAAAAGCAACTAGTGCTGGTGTGGATGTGGGGAAAAAGGGACGCTCTTTCATTGTTGGTGGGAATGCCGACTGGTCCAGCCTTTCTGGAAAACAATATGGGCAGTCCTTCACAAACTAGAAATTGAGCTTCCATATGACCCTGCAATACCACTTCTGGGAATATATCCCGAGGATGCAAAAAAGCAGTCGAAATGACATCTGTACCTATATGTTCATTGCAGCACTGTACACAATAGCCAAAATCTGGAAACAACCCAAATGCCCTAGAACAGATGACTGGTTAAAGAAACTTTGGTACATCTACACAGTGGAATACTATGAAGCTGTTAGGAGGGATGAAGTCATGAAATTTGCTTATAAATGGATAGACATGGAGACTATCATGCTAAGTGAAATGAGTCAGAAAGAGAGGGACAGGCATAGAAGGTCTGCACTCATTTGTGGAGTGTAGAATAACATAACATGAGGCTGACACCCAAGAACAGTAGATACAAGGGCCAGGAGGATTACCCCATAGCTGGAAGCCTGCTTTATGAGCGGAGGGGAGAAGGCAGATGGAATAGAGAAGGGATCACTAAGAAAATGATGGCTGGAGGAATCAGTTGGGATGGGAGATGTGTGCCGAAAATAGATAATGGACCCAACATGATGGCCTCTCAGTATCTGTGTTGCAAGCCATACTGCTCGAAAGTAGACAGTATGGGGAATATTGTCTGCCATGGAGGCAAGGAGAGGCTGGGAAAGGGGAGTTATACCGGGGATATTGGTGGTGGGAATGTGCACTGGTGGAGGGATGGGTGTTTGATCATTGTGTGATTGTAACCCAAACATGAAAGCTTGTAAGTATCTCATAGTGATTCAAAACAAAACAAAACAAAAACACCTGCTGGGGCCGGAGTGATAGTACAGCAGGTAGGGCGTTTGCCTTGCACACAGCTGGCCCGGGTTTAATCCCCGGCATCCCATATGGTCCCCCAAGCACCGCAAGGAGTAATTCCTGAGTGCAAATCCAGGAGTAACCCCTGAGCATCGCTGGTGTGACCCTAAAAGAAAATAAAGAAAGTGTGCCTGCAGAGGAGACAGCTTGGGGAGTGGGAAAGAAAGCCTGGGGACATTAGAGGTAGAAAGGTCACACAGGTATGGGGTTGGGGTGGGAGCAATGGATGTTGAAACTCTATGATGAACAACTTTGTAAATTAATCATGGTGCCTTAAGTTTTTTTTTTTAAATAATTTTTTTTAACTTAACTGTTCATGCAGAAGATCAGTAGGATCCTAGGTTTAGGAAGTTGCAGTCCAATCTTTATATAAAAGTATTACTAAATCCTATTTGTATAAAATCTCTATACTTACTATTAATAGGCCCTACTGTAGTGGTATCATTAAGCAAATTACTTGCCTTTCTTGGATATTTGTATGGAGCAGTTGATTTTTTCACATGATCCTGAAGTTCAAGAGTTAGTTTCTCTGGGTTGGAAGATTGAAAGTTTGCAGACAAGACAACAAAAGCTTTCACTACCTGTAGGGAAAAGACAAGTTATATCAACACCATTTAAAAAAAGTTTATTTATTTTTTATCAACGCCTTTTTTAAGAGGGGTAGTGGTGGACTGCATTCAGCTTTCCTGAGGGCTCTGTGCTCATTAGATCACTAGATCACTCCTGGTGGTGTTTGCGTGATTGTATGTAGTAGCTGGAGCTCAAACCAGGGTTGTCCACGTGCAAGGTCCTTCTTGCCTAATCATCATCATCATCATCATCATCATCATCATCATCATCATCATCATCATCATCGTCATCATTCTGTTGATCGTCGAATTTCTTGAGTGGTCTCAGTAACGTCTCCATTCGTCCTAGCCCTGAGATTTTAGAAGCCCCTCTCTACTCGTCCTTCCCAATGATGCTGCATTGGAGGCTCTTTCAGGGTCAGGGAAATGAGTTACTGGTTTTGGCATATGAATACACCATGGAGAGTTTGCGAGGCTCTCCCATGTGGGCAGGAAACTCCCAGTAGTTTGCCAGGTTCTCCCAGAGAGAACTAGGCTATAAGATATCACACAGTCACTTTGCGGCCATGCGCTTCCAGGAGCTTGCTTTTTTTTTTTTTTGCAATATTTAGAATCCACCAATAAGATACTTTTTGACAATAACACCCAATGCCAGTGGTATAAATATGGCATAACTTGTTCAGGTTTAGGAGTACATTATAGATAGGTATGAATATGACATCCACAGTGCCACTATAAGAGGTTATTGTCTGTGAACAGGAAGTGCAGACACTGATGAGAGGATGCTTCTAGACAAATTGTTCCAAAATTTCTGTCACTTTCTGAGTCCAAAGGAAACTTTTATAAGAAAACCCCCTTTCATACTATATGGTGTCCTCTTCAAACTAAGGTTATTTCTGTCAATCGCTGAGTTCCCTTCGGGATCCTATGCAAGCTTGTAGGTCTTACTGAGAACCTGGCCACAGTCTCCTATTTGCGTTGTATTTCTGTGACAGAATGTATTCTGAATTGCATGGCAAATGTATGATAGAAACTGCTGCTTTTGTGACACAACATCGATTTCTTCACTTTTCATCCTGCTTCCTATAATTGGGTACCCCTACCTTCAAGGAGTGGGCCAGCCAGTTAGCATATACTGTTCTCTAGATCATGTTAGATAGATTTGATCTGATCTACAGCAGGCAAATACAATGTTGGAAGTAACTTGAAACTCTTGGGAAAGGGACAGTGTCACTACAAGAGGTTGATCTGTGTATGTGTGAAACGGTCGCTCTCTGGTATGAGGAATCTGTCCTATTGGAGCCAACATAGAGAATACCAGATTCCAGAAATGGAGGCAAACCATTTTGTTAACTTCACATCAACCCTTGAGGGCATCTGTCCCTAAAAACCTCACCCACATGTATGTGAGTCAATACATTCCATACTCCATCGCTTTTGGCCTTTTGGCTTAGATCAAGTGTAGTATCTGTTCTAATCAGTTTAATATATTCCATACTCCCCGGCACCTCCCTTTCTGCCCCAAACATCCCTCTTTCCCTTCCCCCCCATACCGATGATTTGGGTTGAGTTTCTGTCATTTGCACCAAAAAAAGAATCCTCTTTGGAACTCAACTCACTTGCACTTGATTGACACTTCTGGACATGTGTGTGCCTCATAATGAGAATAATTTTTCTTTTGGAGCCATACCTGGTGATGCTCAGGAGCTACTCCTGGCTCTGCACTAGGGAATTACTCCTAGCAGTGCTCAGGGGACCAAATGTGATGCTTGGGATCGCTACCTGGATTGGCTGCATGCAAGGCAAGTGCTCTACCCATCATCTAGCCCAAGCTGACTATTCTTGGTTAATTCTAAAGTGTCAGATAAACTGAACTTGAAAACACAGAATTGCTTCCTCAGTTAGTGCCATTCACGCTACCTCTCCTCGGATTGGGTCTGGACTGCTGACGACAGCTGATTCAACAACGGCTGGGTGCTCAATAAGTGCGCTCTCCACTTCAAATGGGCCAATACGGTACCTGGAAGAGGAAAAGAAGCCTTTTATTCCTCCACCATCCAAGAAGGAAATCTCTGGTGAATTATTACTTTTAAACCTGGCAAATGTACAAACCCAGAAGAAATGATGACATCATCAGCTCGGCCAACAAACCATAAATACCCGTCACTGTCCATTACTCCTCTGTCTCCAGTG
The DNA here is from genome assembly GCF_027595985.1 of Sorex araneus. NCBI lineage: Eukaryota > Metazoa > Chordata > Mammalia > Eulipotyphla > Soricidae > Sorex > Sorex araneus. Next base: position 209,144,552 of record NC_073305.1, on the reverse strand, counting down.
ACATAAAAACTCCCTCTGATTGTGGCAGCAGTTTTCTCTGGATTATCCTAGAAATCAAAGATGACATTTTAGGATTAACATGGTCAGAATAGAAAAAGGGATCTACTTCCATAGACTAGTAGATGGTATTTTCTATTTTGCAGGAAATTTAGTACTGTCCAAGAGTATTTTTTAAAAAGCTAGCTTTTCAGTACAAAAGAAGAGTATGGGGGAAATTTTCTGCCATAGAGGCAGGGAGGGGTGGATGGGAGGGATACTGGGGTTCTTGGTGATGAAAGATGTGCACTGGAGGAGGACTGGGTAATAGATCACTGTATGACTGAAATTCAAACAGGAAAGCTTTGTAACTGTATCTCACGGTGATTAGAAATAAAATATAATAAAAGAAAAAAAAGCTAGCTTTTCTTCTACCTGTATCATTCCCCATCTACACCTCACCTAGCTTCACAATTTGCCGAGTTCTCTTTTTCGAACAATCACAACAATCAACATCTCACACTTAGGAAACTTGTAGAGACAGTGAATAGTCTATTTTATAGTTGAGGAAATAAACTTGAACTTTGTGACTTACAGCAAAACATGGTGGACTTGAAGTTGAATCTAAGTCTGTATGCGCCTTATGGCACCCATCACCTTTTCTATTAAAATATGAATGGGGGGACCGGAGCTATAGTACAGAGGGTAGGGCGTTTGCCTTGCACACGGCCAACCCAGGTTCCATCCCTGGTATCTCATATAGTCCCCCTATCACCACCAGGAATAATTCTGAATACAGAGCCAGGAGTAGCCCCTGTGCATCGCTGGGTGTGACCCAAAAGGCAAAAAAAAAAAAAAAAAAAGTGAATGTGGGTGTGTCTAGCAATGGTATAGCAGGTAGGGCCTTGCATGCAGCTGACCTGGGTTCAATCTCTGGCATCCCGTATGGTCCCCTGTTCATCACCAGGAGTGATTCCTGAGTGCAGAGTCAGGAGTAACTCCTCAGCATTGCCAGGTGTGGCTCAAATTCCCTCCTCCCCTGATGTGTGTGTGTGTGTGTGTGTGTGTGTGTGTGTGTGTGTGAGATTAATGGGCAAAAGAGGTAGTACAATGGATGAAGCGCTTGTTTTACATGCAGCTGACCTGGGTTCAATCGCTGGAGCCCCATGTGGTTCCCTATCACTTCTGACACTCCTCCCTGTACCTGTCAGGAGTGATCCCTGAGTGCAGAGCCTGGATTGAGCCCTGAGCACTGCAGAGTGTACCTCCCCCCACCCCACCCTCCCCCCTGCCTAAAGCAAAGAAAGAAAAACATTAAAATGTGAATAGTTAACTCTAATCCTCATACCACATATTCAGAGAAGAAACAGAAAGGTCGTGTAGATTTTAGTCGAAGGGCAATTTCCCCTTCTTTGCCATTTGGTAGAATGTTGCCATTTTCATCTATAATCTAGGATAAAAGAAATGATTTTAGTTCTTATTTCTTTTCCCACAAAAAATCAAACCAGGTAATGAATAATTATATAAGTATGCCAGAAAATGAGAACATTCTCTTTTCTTTATTAAACCAGTCGTATGTTTTCAACCCACCTGGACATCATATGGTACTACTCCTTTCCCCATGGATCCGGGTTTAATTTCTTGTCCTTTCTGATTGGCACAAATTATTCCCTGTTGAGAGGACATATTTTATGTAAGCATATAAACATTTACTTACCATAGCTATTTGTCACACGAAAATGAAGTTTTTCATGGTATTCTTTTGAAAGACTTTCAAGTCTTTCATGGCTATCACTGAGTTTCCAAGAACTCTTGTTTGCTGGGGGTTACTTGTGCTGGAGGAACATTGCAGGATGGGGATCAAAACCAGGTCTTTTATTTTATTAAAATTTATTTATTTATTTATTTATTTATTTATTTATTTATTCACTGAATCACCATGAGAACAGTTACAGGACTTTCAGGATCAAGTCTCAGTCATACTATGCTCAAACACCCATCCCTTCACCAGTGCACATGTTCCACCACCAAGAATCCCAGCATACCCCCTTCCCACTCCCCCTCGCCTGTGTGGCAGATGATTTTCACTTTACTCTCTCTTTACTTTGACTACATTCAATTTTCGACAGAAAACCCACTGTTACTCTTAGGAGTTTTTCCCCAACAATCAGACCTGTCGAAATGGTACCATTAGATCATATGTTTTCTATTGCTGATAACAAAGAGCATATGATGTTGCATGGTCGCGAAAGCGGCCGCCCAGTTTTGGGATTCTGGTATTTTAGTAATTAAGTCCAGAGGTATTTCTGCCAGCAGCCACTGCACTTTGAGATTGGTTTATGTGCCTCTGGGACCGTGGCTGTTCAGGAGTGGAGGAGCTGTTCGTGAGCGGCCGCTCGGGGTCTCATTTGGGCAGGGAGCAGGGCTGGTTCTCCCCGCCCCCATCACGAGATTCCCCATGCACCCCATCACTGCAAGCTCCTACCTTTCTGTCCAATTGGCTCTGAAAGGTGGTGGTCGCCATGCTGCCACAATGGGGAAAGGCCGAGGGACAAACACCCTTTCCCTCCCCGGGCTGCACGGGGCCGTAGTTCACAGTCGAGGAGTATATCTGCCAGCAGCCGCTGCGTTCAGAGATTGGTTTCTGTACCTCTGGGATCATGGCTGCTCAGGGGTGGGGGAGCTGTTCCTGAGCGTCTTTCTTTCTTTCTTTCTTTCTTTCTTTCTTTCTTTCTTTCTTTCTTTCTTTCTTTCTTTCTTTCTTTCTTTCTTTCTTTCTTTCTTTCTTTCTTTCTTTCTTTCTTTCTTTCTTTCTTTCTTTCTTTCTTTCTTTCTTTCTTTCTTTCTTTCTTTCTTTCTTTCTTTCTTTCTTTCTTTCTTTCTTTCTTTCTTTCTTTCTTTCTTTCTTTCTTTCTTTCTTTCTTTCTTTCTTTCTTTCTTTCTTTCTTTCTTTCTTTCTTTCTTTCTTGCGTCACACCCGGCAATGCACAGGGGTCACCCCTGGCTCATGCACTCAGGAATTACTCCTGGTAGTTCTCAGGGAACCATATGGGATGCTGGGATTCGAACCTGGGTCAGCCGTGTGCAAGGCAAATGCCCTACCCGCTGTGCTATCACTCCAGCCCTCAAGCCAGGTCTTTTAAATGCAAAGCACACGAGCTGTTTGAGCTCTCTCCCTGGACTAGACCAGTTCTTATGAACTTAACATATTCATCATAATTAACTTGAACTTAACATATTCATCATACTCACATGTAAGTTTAAGAACCAAACTTAAAGGCATCACAATTACCTATGTTTCTAGTTGAAATACAGATTGCTGGGACCTATTCCAGTTTCTCATTTAATAGATTTGGGGTGGCATCTTTTCTTTCTTTCTTTTTTCTTTTTTGGGTCACACCCAGCGCTGCACAGGGGTTACTCCTGGCTCTGCACTCAGGAATTATTCCTGGCGGTGCTTGGGGAACCATATGGGATCTGGGGATCAAACCCTGGTCAGCTGAACACAAAGCAAATGCCCTATCCGCTTTATAATAGCTCCAGTCCCAAATAGATTGTGATTTTTTTTTTTTTTTTTTGCTTTTGGGTCACACCTGGCAATGCACAGGGATTACTCCTGGTTCATGCACTCAGGAATTACTCCTGGCAGTGCTCCATATGGGATGCTGGGAGTCGAATCCAGGTCAGCTGCGTTCAAGACAAATGCCCTACCCTCTGTACTATCACTCCAGCCCTGAGAATTTATATTTTCTACCCAAATCTCACAAAGTGCTGATACTGCTGGTTGGAGATTCATACCATGAAAACCCCACCTGTAGACTAGAGGGTCTCAATTTTTCCTTCTATTTGAATCTTGGAGAGCTTTAAAAATTTCGAATGCCTTTTAAATACTGCTAGTAACCTAATTGAGGGACGTACCGTAACCAACTTTGACAACCACTTCTTTAGACTAAGGTTGTCACTACGGGCACCTGTAATAAATTCCCTACCGGAGAGTTTGGGTTTTCCTCATGCATTGGAATGATAAACTGTCAACTTTGGACCTCCCCAGCCCCTAAGACCTCTGAGATCTTCTGTGTGGGAGGCAGCAGGGGGACAATGAAATAATCCCAATCCCCCAGTATCTAAACTAGTGAATAAAGGGCCAAAGAGACAGCATATTGGGCTGGATGAAAATGTTTCGAATATAGGAGGCCCAGATTTGATTGCTGGCACCACATGGTCTCCCAGACATGGCCAGGAGCAACCCCCCAGGCACTGAACTGGCACTACTCAATGTTCTCCCCAAGAAACAAAGCAAACATAACAAGCCAAGAAGCAAACTGTCAACTCAGAGATTTTAGTAGCTATTGGTGAATAAGAAGTAAGATCTTCTGCAGAACACCATAAAAATTTAAAGCTTGGTGTGGTTGGAGCGATAGCTCAATGAGTAGGGCATTTGCCTTGCATGCGGCCAACCCAGGTTCGATTCCCAGCATCCCATATGTCCCCTGAGCACTGCCAGGGGTAATTCCTGAGTGCATGAGCCAGGAGTAACCCCTCTGCATTGCCGAGTGTGACCCAAAAAGAAGAAAAAATTTTAAGCTTGGGTCAGAGAGATAGTATATAGTAGGTGTTATTATCTAAAACTTATCTTGCATGTGACTTGTTGGATGTTTGGTCAGTCCTTTCTTCTCTGCTACAAGGAGCAAAACCCATCACAATGCTTCCTAAACACTCCCATTTCCTTGGTAGCATTGTAGCGCTGTCGTCCCGTTGTTCATAGATTTGCTTGAGCGGGCACCAGTAATGTCTCCATTGTGAGACTTGTTACTGTTTTTGGCATACAAATACGCCATGGGTAGCTTGCCAGGCTCTGTCATGTGGGCAGGATACTCTCGGTAGCTTGCCGGGCTCTCCGAGAGGACGGAGGAATTGAACCCGGGTCGGCCGCATGCAAGGCAAACGCCCTACCTGCTGTGCTATCTATCCAGTCCGTCCATTTCCTCGGTATTCATCTTTAACTTCTCCTTTGTGCTCTGCTTCCCCTATCTGTTAATCACTCATTTCCCCTAACCAGAAGCTATGATTTATAAAGTCAGATTCTTCAGAGATCTCTGGATTTTGTATTTGTAAGTGAAATATTGCTTTTCCCTTTCCTTTGTGTCCTTTGCAGTTTACTTTAGAGCAATGTCCTTTTTGTATAGACACAGGAAGGCAGTTGATGCTCTGCTCTTGTTACTTTGGAGTTAATTGACTCCAAATAATATTTACTCCTGGGTATCTGTCATACTTACTTGACTTAAGCCTCAGTTGCCCTTGTTCCTAGCACCCAATAAAGAGGGTTCCAATGAAGGGACTGGATGGACCCAGGGCAAGCTGTAAGCTACCCCGGCATTGAAAAGGGACAGGCCAAGCACCATAAAACTTATAATTATTAGAGGTATCATGGTTTTTTTTTTTTTTTTTTTTGCTTTTTGGGTCATACCTGGTGATGCACAGGGGTTACTCCTGGCTCTGCACTAAGGAATCACTCCTGGCGGTGTTCAGGGGACCATATGGGATTCTGGGAATCGAGCCTCGGTTGTTTCGCATGCAAGGCAAATGCCCTACCCACTGTACTATATCATGCTTGGTCATAGTCTACTTTCAGCCTGCATCTCCCATCCTGAGTGTACCCTCCTAGCACCCTTTACTTGGTGGTCCCTTCTGTATCTGAGCTGCCTTTACCCCCACGATGCGAGGCCAGCTTTATTGCAAACCACAACACCCCAAAGGAGAGAGAGAGCAAAAGGAAATGCCCTGACATAGAGGCGGGATGGGATGGAGGGGATGGGATGGGGGTGGTGGGAGGGATGCTGGGACCATTGGTGGTGGAGGATGGGCACTGGTAGAGGGATGGGCATTCGATCATTGTATGACTGAAACGCAAGCACGAAAGTTTGTAAGTCTGTAACTGTACCTCACAGTGATTCACTAATCACTGTATCACTGCCATCCCATTGCTCATTGATTTGCTCGAGTGGGCACCAGTAACATCTCCATTGTGAGACTTGTTGTTACTGTTTTTGGCATATTGAATATGCCACAGGTAGCTTGCCAGGCTTTGCTGTTTGGGTGAGATACTCTCAGTAGCTTGCCGGGCTCTCCAAGAAGGGCGGAGGAATCGAACCTGGGTCAGCCACGTGCAAAGCAAACGCCTTACTGGCTGTGCTATGGTTCCAGCCTGATTCACTAATAAAAAATAAAAAAGCAACAACTTGTAATTATTATGAGTTAAAAGCACAGTCATGGAGGAAGACTAGCATGAGGGACAGTGGGAGATGGGAATGAGGGGCAGGGACAAGCTGGAATGGGGGACATGGTGATACAGGAAGGCACCCTGGGAGAATGGAATAAACGGCTACTGATCACCAACCAGCGGGACAGCCCTGTTTCCTCCCTCTTGCACCTGTGGGTGGCTGCCGGCCGGGGTAGGGAAGCGGCTCCTGACCACCTAACACATGCACCACAGAGCATGTCTACACATTTTGCAAACACACAATAGCCCAGCCTAGTTTGATTCCCAGCACCACATATAAGCACCGTCAGGAGTAACCTCTGAGCACAGAGTCAGGAGAAATTCCTGAGCACAGCTCCACGTGTTTCTAATACCCTTTAGACCCTGCTAAAAGCTTAGAGCTAGTTGGATACTTCAGGAGCCCAGATGACAGTTCTGGGGCTGAAAGGCTCCCAGTATGCAAAATTTAAACTTCAGCCATGAAACATACCACTTCTGTCTGTCCATAGCCCTCGTAGAGCTCCAGCCCAGTTTGTGCCTTCCACTGTTCCATCACCTCGGGGTTCAGCGGCTCCCCTCCCGTCAGGCAGTGTCGGAGCTTCTTGAATTTGTAGCTGGAAAGACAAGGTTGAGGAGGGTCTTAGGGGAAGAAGTGTGTGGGACTTCTGTTGCAAGATACTTAGGATGCGTTGGGGCTGGAGCGATAGCACAGCGGGTAGGGCGTTTGCCTTACACGCGGCCGACCTGGGTTCGATCCCTGGCATCCCATATGGTCCCCCAAGCACCGCCAGGAGTAATTCCTGAGTGCAAAGCCAGGAGTAACCCCTGAGCATCGCTGGGTGTGACCCAAAAAGCAAAAAAAAAAAAAAGATACTTAGGATGCGCAAGGGAAAACATTCACTGTATCACTGTAGCACTGTCATCCCGTTGCTCATCGATTTGCTTGAGCAGGCACCAGTAACGTCTTCATTGTGAGACTTGTTGTTACTGTTTTTGGCCTAATGAATAGACCAGGAAAAGAGAAGATACAGATCTTCCCATGTACCTCTTTTTAAATTTTTATTTTATTTTTTCCCATGTACCTCTTAAGGTCTTTTTGCACAAGCATCCGGTATACGGTGGGAGCGCTGCACAGCGTCGTGATGGGGTACGTGGTAAGCGTCTGGATGGTGGAGAGAGAGACACTGACATCAGGAGCGGTTAACTAAAGCCCATGATGAGCTGATGTCTACCACCACTCGGTCTCTCCCAATCACGTGTCCATCTCATAGTCGCATAAGAATAATAGAGTCAATATTACCCCGTTGCCAAGAGTGACTCTATGCCTGTTGGGAAATTTCAAGTTTTGGAAAGAATATATACATATATTAAAAGAATAGACAATCAAATGAACAAAAGGCAAACTGCTGAACTTGAGAATAGGCTCCAAGCATGAGCTAGTTATTTCACTCACATCTGCAAATTATATTACCTTGTGTGGTAGAGTCCTGAAAACTCCTGACTCTAGACGCACCAAGACAATGTTGATTATTTTGTTTGTTTGTTTTGGGGCCACACCTGGTGATGCTCAAGGGTTCCTCCTGGCTCTATACTCAGAAATTACTCCTGGTGGTACTCTATGGATCATAGGGAATGCCAGGGATCGAATCTGGGTTACATGCATGCAAGGCAAGCACCCTACCTGCTGTGCTATCTTTCTGGGCCAACAATTATTTTTTAAAAATCAGTCCTTTGAGTGGACTAATTAAATACATAAGATGTGTGTGTGTGTGTGTGTGTGTGTGTGTGTGTGTGTGTGTGTGTTTGTTGAGGCCTGGTGCCAGCTGGCAGTGTTCAAGAGCTACTTCTTTTTTTTTGGGGGGGTAGGGTCACAGCTGGCAATGCTCAGGGGTTACTCCTGGCTCTGCACTCAGGAATTACTCCTGGTGGTGCTCAGGGGACCGTATGGCATGCTGGGAATTGAACCCGGGTTGGCAGAGTGCAAGGCAAATGCCCTACTGGCTGTGCTATTGCTCCAGCCCCAGGAGCTATTTCTGTCTGTTATTCTGGGTTGTGATTGGGGAAAGACTACGTTTTATTATATAATTAATATTTGTGTAAATATTTCATGTGTTTATATTATTTATGAATATTTATAATGATTATGCTATATTTATATTATTGATATAAATCTAAACATTTATGTTAATTATAAACCAGTGTTCACTGCATGTAAAGAAAGCTCCTTAACACCATATATCTTCAGACCCATCAGTCAGACTTTTTTAAAATTCCTTTTCTTAATGGTTTAAGGTTTGTTGGGCTCATACTGTTAGTTCCTTAAAATCAAATAATGAGTGCAAGAAAGATTGCATTCATCTGCGGAATATAAAGCAGCAGAATGGGAGACTAACGTGCAAGAGTAGTAGAGATAAGGGCCAGGAGGACTGCTCCACGGCTTGGAAACTGGCCTCACATGCTGGAGGAAAAGGCAGCTCAAATAGAGAAGGGAACACTAAGTAAAGGATGTTGGGAGGACCCATTTTGGTTGAAAGATGCGTGCCAAAAGTAGACTATAGACCGAACATGATGGCTGCTCAATACCTCTATTGCAAACCACAACACCCAGAAGGAGAGAGGGAGCAAAAGGGGATGCCCTGCCACAGAGGTGGGGTGGGGTGGAGGGGACAGGGGGTGGGGGGTGGGGAGTGATGGTGGTGGTGGGAGGGATTCTGGGACCATTGGTGGTGGAAAATAGGCACTGGTGGAGGGATGGGTACTCAATCATTGTATGACTGAAATGCAAACACAAAAGTCTGTAAGCCTGTACCTCAAGGTGAATCACTAATTAAAAAATAAATAAATAAAATTAAAAAATCAAATAATGACTATTATTAACTATCTCTAGAGAAATACTCATGATTTAAAGAGTAGGGCAGTTGCCACCTCTTCCTGGAAGCCTTCACTGAAGACTCTGGGCCCGTGATGGGGTGTAGAGCTCTAGAAGAATATATCCCAGTGTATAACCTGGTGGGTTCACCTTCTGCCCACAGTTGACCTTAAGGAGAACAGCATGACCATCTAACCAGCCCATTCCATAGGTGAAAATGGGAAGATCACTGAATTTTAACGGTTAAGGATAATACTAAGGGGCTGGAGAGATAGCACAGCGGGTAGGGCGTTTGCCTTGCACGAGGCCGACCTGGGTTCAAATCCCAGCATCCCATATGGTCCCCTGAGCACCGCCAGGGGTAATTCCTGAGTGCAGAGCCAGGAGTAACCCCTGTGCATCGCCAGGTGTGACCCAAAAAGAAAAAAAAAAGGATAATACTAAAGGAGATCTTTCTAGGAAAAAAAATTTCCTTTCAGAGAATTTCTGCTTTGGCACTTTTGTGAATATGAATTGGCAATTCATATTAGATATCAACATTTAAGAGAATGTTGGGGCCAGAGTAACAGTACAGTGCAATCAGAGCAATAGTACAGAGCAATAGTACAGTGGGTACAAGGTACCCACCCCTTGTACCTGGGGTTGATGGATCCAGGTTAGATTCCCCAGCATCCCATATGGTCCTACAGGCATTGCCAAAAGTGATTTCTAGGTGCAGAGCCAGGAGTCACCCCCGAGCAGCACCAGATGTGGCCCCCAAATGAAACAAACAAGCCCCACGTCCCCCCTAAAAAGATTTTAGAGAATGTTTTTCAAGAGGTTCGTCTAAGCTATCAAAATTTCCATGGACCAGGAATCAGTTTTAGTCTGTAAATGAGAATTTTCATGTGTGTGTCCTGGCTCCCTAGATTTCAATAGTATAAATACAAAAGGGTGTTAAGTCCATAAAAAGTCTTATAGCACTTTATTTGGAAAATAAAAATATTCTTACTTTAACATCTATACTTAACATATTAAATAAGACATATTAGTATTATATAATAAACCTATTAGTCACTATATTGATATGTTTAATATCACATTAAAGGTATTAAACATTTTTGTTTAAATGTTATAGAATCTTTCATATTTAAAAAAGTTATTCTTATTTTACAAATGTAGGTTTTGAAATGACTTTTCTATAAAATTATAAAATTTTATAAATCTGATCTAGAGAGTTTAGTTCTTATTATTACCCTCCATTTCTCTTAAGATCCTCAAGCCACCTTGTCAGACCAGTTACCAGAATAAGAGGTGAAGAGAAGTAAATAGCTTCTATTTACACACAGGTGTGGTAATAATTTAATAACATGCATTTTGTTAAATGTGATTGTTTTTCATGGTTGAAAATAATGGCTTTCACTGCCTATTTCTAAAGAAATCAGTGTCATCTGATACCTCTACCTACCTGTCCGTAGCAGAGAAGGAAGGGCATGCTTGCTTTCCAGAAGAATGTTGAGTTTGGAGATCAACAAAGTGAGAAACATGTGAGCAGAATGGAAATTTTTCAGGAGAAAGGTGAACCTACCTTCAGCGTCTTCAAACGGATTCTGATTTATTGGCTATTGTCTTAGTTTCACTGAGTCAGGAACCAAAGGTTTGTGTAGAGTTGAGATTCTAATCGGTTATTTAGAACCAGACTTTTAAGCAGTCACAGATTTAGCAACATTAGAAAATCCTGAACAATGTAAAAAACATGGGTGGATTGTATGCCTGCGAATCTGGTGCATATTCCCTCTCCACTCAGTTAAATAGATTCAAAAGCCAACTCTGGGAGACTTTGTTTCCTAAAAAGAGGAAGGAATTCCATAATCCCAGGATGCCCCGAATGCTAAGGAAGCATTTCTGTGTTGTTTGGAGGAAGAAGGGAAAGATGCAGTTAGAAGTCACGACTCACATCTAGAAAGATGTCAGTATCAAACTGAGCCATCCGATGCACAAAGACACAAGCTCCCTGCAGCCAGGAAGAAAACACACTGCCAATCGCAGCCTTGATCCAGCCAGTGTCAGACATGTTCCAGATGATATCGGAGGACTTCAGGTCTAACCAATACCTAAATGATATGGAGAAGGAATAAGTCAGATGAAATAAATAAACAAACAAAGAAAACCTTCAGCAATAGGAAAACAGTAAAAAATGGTGTCTTTGAGGACAGGTCAGAACCTAATTATTACAGAAGCCCTGAAGAAGTTTGAGGGAATTCTACCTCTCATTTTGATTTTTCAGAATCCTACTGGAACTCAGAGTGGAGTTAAAAGTTGCACTGGGCACAATTTTCCAAGTTTTTCCTTTAATGCAACAAATGTTCATTGAGCAAATATTGTACGCGAGTGACTTTTCTACCTAATGTAGTGCTCACGACAGATGGGTCTGCTCTCATTTTAGGCAGGCGAACGTCAATAGGCATACAATAAAATGAACAGGAATATAAGTGAATATGATTTCAAATTGAGACATGTGGAATAAGGAAAAAATATGGACATTTCTCAAATACTAGAAATTGAGCTTTCCCAAGCTATACCGCTCCTGAGGAATATACCCTATGACCCAACAATATAATGCAGAAAAGCCATCTGCACTCCTATGCAGAACCCCACAGACAGATTTAGGAAGGATTTTGAGATGTTAAGATTTAAAACAGAGGGACTGGAGAGATAGTACAGTGGGTAAGCATTTGCCTTAAACAGAGCTGGCCAGGTTTGGTCCCCGGCACCATGTATGACCCCTGAATCTTTCCAGGAGTGATCCCTGAGCACAGCTGGGTGTGCTGTGCTACCTCAACACTCCCCAAAAAGGAAAAGTGGCATAGACTTTCCATTTTACAGTTTTTGGACCAAGGATAGACACATTTTTCTCATTGAGTGACTGAAATTCTAATTAAACACTTGACATCTTTCTGGCCTTTGGAAATCGTAAGAGTTTGAGTCAATAGAGCAACTGAAAATTTAAGGTATTTCAGTAATATAGAAGGTCAGTAAACAAGATAGAGGGAGAGAAATGACAAGTTTATTATGTAAAATATGCCTAAATAGCTTAGTTGCCTAAATTATAAATGCACAAGTCAGAGTCAAAGCATATCAATAAAAATTCAAAGAACTAACCAGAAATTTGAACTGATATCTAAGAGAGACTTTGCAATGTGACTCTAACCAAATTAAAAGCAGAAAAATAAATAAAAAGCAACAGTCTTTAGAGGAGTAAAATAGGATCTCTAGACTCAGAATAGAATATATTAAATATCTGGCTTTTGAGAAAATTAATATAAATATATTACTACCAATAAATGATAAATGTACTAATGGTAAATGGGCTGGAGCGATAGTGCAGCGGGTAGGGCGTTTGTCTTGCACGTGGCTGACTCAGGTTCGATTCCTCTGCCCCTCTTGGAGAGCCCGGCAAGCTACTGAGAGTATCCCACCGCACGGCAGAGCCTGGCAAGCTACCCGTGGCGTATTTGATATGCCAAAAACAGTAACAACAAGTCTCACCATGGAGACGTTACTGGTGCCTGCTCAAACAAATCAATGAGCAACCGGATGACAGTGATACAGTGACCTGGCAAAAAGAAGACAGAGATACTGTTCTGGGGATTGACTAAAGGCTGATTCCTAAGTTCTTGCCTGGTAAATTGGTTAGATGAAGCTATTTACCGACCTGAAGTTGGACAGGAAGACCAACACTTTTATTTAGTAGGTGTTACCTTGGATGTAAAGAAAAGTCAGCCAAAATAGAAGTGTTCACTAGGCAGTTGAAGATAAACCGGTAACTCAGGAGAGAGTGTAGCATAAACAAAGTGAATTTCCTTCATACCGTCCACAGAGGGTGTACCCAATTCCAAGGCTGCTCTGAGAATGCTGAGCCATCTTAGGGGAGCCTGTGGTCCCACTGGTGAAATAAATGGCCATCGGTTCTTGACTTCCTGTATCCACACAGTTGTGCTCTGAAGAGGCAGATCTGTAAAACACGAACCCACAAATAATGGCAGATCAGTTTGACAATGATATTTTTCTTGCTCTGGTACTTAAGACGTCATTATCTTGGTACCAGATTATCAACAGATGAAGAGAACTGAATCCAAATTCACCCTGATTTTAAGGACTCTTAGAGGGAATTTTCAAGCTTAATATTAAGAGGTGACAGCTCAAGTTTCCCTCTCATTTTAGAAAGAGCCACCTCCAAACTAAATAGCTAAGCCATCTTTCAATATCATTAACAATAGTATGAGCATTAACTTCTCAAATATTTTTCCCAAGTGCTTTTGCTTATACATTTTGAAAGTCAGTATAAAATCCTGTGAATTGTTAATAAATATCTGCATATCATATAAATAGTTAATAAATAGCATCCTTTTATTCTTCTTTGTTCTATAAAATTGATTTTGTTCATGAATCATGTGTTATCATATACTTCAGGGAAAATTGTTTCCTATGTAGCTCCAGAGTGTGACCCTTTTTTTTTGGAGGTCCCGCACCTGCCTGTGCTCAGAGTTTACTCTTGGCTCTGCACTCAGGGATTACTCCTGGTGGGCTCAGATATGGGGTGCCAGGGATTGAAAACAGGTTAGCCATATACAAGGCAAGCACCTTACCTGTTGTAGTATTGCCCTAGATTGATGTGAGAAAACCATAGCAATCCCTTTCTTGCATGTAAGTGATTTAGTTTTTAGCTAGTGACCAAGTCATGATTTTAAAGGTTGAAGGGAAGTGTTTAATTTAGAAGTCAGTCATGAGAAGGAAATTCTGCCTTCCCACCCATCTTGTTTTCTATCCTTTCTGTATTTGTTGGGAAAGTAGTTGATGTTTGGAATTACCCTAGCCATTTTGAGACAAATGAATCTGGGTTCTTGCTAACTTCGCCAAACCACTGAATTAGCCTCTCTAATTGCATCCTATAGCTTTGTACTTCTGATTTGCCATATAATAAGATTGTATGGTTCAACTCACTCCTATTCCTAAAGCCAAGAGCATCCTAATTGCTAACAATGTCTGTGTAAGATTGTCTGCGATGCCATGTCTCCAATTCCTTCCCTTCCTGTACAGACCTGCTACTCTGAGTCTTGGAGTCAGTGTCCTTCTCTCCTTGAATTTTGAATTTCTTCTGTCTTGAGTCTCCTTGAATGATTTTCTTTGATGACAGTGGCAGAGGCTCTGAAATGTTCACCGAGGCTTCAAGAGGCTTTATCATTTTTAGTTTCACTGGGTGTCTCTATGGGAATGAGTATGCACGGCCCAGACACTGTATGGAAATGTTCAGATTATGTTGCCAGAGAGAGAGGTTATGTGCCGGATAAGTGAGGGACTTTAGTCAACCAGAGCCTTAGACTTGTCAGTGGACCCATTTGGATCCTCCAGATCTAGTTAAATTTATGTATATCACTGTATCATTGTATCACTGTCATCCCATTGCTCATCGATTGCTCGAGCAGGCGCCAATAACACCTCCATTCATCCCTGTCGCATGCTAGTGTAGCCCAATGGTGTCTGCTAACTCAGGGAACATGAAGAACATGCTATTGTTACTGTTTCTGGCATATCGAATATGACATGGGTAGTTTGCCAGGCTCTTCTGTGCAGGCAGGATATCCTTTATAGCTTGCCAGGCTCTCCGAGAGGTATGGAAAATGAGTAGGGAGTGTCTTATGATGTGTCCAGGAATATGTTCACTCATATATGAAGTCTGGCCCAAGCATGTGAGAAGAGGCCTGGAGTGTGGCAGCGGTTGGGTTGTGGAGGTCGGCTGCCGGGACTGGGTCCCTTGGGACGGGGAGGGCTCTCACCTGCCCCCCTCCGGGGTGCCCTGAGTAAAAACAGTCTTATGTAAATATATCAATTTAAAAATAAGTATTTATATCGAGTTGGTCAAGCAGGCACCAGTAACGTCTCCATTGTGAGACTTGTTATATAGATTTATATATACACACATACATGCATACATATATATGTATATTTATATCAGAGACAAGTGGCCTCTGCTGAGAAATGCATGAACTTCTAACCCACAGAATCATGAGCAAATAATAAATTGCTACTTTATAAGACTAAGTCTGGGGATAAAAATGCCTGAGTTTTAAAAATTATTATTATTATTATTATTATTATTATTATTATTATCTTTTGGGCCACAACCAGCCATGCTCAGATAGCACTCCTGGCAGGTTCAGGGGGCCATCTGAGGTGCCAGGGATAGAACCTGGGTTGGCCACATGCAAAGCAAAAACCCTATTCTCTATACTGTCTCTCCACGCGCAGCCTGAGTTTTTTAAAGTCATGTATCTATTTTTAATTTCCTGGCTCGAGGGAAATAGGATTATGATGTTTTAATTCATAGCTTTTTGAGTTTTGGGGAGGGGTGGGGGTACTTTTAGTGGATTTCCTCCTGGCTCTGTGCTTGGGGAAAATCTTTGGGGACCATAGGAAGTGCTGGGGAATCAAACCTGGGTCTGTGAATGCAACGTAGCTTGCTGTACTACTCTCTGGCTCTTGCTCTACTCAATTAATCTTGAATGAGTAAGATTGCCATAAAAATATAAAATGGTGTGTATTTTTATGTGTCTTTTGGCCATTTGTATTTCTTCTTTGAGGAAGTTTCTGTTCATTTCTTCTCCCCATCTTTTGATGGGTTTGGATTATTTTTTTCCTGTAGAGTTCTACCAGGGCCTTATATATCTTGGATATTAACCTCTTATCAGATATGTATGGGGTAAATATCTTTTCCTTATCTGTATATCTGTGGCTTTCTTTGTATCTTGGTCACTGTTTCTTTTGAGGTGCAGAAGCTTCTTAGTTCAATGTAGTCCCATTCGTTTATCTTTGCTTCCCCTTGCTTGGTCAGTGGTGTTTCATCTTTAAAGACGCCTTTAGCTCCAATGTCATGGAGGCTAATACCCAAGGACAGGAGAAACGAGGACGGTAGTAACAAGGGCCAGGAGGGTTAGTCCACAGTCGGAAGCCTGCTTCAAGTGCTTGGGAAAAAGCTGTTAGGATAGAGAAGGGACCACCACGACAAAGATAGTTGGAAATGATCACTCTGGACAAGAGCTGCATGCTGAAAACAGGTAAAGGAACAAACATGATACCCTCTCAGTATCTGTATAGCAAACCACAATGCCCCCAAAGAGAGGAACAGATGGGGGGCAGGGAGAGAGATAGAGAGACAGAGACAGAGAGACAGAGACAGAGAGGGACAGAGACTGAGAGACAGAGACAGAGAGACAGACAGAGATAGAGAGACAGAGACAGAGATAGAGAGACAGAGACAGAGAGGGACAGAGACAGAGAGACAGAGGCAGAGACACAGACAGAGAGACAGAGGCAGAGACAGAGACAGAGAGACAGAGACAGAGACAGAGAGGGCAAAGAAAAGTGCCTGCCATAGAGATAGACTCAGGAAGGGGAGTGGCAGGAGGGAAACTGGGGTCACTGGTGGTGGGAAATGGAGGGATGGGTGTTGGAACATTGTCTGACTGAAATCTAACCACAAACAGCATTGTAACTGTGTATCTCATGGTGACTCAATAAAAACAAAAAAAGAAAAAGAAAAAAACCTTTGTGTATATCCATACACATCCTATTGTTATAAAATATTAATGTGGTTTCCTAGGAAACTTGCCTCAACTTGCCCCAACTGTCCTCCCTCAAAGAGCAAGCTGATTCGATTTTTAAATTTTTTTTAAATATATAAGATGACTTTGATATGTATCAAGTTGGAGAAATGCAGATATTTTTCCCTAGGAAAAACTCAACACACCAACACTCTTATATTGAATTATCCCTGATCTAACATAAAAACCTTTAGGTAAAAGCTTTACATTTTAATTTTATTTTATTAAGAGAAGAGGCATTCCAATCTCTGAGTCACAAAGTAATTTTTCAAGCAGTCACCGCACTATCTGACTTGTCTCTCTTTCATTGGCTGAGTTATGCTGCTCCGGATTTTTCAGAACTGATTTGAATGCTGATGACTTTCAGATTTTTATCTTTAAGAATTCTGAACCTGAGACTCAACGGTCTGCTAGACATGTGGACATTCTTAGACCTCTTCATCGCCATATGTCTAGCTTTATTTATTTAGTTGGGACAGATCAGACTGGTTTGGCAGCTGCTCCCAGAATGGTGATGAGGGATCAGGTAGGGTTCTTGCATGCAAGTCATGAGCTCCAGTATTGTTCCAGTCCTTGGAATCTTCTCTGGACTTCTTTAAATCCAACTTTAAACTTCCTAGCTACTGGGTCTTTCTCCTGAGTAAGCCCCGCTAACTGATCCAAATTAAAAAGCTAAGGACTCCTTCCTTAGTCCTCACATACAAAACAAATCTCCAAGTCTTTCTGGTTCTTTAATTTGCCTCTTTTTCTGTATTCTATTTGTTAGAGCTCAGATTTAGACCATAATTAGTGTCCAAGATTCTCCCTCCCTCCCTCCCTCCCTCCCTCCCTCCCTCCCTCCCTCCCTCCCTCCCTCCCTCCCTCCCTCTCTCCCTCCCTCCCTCCCTCCTGCCCTACTTCCCTCCCTTCCTCTCTTCCTTCCTCTCTTCCTCTCTCTCTCTCTCTCTCTCTCTGCTTTTGAGCCACACTCAGAGGTGCTTGGGGTTTACTCCTGGCTCTGCACTCAGGAATCACTCCTGGCAAGCTTGGAGGACCATATGGGATGCCAAGGATTGAACCTTGTTGGACCGCATGCAAGGCAAGAGTCTTGAACCTCTATACTTTCTTTCTCCTCCAGGATTGTCTTTCTGATTCCAATCTGGTTATTTTCTTGTTTCCAAATAAATCCTCTCAACAGTTTCCAAATGGATCCTTAAAAACTTCAAGTAGGCTTTGACACTTCCCTTCTTAAAATTCACCAATGGCTCCCCTTGTTTACAGGGTTCATATGAAAGGGTTAGCATTGACAAGAGATGTTCAGTTATTTAGTTAGTTTTGGGGTCACACCTGGGCTACTCCTGGATTTCTTTTATTAGTTTTCTGGTCACACCTCAGGGGCTACTCCTGGATTTCTGCTCCAGGGTTGCTCCAGCTCTGAGGGCTACGCTGAGGAGCCAGGAGCTGAATTTGACTTTTCAGCAGAGAAAGCATGAGCTCAGCCCTTTGAACTGCCTTCCCGACAGCTGTACAATATCTAGAAGAGGATGCCACGATCTGGCCTCTGCTTGCTCTTGTGGCCCTTATCTGAATTCATATTCTGGGGGCTGGAGTGATAGCATGGGGGATTAGGGCATTTGCCTTGCACGCAGCCAACCCAGGTTCAATTCCCAGCATCCCATATGGTCCTCCAGCACCACCAGGAGTGCAGAGCCAGGAGTAACCCCTGTGCATTGCTGGGTGTGACCCAAGAAGAAAAAAAAATGAATTCATATTTTGTCCTCCAGGCACTCAAAAAGGCTCAATTCCTGTACTGTGTAGGGTACATTTTGCTTCTATATCTTTGCTCATACTGTTTTTGCCTGAAAAAAATGCTCCATGCCTCCAAGACGAAACTCTAAGGTTTTGGACTCCCAGGAAAGAGTAGTTGTTTTTTTTTTATGTGGTAGGAAAAGAGAAATTTCAGAGTGGCCCATCAGTTTGACCTCTTGCACATCCTTTATCAATTTCCAGAAAGTGTTCTTGGACTTGTATCTTCAGCAGCCGAAAGAAGAGAGAGAAACCTTGGGGCTGGAGAAATAGTACAGTGGGTAGGACATTTGCCTTGCACACGGCTGACCCGGGTTCAATTCCCAGTATCCCATATGGTCCTCTGAGCACTGCCAGGGGTGATTCCTGAGTGCAGAGCCAGAGTAACCCCTGTGCATTGCCAGGTGTGACCCAAAATCAAAAGAGAGAGAGAGAGAGAGAGAGAGAGAGAGAGAGAGAGAGAGAGAGAGAGAGAGAGAGAGAGAGAGAGAAACCTTAAATTCCAGAAAATAAGATTGACTTTAATAATGTGAACTCTCTGCTGCTTATGTTTTTCTGGAAGACTACTAGAAACAACAAATCCCCTTTTCTCAGTTTGTGGAGAAACAATTGGTGGAGTCGTGGATTTCCTGCTTTCTGGACTGGGGCATGCATTCACCCTGAAAACCACACCCCACCAAATGTGCACATTTAAACTTGAAATTCACTTGAGTACAAAGGTTTTTATATTTGTTCTTTTGTGAATTTGTGGCATCTTTGTTGTTGAGTCTTTAGAGACCAGGAGACTCTGAGAAGTAGCTATGATCGGTGTGATTTTTCACTACAACAGATTAAGCAAGGGCAAAGACTCACTGGAATAACTCCTGGAAGTTGAGCCAACCATCGCGGTGGTGTGGAGACACCAGGAGTTTGGTTCTCAAGTCGGGACACTCAGACACAATAGACTCCACTGCAGGGACCACCTCCTCGCTGATCACAATGCCCTTGGCCTTGGACACTTGCAGTCGGTAGAGGATGTCTTTTGCCGTCAGCTGGATTGTTCCTGGCATAAAAACAAGCCCTAGGAAGGAGAGAAGGACTTTGAACAGAAGTGCCATCTGGAACAATTGGCGTGGAAAGTTTGTATTTTGTGCCCGGGTTGTGAGAATTTATAGAAAGCATCTGCAGCAATCCTTGATTGGGTTCCCCAGGGTTGTCCCATAAGAACCTGATCACCAAGAGAGGATTTTATCATCATTGACTTATCTCACGGGAGAGCCTGGCAAGCTCCCTGTGGCATATTCATATGCCAAAATCAGTAACAATGATGGGTCTCATTCCCCTGACCCTGAAAGAGCCTCCAATGCGGCACCATTGGGAAGGATGAGTAAAGAGAGGCTTCTAAAATCTCAGGGCTAGGACGAATGAAGACATTACTGAGACCGCGTGAGAAAATTGACAATCAACGGGATGGTGATGATGATGATGATGATGACGACTTATCAGGTAAATGCAAATCAGAACATGAATAAGATATCATCTCATATCTGTGAGTCTGGCTTACACCAATGAAAAGAAACAGCAAGAATTAGAGAAGATGGAACCCTCATAGACTCTTGGTGGAACGTACACTAGTGGAGACAGTTTGAAAAGCAGTATAGTCTCCCATCTCACCCAAACTAAAAACAGAATTACCTCATAATCCTGCAACTGCATGTAGCAGTAATTTGAGAAGAAATATGCAAACCTATGTTTATTATAGCACTATTCACAGTAGCTAAGATAACTGAATATGCCCACTGACAGATGAATGGATAAAGTAGTGCTGGGAAGATAATTCAGAGGACTGGAAGCCAGGATTTGTATGCTGGAGGCCTGGGTTTGATCTCAGATACTGTAGGAAGCTATATGGGATGCAGAAATAAAAAAAGTAAAATAGAAAAATGTTTTCTTCATAAAGAAGAATAAATGTGGTATACACACAATGGAATACTGCTTAGCTATTTCAAAAAAGACAACATTTTGCCATTTTTGACAACATGGATGTAAGTTGAGTGTTTTTCTAATTGTATGTTGAAAAAAAAGACAAATACCTTATAACTTCCCAAACTTGTGGAATATTAAGAAACAAAGCAAAGGAATAAAACTAAATGAGCCTTGGAATCTGATCACAGAATCATGATTATGGGGCAATAGGAGAAGTGGCAGACATGGCAAGAGTGATTGATAAATAATGTCATTTATTTGAAGATATACAAAGCAGTACTTATACAACTTATACAGCTTTGCAAACCACTGTTACCTCAAAAGGGGAAAAATAACTTTAAAGGAGCATCTCTAGGAGAATTAGATGAAGGATAGAAGAATGGTAATTTAATACAGTGCCTAAAGTGAACTCAAAGGGGAAAAATTAAGGCATTAAAAATCGCCACTACCTTTATTGAAGTACTAATGTGTCTAGTATCTCATTCTTTACAGTATTATATGACAGTGTGTGCTTAAATGCTGACTTGTAGTAAACAACAAAGGTAACTAGCATTTTTCTCTTTTTGGGTCACACCTGGCAATGCATAGGGGTTACTCCTGGCTCTGCACTCAGAAACCACTGCTGGTGGTGCTCAGGGGACCATATGGGATGCTGGGAATTGAACCCGGGTCAGCTGCATGCAAGGCAAACGTCCTACCCACTGTGCTATCGCTCCAGGTCCCAGTTACCATTTCCAGATTACCCAAACTTGAGCTGTGAACCAGACTACCTCCTCCTTAATGAGTTCCTGATATCAGCTAAGTCCTGAGATATACAAATAACTCTGTGGTTCTTACAGAAGTATATCCTTTGGAATTCTCGTTACTTTTTTGTTTTTGGGTCACACTTGGCTGTGGTTCGGGCTTACTCGAGTGGTGTTCAGGGAACCATATGTGATGTCAAGGATAAGGCAAGTACTTTGCCAACTATGCTGTCTCTCTAGCACTGTAATTAAAAAAAAATTTATGTGTGTACTTTGGGTCACAACCAGTGGGACTCAGGGCTTATTCCTGGCTCTGTACATAGGAATCATTCCCACTGGGCTCAGGGGACTAATATGGTGCCAAGGAGCACCATAGCCTCTGTACTATCTTTCGAGCTCCTTGCCTCGTCCTTCTAAAAAGGATTCATAGGGGCCAGAGCAACGAATAGGGTGTTTGCCATGCACATCGCCAATCCAGATTCTATCCCCAGCACCCCATATGGTCCTCTGAACTTGTAAGGAGTGATTTTTTGAGCACAGAGCCAGGAGTAAGCCCTGAGCACAGAAGCACCCCCTGGCCCCCCAAAAATGTCTTAAAATAATTTATAAATCTTTATGTCCTGCTGGGGCTAGAGTGATAGCGCAGTAGAAGGGCATTCCTCTTGTATGCGGCCGACCCGGGTTTGATTCCACCCCTCTCGGAGAGCCCGACAAGCTACCGAGAGTATCTCGACCCTACGGCAGAGCCTGGCAAGCTACCCGTGGCGTATTCATATGCCAAAAACAGTAACAATAAGTCTCACAATGGAGACGTGACTGGTGCCCGCTCAAGTAAATCGATGAGCAACGGGATAACAGTGCTACAAAGATACAGTGATATGTCCTGATAAAGAGCAAAGTTGGACAAGTTTTTGAAATAAAGAACTAGCAGCAAATATTTTAGGCTTATGGCAATACAACCACTATCTTAATGTACTAGGGAACTAAAAGAACATAAAAAACGTATGAGCAGAGCTTTACTTCATCAAAGATTTACTTATTTCTTTTTTTATTGCCATATTGTTGCTGTGGGAAGAGGCAGGGAGGCCCAGCCAGGGGTAAATAGAGGCGCATGCTCCTGGGGGTGAAACCCCAGACCTCACACCAAAGGCAAAGCAGGCACCTGACCTCTTCAACCTCATCTCCCGCCCAATTAGAAACTTTATAAGACATAGAATGCCAGTGTGTAAGCGCATGGATGTTGCTGATAACTACCCAGGGAAGGAAAGAGTGCCATAGAATATTATAGATAAAAAAATATCTATATTTGGGAGACTAGAGAGACAGTAGAGAAGGTGGAGCAACGTTAAATATTGGCACTAACCTGTTCTCATACAAGCCACATTGATGAGCCACCACTCTGGAATTCGGGGCAGAATCACAGCCACTCGGTCTCCTCTCTTCAGGCCACAGGGCTTGGTGAGGACATTGGCTGCCTTTCGAGACAACGTCCCCAGTTCTCCAAAGCTCCACTTCACCTCGTCCCCTTGGCCATTCACCCACCACAGAGCTGGGTTGGCTGGTCTTTCTCCTGTCTGGGAAAGAAAAAATGCATGGAAAACAGGGGAGAAAGCTTACTTGGCCCGTCACCAAATGTTTGAATATATGCCTTTACTCTCTCTCAGTTGGGCTGGAGCGATAGCACAGTGGGTAGGGCTTTTGCCTTGCACTCGGCCCACCCATGTTCGATTCCTCTGTCCCTCTCGCAGAGCCCGGCAAGCTACCGGGAGTATCCCGCTCGCACGGCAGAGCCTGGAAAGCTCCCCATGGTGAATTCGATACGCCAAAAACAGTAACAACAAGTCTCACAATGGAGACGTGACTGGTGCCCGCTCGAGCAAATTGATGAACAATGAGATGACAGTGCTACTCTCTGTCACAATGCCAGCAGGTTCTGTGCGCATAGAATTCCAGTTGTGCATGCATGTGTTGGCTGTTTATTTCCCAGCTCCACTTATTTCCTGTCCTTCTTAGGCTCCAAAAGATGTCTGCCTCCTTAAACTACCCACTTTTCTTTTAAAAAATTATTTATTCATTTTACAAAGCCATTCATGATTGGATTTCAATCATATAGTATTCCAACATCCATCCATCTCTCCACCAAACTACCAACTTTTCAAAGTAGTTTGTCTCCCTTGCCGTGTGTGTGTGTGTGTGTGTGTGTGTGTGTGTGTGGTGTATTTCTTCTATTAAATAAATGTGAGATAACTTATCAGGATACTCATCCTTCCCTGATCAGGCATATGATATCATTTTGGTCAATCAAATCTCTTTGCCTTGGGGTTTTCCATAAGGATAGAAAGTGGTCACAGCAAGAAATCTGTCGGTGGGCTCTTGGAGCTTAGGTATCCTCAGGGAGCTATCCCGATTCTTGTTTGTGCTGAGATCAACTCTCCAGCACCCAGTTCAATTTTGCAGGCTCTCCTCACTAGGACATAATTTTCTAGGTTAAGTTAGATTCTGATGTACCCAAGTAACCCTAGTGAATGTTCTAACGTTGGTTAGGAATGTAACATCGTATTTTCATTCCAAGAACTGAGGTGTGGGCTCAGAGGTAACAAAGAACAGAGTAGAGAGACCTGGTATGTGTGTTTGGAGTGTGGAGGAAGGGTGATATCAACTTGCTTGACTGGCTAATTAATGGAATTTCTAACCTACGAGTCTGCAGTGCATGCCATTTATATCAAAAAGCCTCATTGCTTTAGGTATTGGATAGAAAGCATATTATTCTGCCTTTCTTCCCTATCTGGAATGTTCCTTTTATATTTGCTGCTTGAAAAAAATATTTGAGGGACTGGAGCAATAGCACAGCGGGTAGGGCATTTGCCTTGCACGCAGCAGACCCGGGTTTGATTCCCAGCATCCCATATGGTCCCCTGAGCACCACTAGGAGTGATTTCTGAGTGCAGAGCCAGGAGTAACCCCTGTGCATCACTGGGTGTGACCCAAAAAGAAAAAAAATATTTGAGTCCAATTTCTTTTTTTTTTCAAATTTATTTTAAGAGTCCAATTTCTATTTCTTCACTTCCTAGGAGCTTTTAATTTTGCCATAGCCGGCAGTGCTTAGGGGTTCTTCACATTGGTGTGGGAATGAATCTCGGGGCTCCCATGGATTGTGCACTTGAACCCTTTGAGCTATTTTCCTGGCCCCGGGAGCTGTTCATGACTTCCTCTCCCCTCTGACTTCTTCTGTGCTCACATTCCAGGGAACTCCGCTCTACAGTGCTGTATTCAAGCTGTGTTCCTGCCGCGTGCAGATGACGTCTCTAAGATGAGGGATGAGCTGGGGGGCTAGATGGCTTACAGGGCCGGAGTGTATGCTATCCACACCAGAGCCCCAGCTCCAAACCCTCTAGCACTGCTGGGAGTCGACTCAAAGCTGGCCAGGTATAGCCCCTAGAACTGCTAGCTATGATCCAAACACCAGCCAGCCCGACAAGATGAGAGGCTGGTTCTTTTACGTTTGAAACTGGTGACCTTGGATAAGTATGAGGTTATGTTCCCTATTTGTATCCCCCATGATGGTGATGGGGGGATTTGTTGAAACGATATAGGGGGTATTTCTCAATCGTTGGTCACGTGACTTTCGCTATTTTTGCCAGAGTTGTCTACACCTGTGCTATTGTTCTTTGTATTTTTTTTTTATATCAGCTCCCTTTCATTTGTATATATTTACTTAAGGAAAAAAATGTAATCACCGCACAGTGAAAAGATAGCTATCACTTGCTAACTACAGGTACTGAAAACTAAGTATTTATATTCATGTAATGAATATGTTAAAAATGAAGTTTCTTTAAAATTTTATAGAGAGATGATAAATGTCTACTAGAGAGATCTTTAGAAAGCTTTTGAGAAATCTTAGTTGCAGTGAAAGGAATTGAAAAACTTCCTCTACTTAGAGGGAGGGTCAGTTAAACATTATTTATTACCTGGTAGAACTGAAGAGGAGGGCAAGTTAAGAGTCAAGAACTGAAGGGCAGGTTAAGGGTTAACCGCTGAAGTTGCCCTTTGTAACTACTTGACTGCTTTGAAAGATGTCTTCAGGACCTTCCCCTGGGCAGGACTCTGTCACCAAATGGGCCAACAAACTGCCCCGAGGAACTGTAAACAAACATCTGCTCTGAATGGTCAACAAATGTTGAAATTAGCATATTAAGTGAAATAGGTGTGGTTTTCCCTTTTGTATGGTTTTCCTATGGTTTCCTATGGTTTTCCTATTGATCCAATACCTGTGATTTTCTTTGATATGTATGATTCTCCTTTGATTCAATACATGTAATTTCCCCCCAATATATCCCCTTTGATATGTGAGATTTTCATTTGTCAACAAATGTTTAGATATGCAAATTAAGTGACCTATGTGATTCCCTTTGATATGTGAGATTTTCATTTCTCCCCCAGAAGGGTATAAAAACAGCTAGCTTTTTGAGTTCGGGGCCTTCAGTTATGCCACGCTATTGAGGCACAATTGAAGGTCCCAATATAGCTATATTGGCTTAAATAAACCCCATGCATTTGCAGAAAGAGTTGTCTTGGTTTTGTTCTTTTGTCTCTCCGAGCCTCCCCCGGGCAGAGATCTGCCGTCCCTAACATTTGGAGGTTCCACCGAGATCTGACTCTGCCTGAGGGACGCCGGACAGTCCCGAGCTTCTCTTTGGGGTAAGTACTGGCGCCAACTTTTTTCGGTACCGACTTTATGTGCACAATTATTCTGTATCTGTGTATCTGTGGTATACCGGTCCTGGGATCTGAAGTAGCTTTGTGTCTGACAGACGTGTCCGGTTGACATTAGCTACAGCCCTGGGGGACGCCCCAGGATGATAAAGGGAGACCCAGGGACGCCTGGCTTGCCTCCATCTGGTAGGTCCAGAGGATCTACGTCTGGTCTATCCCAGGACATCGGCCGCTTTAAATCTGAACATCGGCCGCTTTACTATTTGTCCCTCCTTCTGGCATTTGGGTTTGTTCTATCACATTCGGACTCCTTCTCCACAGAGATCTCCTGAGGATGGGACAGTCCACCTCCACCCGGCTGTCTCTGACTCTCTCTCACTGGTCTGAAGTCTGCTCAATGGCCAGAATCTCTCTCTCTCTCTCTCTCTCTCTCTCTCTCTCTCTCTCTCTCTCTCTCTCTCTCTCTCTCTCTCTCTCTCATAGTTAACTCTTTGTTCTGCTGAATGGCCTTCCTTTAACGTTAACTGTCCCCCTGAGGGATCTTTTCACCTCCCCCTTATTTTGCAGGTGAAAGGAGTCATTTAAACCTTTCTTACCCCCTCTGGCATATTGACTCCCATACCTGCTTCTTGCTTCTATCTCAATTCTGAGATTGACCGCTCCACAAGCTTCCGGCAACCTCTATATTCTCAGCTAAAACTCCCCTTTCTCTGCCTCTGCACCAACTGTTTCTCTCTCCTTCTGAAGTCCCCTAAGGGATAAGCGCTTGCGTACTGTTTTGTTTTAGGCTTGATTGCAGGAATCTTCCTGTACGTCGAGATGGGACAAAACACATCAACTCCCCTGTCCCTAACCCTAGCACATTGGTCTGAGGTTCGGGCTAGGGCTCATCTCTCTCTCCCTATAAAAGAAGGCAGTCTATCCCTATGGTTGATAAGAAGAGACTAGCTCTCTGCCTCAGAAGTAGTCTTGACCTTAAAAGGGTAACATCTGACAACCTCAGGTTTCAGCAACTTTGTCATAATTTGTTGTTTTGCCATTGTATATCAACAAAAGCGCTTTCTTGACCCGTTTTTAACAAGCAGGAAACTGGCTGGTCAGACAGAGAAACGGGGAGCAATGTTCCCAATCGGCCGACAGGGCTCAATTTGCCCTGGGGACTGCTCTTTCCTTTCTCTGTCTATCAGTTTTTCTCCCTGCCCTTTTTGAAGGGTCAGATCGATCGATCAACTGCAAATGTGTGCACGTGTAGTGGTGTTTTTTAGTCAGTTCATTGTCTGTCTGTCTGTCTGTCTGTCTGTCTGTCTGTCTGTGGAACACTCGAGTGTTAGAGCTAGTTTGAAGTCATTAATTCTTAGAACTGAGCAAACAAAATCAAGGGAGTCAGAGTGATATGTAGTCCAGCAATTTAAAAGATTTAGGTATCTTTGGAACTTGTTACATCAGGTTTAAACAAAGATTTCTAATCAGAATGTGGCGACCACGAAGGGACTGAAATTCTCAATCTAGATTTCTTATTGGAAGAACATTAATGTTTATTAACAGTTGTAACTCTTCTGAAATTCGTAGTCTGTACTATCTAGGAAGAACTGAGGAAGTAGCTCCTAAAACTAGCCTAAAACTAAAGTGAAATAACAATTCAGAGGATGCAAGGCTTTATCTTACAAGCCTCAGCTAATTTTAATGAGGAATTTAGCTGTTTTTAAAGCAACAGAGGTATATAAACCACCAAAATAAACAAAGTTTTCTTATGTTTCCATAAACATTGATGGTCTGAGTGTTTTTCTGTGCTAATATCAAAGGTTGGTTTAAAAAAAAAAAAGGGGGGGGGTGGAGGCTCTCTCTCTGCATTTGAAAGCATGTCTGTATGGTGGACTTGTTTAAAGTTAGAAAGCTCATGATTTGAACTAACTAAGGTACGAGAACTATTGAACTTAAGTCAAAGAAGGTTTTACTGTGTTTCACAAAAATTGATGGTCCAGAGGTCTTATGCTAGAATACCAATGTATATATTTGTATCTGCACTGGATTAGAATTATTTGACCTAGAGAATCTTGTGAGTTGAAATAACTGATATATGAAAACAGGCTCAAAGAGTAATGCTTAGGTTTAAAATATTATTTTCTAGAGTTGCAATATTGGTTGAAAAACTTATCGTACCTGTGTTTTATTAGATCTCTGAGATTTCCGGTAACAAAACTTTTTAAAGCTACTTAGCTCAGGGTAATGAAGGGTTAATCCTAGATGTCAGTTTGAGAGATTTTTTTTTTTTTAAGATTTTCCCTGGGTCTACCCATCCCCCTGCTTTTCCAGCTCAGCAGGCTCTGCCTCAGTCGGACTGGATATGCAGACCCTCCCTCAACAATGAATTCTAATTACAGGTTTGCCCAGCAAATAAGACTTGCTAATCGGGTTTCTTAACTCTTCCAGGTATCTGGTTCTTGCAACTTTGTGAATGAGAAAGGGTCTGGGAAAATAATTGATTCTTATATTTGCATTAAAATCTGACAAACACACAAAAAAGAAATAGTGTGAAACCCCTTGTAGGAGGAAAAGTCTATGCTTATATTTTAACAGATAACACCTACTAATGTACTCTGGGTCCTGCTATGGCTTGGCTTCATCTGGAGTAAACTTCATTTTCCTGATAAAGACCCCAAACCACCTCAAACAGATCTCAGCTGGAAGTCACAAGGAAATCTGAGGAAGAAAGGACAGGCCGAATTGGCCTGAGGACTTAGTCTGGGTTTTACGGTACCAACCTTATCCTGAACCTAGAGAACTTTGTATGCAAGTGTGAGATCCTTAATGTTTTATGGTAATCTATGAGTGTTTTAATCTTTATATTCGTGTTTTCCTAGAAATCAGAATTCTAGGATGTCTCCTGGTTAATTTCTAATGTGAACTGAACCTTTGCCCAATGAATATGTTTTAAGAACTTTAGGTGTGAGCATCTTTAAAGTTTTTTTTGAATATCTATAGAATTGACCTAATGCTTTTGAAATAGCACTGCAAGTAATTTTGTCATGTTAAATGACATTGGTAACTAGTGTCCAAATTTGGGAGATTAGGTTGTACTAAGTTCAGTAAAATGAATATCTATAGAACTAACCTAATGCTTTTGAAATGGTACTGCAGAGTAGTTTTGTCATGTTAAATGAAATGATTGGTAACTATTGTCTAAATTGGGAGATTATGTTGTACTAAGTTCAGTAAAATAAAAGTTTAAACTTATGGGATGACTATAAGGAATATAGATGTATGTCTTAAGTCAGAAAGATAATGGATGCAGATATCATCAGTTGAAAAAAGGCAAGGAATCCTGTTAAAGTGAAGTTGATTTTGAAATGAGTTGAAGGAAAGTTACAGGACAGAATGAATATAGAGGAATGTGTAGAAGGTTTGAAGTTGTGTTTGAAGGAAAGAAATTGATCACTGTTTTAAGAAACTCTTTAAATCTCATGCGGAATTGTTCTAGTACTCCCAGTACAGTGCTTTTATTAATGGGAAGTCAAGGTTCTCAACATAGAATTGAATGGGTTAAATACGATGTTAAATTGTACACTTTTCCTCTACAGATTTTAGCTCCTTTGACTAGGACCCACAACAAATGGGTGTGTTGCATCTCACTGTGAGTAAAGTAAAACGTTTGCTTTTCTCTTCTTTTGTACCTTCAGTATGTTTTTGATGTTTCATGGCACTGTGTTGGTTTGCATAAATCCAGATAAAAGTCTTTCCTCTCTGTAATAGGGTCCACCCCTCATGCAGACAGGAAAATCAGTTATGGGACCCCAAAACCCTCTTCCAGGGAAACAGCAAGGGATTGGTCTAAATGACAGGAGCATGTATTTAACAGGTACTGTTTCAAGTACCCTACAAACCTCAGGGAGACCCTAGAGGCAGGCCGGCTCAAGGAAAGAATGGAAATCATCACTGTTATGGAGAATGAGGAATCCGGAAATCTATGTGACTGACATGGCCTGGCCTACTCTCAGCATCAAGAAAAACCCTGGAAACTAGGATCTCTCCCAGCCCTGAAGAAGGGAGGGGAGGGACTCCTTTCTGCCAGGATGCCTCTATGGCAAATGAGGCTCAAGGTCACCTCCAGTTCAACCTGAAGACCTGAAGCAATCCAGTTCATCGTGGGACATTTATGGCCAGGCCTGGGTAACTCTGACGTGCCACATAAGATTAATGCTGTTATTGGTATGCCTCCTGTCTTTAGCCAACCCCCAGGACTTCTCAGTAAATAATGGGGTACCCCAAATGGAGAGTTCTCCAATCTTGCTGTGTTTATGCAAAAGAACAAGTCAGATTTGTTAAGCCGTCAGGCAAATTTTTAAATGAAGGTGAAGAGAAAACCATGTTTCTGTAACTTGCTTTTTAAAGAATTAGATTCAAATTCTATAGAGTGATCTAGTAAATGTATTCTAATCTTGATCTATAAGGTATCCCTTTTGAGTAATTCAGGTACAATGTGTTTTGCTGACTGTAAAGTAAGCAGTCTAGTCTGTGAGACTCAATGTTGAAGATGCTGTCACTAGTCTGACCAGGGTATTGGAAGCCAGAGCTTTAGTGGGGGAACCTCAGCTCAAAGTGCAGAATTAATTACTTTCCCCCCAACCTGTCAATTGGCTACAGTGCCAAGAGTGGGCATCTAAGTATTCACTCTTAGTTCTATGAACACAGTCATTTGGAGAGAACTAGAATTTTAACAGCTCTTAATTCTCGTTCCATCATGGGATTAATACCCCATCCAGAGAATACTCATCTAAAATACTCTGCAAAAGAGGGACAATGGGCATTGGAACAATGTTTTCAAAAGGAAATTGATAGATAAAGGGTTTCACTAAGCTTCAAACCCTAGTGAAAGCCATCTTTCATGGAAAGGAACTCAGAAATGTGCTTTCTGTTTCATTAATGAATCGTGGGCTGTGGAGAGCCGCCACGGGACCATGCTTCGTGGACACCTGTTTCTTGTTAATTATACCCTGCTTTGTAGATAACACCTGATAAGGAATCAGGATGTCTTGTCATGCCACGAGCTGTAACTAGCTGCAGACACTTGGGCTTACGCAGGCAGCGAGTGGTAGATAAGGAGGGAAGCTGCCTAGCTAGGTATGGTTTTCTTCTCATTCGTCCCTCGGTCCTCTTTCCCGAGAAGGTCTCTGAATAAATCACTGCAAGAAGAATCTCCGGGTTGCGTGATTTCTTACAGTGGGCCTCCTTTCCTAACACTTGTAACTTCAAGGAACTTATCAAGGAGAGGATTGGCAGCTTGACATACAAATGATCAAACACTTATATTCAAGGTATCTACTGGCTCCAACTGATAGTTTCAGTGAATGGATGGCTTTTCCTATCTGAGAAGTAGCTTGGTGCTTCTATGTTACTAGAAAAATCTGAACATAAGAAGTCATTTTCTATCAACCATGGGTAAAGCAGTTATTCCTTTCCATTGCTTTTATGATAGAAATGGGTATGGCATTACGTTGCTTTGGTTTCTGTTGCTTTAACTCTTATGTTTTCTAAGATAGCAAACTATATTGTTGTTACTATGTCAGAAAAGGACCTTCCACATCTCCAGGGTCTAAGTGCCATCCCTCCGTCTAATTGATCTGATCTTTTCTTTCAGATAACTTGAGGAACCCAACAAATTCATTGCCTGGGGCACACTAAATAAGGTAGCATGAGATTTCACCCCTTGTGCAGGCAGGGCCAGCGCCCCTCTGTCAGCATGAAGCAGCTCCAGAAGACGGAACTTCGACCACTTTCCCTTTAAGGATTAAAGGTGGTGGAATCTCTAGGGGAATATGAAGTAGGTAGCTAGATTAAGGAAGCCCCTCCGGCCTTGAAAATCCCAACTGCCCTGTTGTGAGTGTGAACCCCATTAATGGAGGAACTGTTCTCTTTTAAAAAATTTGGGGGGGAGGTCAACTGCCACTGTTCCAACTTAGCCTTGAAAAGGGAAGTGTAGGCCAGAATATGATCTCTCTCTCTTTTCCAGTTATTACTAGTCTTTACAGGTATCAAGGCCAAGCTCCATGGGGGCTGGGAGCACACTGCCAGAGTGAACTCCTCATCCGTATGCATTGAGACATCTGGTTTCAATCAGGTGATAAAAACTGCCACCAGAGAACCCCATTGGAGAGGTCTGTGATCCTGAACACACCAACTGCTTTGAAGGAGGATGGAATCAAAAAGCTGCCTCCCCTCTTGGAACCAGAATGACATCAACTAGTGGCATGTCCAGACAACGGGAGACACCCCCTCACAATCTCTAAGATTAGAGATATTCACAAGGAGAAGTGGGGATTGAAGAGGAGGGCAAGTTAAGAGTCAAGAACTGAAGGGCAGGTTAAGGGTTAACCGCTGAAGTTGCCCTTTGTAACTACTTGACTGCTTTGAAAGATGTCTTCAGGACCTTCCCCTGGGCAGGACTCTGTCACCAAATGGGCCAACAAACTGCCCCGAGGAACTGTAAACAAACATCTGCTCTGAATGGTCAACAAATGTTGAAATTAGCATATTAAGTGAAATAGGTGTGGTTTTCCCTTTTGTATGGTTTTCCTATGGTTTCCTATGGTTTTCCTATTGATCCAATACCTGTGATTTTCTTTGATATGTATGATTCTCCTTTGATTCAATACATGTAATTTCCCCCCAATATATCCCCTTTGATATGTGAGATTTTCATTTGTCAACAAATGTTTAGATATGCAAATTAAGTGACCTATGTGATTCCCTTTGATATGTGAGATTTTCATTTCTCCCCCAGAAGGGTATAAAAACAGCTAGCTTTTTGAGTTCGGGGCCTTCAGTTATGCCACGCTATTGAGGCACAATTGAAGGTCCCAATATAGCTATATTGGCTTAAATAAACCCCATGCATTTGCAGAAAGAGTTGTCTTGGTTTTGTTCTTTTGTCTCTCCGAGCCTCCCCCGGGCAGAGATCTGCCGTCCCTAACAGAACCAGTGTCTAAGGTTACCTCTGAAACAGGAGTCCCTTAAGTGCATTTAGGTAAACAGGGACTGGTGAAATGTTTAGTTCAGTACTTGGGGGTTGGAGTCAGTTAACACCTAAGGCTACAGTGCAAACACTCTGTGAGTCTTCTTTTATTCTCATTTGGTTACTCCAACAATGGCTATATTTTTATTTATTTTGCTTTTTTGGGTCACACCTGGTGATACTACTCGCATCTAGTGCTTCTGGGCTAGAGACTTCACACATTAAGCCTGATGAATACCTGCATTGTTTTACTATTGTGACCTTTGTGTATTGTAGTTGTTTCCCGTGTGTGGTGGTTAGGCCCCTAGAGTTGGGCTGTCTTTGTGTGTTACCTGTGATTATGGAGAGGTGAAGTGTGAGGCCTGGGCTCACTGGTACCTCGAATATAGAAAAAAAAAGATGAAATAACTTCTTCCTTACAGATTCCAGTTTTGAGGTTAGAGAATTTTGAAAGAATGTCATGAGGGGTGGTTGCAGGGGCGTGGGGGATCAGATTGCAGGCGGGGCGATGGAAGGAAGCCAGCCACCACCACCACCACAGTCCACACACCTGAGTTTGAGAAGTTAGATTGGCATGTTGGTGATGCCTAACCGGGAAGTCAATTCCCTGACAAGACGCTGGGGTCCAGGATTCCCTTTGTGTGTGGGGCCAGATTTCAGGCTGGGGGATTAGGAGGCATCCCACCGCTGCCATCGCTTTATGATGACTTAATTAATTAAATAATTAATTAATTGCTTTTTGGGTCACACCTGGCGATGCACAAGGGTTACTCCTGGATCATGCACTCAGGAATTACTCCTGGTGGTGCTCAGGAGACTATATGGGATGCTGGGAATCGAACCTGTGCTGGTCACTTGCAAGGCAAATGCCCTACCCACTGTGCTATCGCTCCAGCCCAACAAAGGCTATTGATAAGCCCAAAACTCAGATGGCTGCTTTTTTTTGATAAGCCGTTGACCACTTAGAACAGGAATGAACAGGAAAGATCTGCTGTCTATGATCTGGATAAAAGAAAAGGAAAAGAGGACTGGAGAGTCAGTGGAGAGGTTAAGAGCTTACCTTGCATGTGGTTAAGACAGGTTTGATCCCCTGCACCCCATACGGTCCCAGCCTGAGCGCTGTTGGGTGTCAGTCACCCCAAAACAAAAACAAACAAACAAACAAACAAAAACAATAATAAAAAGAGATGCTACTCTGTGAGAAACAATGGAGGGTCAGGATGGGGTTTGAGGAAGCTCCAAGGAAATGCAGTCAAAAGTAAACAGAGCATCAGAAATCTTCCCTGAAGAAACAGGAGGGCAATTAGAAAACAAAAGAAACCAATTAGAGAAACAAAATAAGAGATTTGAATAAAAGGTGACAGGCTGACTCCTTAAGCCATTCGAAAGCCATAAACAGTGGACCTCAAAGATCTAAAAGAAATACCCGTCATCTTGTACCTTTTCCTTTTGGGACCACTGGTCCATAACATCCTTAGCAAAGTTAAAGTTCTTCGGCAACGACATCTCACAGCGATTTATGGCTTCAAAGTCAGACAGGGTTAGTGGCGCCCAAAGCTGGTGATCTTTGTAAAAGTGCCGGCTAGAAGGCTTGGCAAGCCAGACGTATCTGAACGCCGTCGGGGAGCGGAAAAAAATCTTCATGTTTCCGGAATAGTGTGGTTTATGGGGATGGAAGAAGTGACGCAGCCTGTGTGGAGAGAGAGTGGAGAGTGTTGTTAGTGTCTCCTGAAGCTCTTCGGTGAGAATGGGCTATGTGCTTCTGAGAAGCTGGGAGACACCTTGGACAACCCATCCTCTCCAGCTGCCTCTTGGCCACTTAGCCACTGACCAGTCTCCCTGCTATAGGACCAACCTACAAGGATAGAACTATCACACTCACCTTCCCCAAAACCAAACAATAGACAAAAGAATACTTCTTGGGTTGCCAGTCAGGCTTTGTTCTGACTGTATTTGCTCACTCCTTACTTGACTGACTGTTCCAGTAAGCAGTCCTTTCCATTTTTATGAGTATCTCTCCCCCCGCTGACATTTGGCTTGCTGTTCTCTGCTTCTGGATTCACTCTTAAAGTTCTGGACTTTCTGGAAAGGTACATTTTGGCTCTAAGACTTGGGGAAACTTTATTCTTCCTGCACCTCATTTTTAAATCTCTGAAAAGGGAAATGTAATTATTACCTATCTCTTAGGGATGTGATAGGGATTTATTAAGATAATGGACAAAAAATGCCTAGTATGTAGCACGTGACTTCAAAGTAGTTACCGATGCTATTGTTATGATTCTGTTTATTAGCACTATCATGGTATAGTCTCATGAGTTAGTATTATTTAACCAACAAGGAGACCTGGAATTTTATTCCCAACTCTCTCAGAACTTTTGCTTAGTGAACTTGATAAAGAGACTGTTCCTTTCTGGACTGATAACTGTCACCTAACTTTTTTTAGGTGATTCTGTGTAATTCCTGTGGATTTATATAACATCATCTATATTATCTATATATAGATAATGTATAGATTATACACAGATTATATTATATATAGAAAATATATATTCTATATAGATAATACATCTATATATCATGCAACAGTTATCTACTTTATGATACATATAATGATACATATAATGCATATATATCTATATATATTGACCCCCCGATTCTACTTAGTGTGTTTGATTATAAGCACTTTTAGCACTTCACATGACTCATGAAGTTATCTTCAGTAATAAAGTCAATGTTTCTTTGATATGAGCTGTAGACTGTCACTGTCACTGTCATCCTGTTGCTCATCGATTTGCTCGAGTGGGCACCAGTAACGTCTCTCATTGTGAGACTTATTGTTACTGTTTTTGGCATATCCAATATGCCACGGGTAGCTTGCCAGGCTCTGCTGTGCGAGCGCGATACTCTTGGTAGCTTGCCGGGCTCTCCGAGAGGGGCGGAGGAATCGAACACGGGTGAACACCCTACCGCTGTGTACACAGTTTATATCCCTGACACCTTTTAACATTGCAACAGCTTGTGAGGTTGTTGCTATTAATATTTTCATTTTACAAGCGGAGAAACCAAGGGCTACGTAAATTAAGTAATTTTCCCAAGGTCATTTGTCTTTGATTCAGTCACCGTTGGCCTTCTACAGTAAATGTTTTTTTGTTGTTGTTGTTATGGTGAGTGAACTCCTTCACCTATTTTCCCTTCAGTCCTTAGTTGCCTTGTATGGGGTGGAAAAATTTGCAGGTGCAAAGGGTATCTGTGTCTGCAGCATGGTGACGACAAATAAACGCTAGAACAAAGGGTGCAGGATTGATCCTTATCCTCGTTGTTGCTGTCAAACTCCCCTTACTTTTCAGTGACACCTGATGAAGCGTGAGGCTCATTTGGTGTGAGTGCAGTTCATTATTCCCAGGAAGAGTTATTTCTGGTGGTGCCATGGGTACTAAACTCTTATTATGTCATTGTGGAAAGGAGATCATTTCTAACCTTGGAATTTTTCTGAAGTGTGATGGAATAGTATACAATAGTATAAAAAGGGGGCCATATTTTAGTTAGCAAATGCCTGCATTTTAGTATGAAAGCCATGAATTTGACCAGTGGCACCGAACCACATGCTAAGCACAATCCTTGTGGCAATTTGACATCCCCATTTGACATCCCCATTGCCACAACAAAGCGCATAAATTTCAGTTCACTGCAACCATGTCTGAGAGCATCACACATCACAACTAAAGTGCCCGACCCCCCAGTCCTGCTAAGCTCTTAAACCAAGTGTGTGAGCATCACAACCAAGCATATGTTACTCTTGATGATAGCAAACAATAAACAACAACAAAAGAGAGTAGGAGGGATAGATAATAAAATAAAATTTATTTTTTACAAGAGAACAGGAAGTTTATGGTCATGACTTAGAATTCACTGAAAGTGAGACTCTCCTATACAGACATGTGTGTTGGTATACACACACACACAGACACAGACACACACAAACACAATGCCCTCATGTGATGATCCCATTGAAAATTGAAAATATCGTAAGTTGAAAATGGGTTCAAAATGCTTAACCTACCAAATACCATCGTCTGCTTTAAACAGTTAAATCAGTCTAAAACTGGGCAAGATTATCCAACACAAAAGCTGTTCTATAAAAA
Source organism: Sorex araneus (assembly GCF_027595985.1). Lineage (NCBI taxonomy): Eukaryota > Metazoa > Chordata > Mammalia > Eulipotyphla > Soricidae > Sorex > Sorex araneus. The sequence continues at coordinate 209,107,451 of NC_073305.1, read as the reverse complement.
AAAAGTCTTAACATCTCTCATGCACTGTAGCACTGAGTGCAGTCCTGTCGTTCATGGATTTGCTCGAGCGGACTCCAGTAATGTCTCCATTGTGACACTTGTTGTTACCGTTTTTGGCATACCGAATACGCCACGGGTAGCTTGCCAGGCTCTGCTGTACGGGCAAGATATTCTCAGGAGCTTGCTGGGCTCTCCATAATTTATTAAATACGATATTTAAAGTGAAAAGCAGGCACAGATGTGAAAACACAAAACAAGCATATAAGTATATGCAGCACAGAGTATCGGCTGTTTACCTTCACAGTGGTGGGACGGACAGGAGCTGTGGCTCACTGCAACCTCCCAGCGTCACAATATCTCAGTGTTATGCTAGACTGGGAAAAGACCAAAGCTCAAAGTCTGAAGGATTATTTCTACTGAGCGCAAATCGCTTTCAGATGATCATGAAGAGAAAAAAATGACAGAACCAGTCACTGTAAGCAGGGGACTATCCGTAATGGCCGGCCGTGCTTTCTTCATTGGTTGTTTGCAGGGTTAGTATTGACTTTGTGTTAATAAATGCGGCACATTCAGAACAAAAACTCAGAACTGTTTATGGCAGAAGGCTCTATCCGCTGACACTCACTAACAAGTAGAACAACTTTGGGGTCAGCGTCACCAACTTTCTGATGGTTTATTGTATTTCTGCCTCTTTTAAATACTCTGTCACTGTGCTCCAGACTCCATTTTTGAACTGAGCCCCATCAGTCTGAAGCATGCTAGCCTTTATCCTCAACATTCTGATCTTGAGTTCCAGGTTTTTGTTTTTGATTTATTATTATTATTTTTATTGAATCACTGTGAGATATAATGTCAAAGTTTTCATGATATAATTCCTCGTTCAGGAATAATAAGTTGTATAAACATAATCTATGGAAATATATATATGTATATATATTTCCTGGCAAGCTACTGAGAGTATTGTGCCCGCAAGGCAGAGCCCAGCAAGCTCCCTGTGGCGTATTCAATATGCCAAAAACAGTAACAATAACAAGTCTCATTCCCAACCCTGGAAGAGCCTCCAATCATTGGGAAAGACAAGTAAGGAGAGGCTGCTAAAATCTCAGCGCTGGGATGAATGCAGATGTTACTGGTGCCTGCTCGAGTAAATCTATGAACAACTGAACAATGGGATGACAGTGATAAAGTGATACCTGATATAATGTTCCAACTGTCAAACCTCCAGCAGTGTACATTTTCTACCCTGCATTCCTCTTGCCACTCCCAGCTTGCCTCAATGGCAGTCATTTTTCTTCTCTCTCCCCCCCCCCCCTTTTGGGCATTATACATTATGGTTCACAATACAGATACTAAGAGTCCATCATGTTTGATCCTTTACCCACTTTCAGCACACATCTTCCAACCAGAGTGATTGGATTCTGGTTTAACGGTGAGTTAGAAAGCCTCTAGTTTAAGGAAGGCATGGGGTAGCTGGAATACCCTTGCTTTCTAGGGAGAATTGTGAAGAGAATATAGTAAATTGCTGTTGTTTTTGTGTTGGGGCTACAGCCAGCAATGTTCAGGGGTTACTCTGTGCTCAGGAACTACTCCTGGCTGGGTTCAAGGAATCATATGGGGTTCTGAGGATTGGACCCTAGTCAGCTGCATGCAAGGCAAGGGTCTTACCCATTGTACTATCTCCCTGACTCCCAAATATAGTAGACTGTTAACAGGTCTTTTGATTGTTTTGATTTTCTTCTTCAAATTAAAATGATTAATTTTAATTAATTTTTCTAATTTTCCATAAATAACTTTGTTCAATATCTCAAAAAATTATCAAATTAATATGCCCATCCATAAGCCTAAAATGAAATAAACATCTCTGATGTGAATATACATTTCAGCATTATCTGTGCTATGTGCATAAACAGAATAAAATAGGTCTGTGTATACTAACATAATCAGTAACAAATGTAACCAAGATATCACTGAATAAAAGCACTTTGTGCCTGTGGTCTGATTATAATTTTTCTGGATAAATTTGGAGACCACAAAACTCAGAAGTGTTTTTTTGCAACACTTTGCACTTAACAGAGTTATATCCTGACCTGGAATTCTGCGGCAGTTAATATGATCCCAAAGCCAAATCTTAGGTGTACTGACCAGTTTAGGTAAAGATATTCTCTTTGTAGAAATTTGTAGGCATTTATATTACTTTTAACAAGGTGCCAAGATATTTAAAAATTTTAAGAGTTGAACTGAGTGATTTAAAAAGTTCTAGTGATTTTCAGAGATTTTTTTTTTAAAAGGGAAACTCAGATTGAGAAAAATATATTGAGCAATGAGGGTATCAACACTATGATAACATTTCCTTGCAATATCTGGTTCAATTCTCTCAGTAGCCCTGGCAGGGACTTTAATTTTTCTTTTGTTTCATTTTTGTTTTTTGGGCAGACTCACAGGGCTGGGCAGCTACCCCCAATTCTGTGCTCTGGAGTTGCTCCTGGCAATGTGGGTATGTCACTGTTCATTTAAGGTGAATGAGACGTTGAGAGGGAATATTTTACCAAATTTGTTTCACATCTCAGGCAGCACACGTTCCAGCCTACCTTTGTTGTCTCCAAAACCAGAGCAAGGAAATGCAAACATAGATAGATTCCTACCAACCTTTGTAAAGCTGAAGAATAGTTCGTTTTCCTGTCAAAGAGAACAGCCAGTTGAGGTTAGAGTTGCAGTTATCTTGTAAAGAGAAAAAGCGCATTTTCCCTTTCGGCTGTTCTATAGATTTAAGTGCACGTCATAACTTTTCACTTATTAGTCGCCTCTGTATTAATGCATGCATTTTTTCCCCCTTACCAGCAAATGATATTATTGATCCAGGATGACCTTCAGTGCCTTCATGAAGTTTCAGCTCTGTGTCTGCAAAAAAAAAAAAAAAGGAATTCCTACCCTCACTTCTTTGGGTGGCGTCTATGCCATCATAGACTGGAGTCTCTGGTGCGCAGTTGAAAGAACCTAATCCCCTGGGAGGAGAGTTGTCGTTTCTCTGGACAACCTGTGGTTAAAGGGACCGCAACTTATAGTATACAGCTGGGAGGGAAGGAGGAAATGGAGGAGTAACCTCCCCTCGTGGTTCCGTGCCAAACAAAGGCTAAGCCTCAGCACATTAGTGGATTATTCTCTCCCATGGAGTTCATGATATCAGGATCTGTACTGCTCACCTGGCAGAACCTCTGACAAGCTTATTGAGTAGCCTAGGTCATTGGCAGGTTCAATTATTGTGGTCTAGATGATAGGATCTGAGCTGGCAAACTTGCCAGTGGCATCACATCTGAACTCTTAACTCATGGGTTGGAAGAGATGAAGAGGAATTGGCTACACTTGGCTTTCCATGAGCACTGTGCCAGCCACTGGTCAGTGAGCCTGTGTTAGTTCCAGTCTACATTACCTGGAAATCTTGAAAAAATTGCTGCTGGTTGATGCTGGTTCTGATATAGATCCCCCCATCCCCACCACCCCCCGTGCCTTTGTAAATGTTACTGCATCTCATGAAGCCTGTTTAAGCGTTGCCTTTTGGGGGAACTGTGATGGACATAGTGCACAGAAATCACCCTCAGAATTCATCTTTATCCTTCATCTGATATTCAGAAGACATGAAGAGAACTCATTAGTCCTTTAATAAATGAGGTTCATGGTTCAATTAAGAGTGGAAGAATGAGTCAAGGCCACCGGAACTTGCTCACATCCACCCCACCAGGGACCTATGAATGTTGCTGCACATGGGGAAAGGCATTTTTGCAGATGTGATTAAGTTAAGGTTCTTGACCTTGGGAGAATGCTCTAGATTACCAGTTTGTTGTGTGTTTTTTCGTTTGGGGCCCATGTCTGAGGGAGCTCAAAGACTGCTCCTCGCTTTGCTTGACGGATCACTCCTAGCGGTGCTCTGGGGAACGTATAACACAGGGGATTGGCTCTAGATTATCAGTGGATGGGGTGTCATTAGGAGGAGTCGTATGAAAGAAAAGCAGCACCCGGCAAGTAGTGCAAGTAATGACAGTTATGCCTTATTCTCCTTTGCACGGTCCATTCCCCACAGGAGCTCAGAGAAAACAGTTGTAGGCTGAGCTGCTTGGGAGGGTCTCTGGAAGAAAGTGGAACTTTGGTTCCAATAGTGGCACTAGGAGAAGGTTACCAATAAAAGAATGGAGAAGCTAGACAGCTCAGGAAGAGATCAAACATGGGGAAGGAGCAGGAGGAACTAATGAGCAGACTCAGCTAAGGGATGGTAAATAGACAAGTCCCTGGAGCAAAGCTCTGTGTTCGGAAACGGTGGATGATAGAGTTGAGAGATAGGCATGGAGGTCCTCCCTGTTCTTAGTTTGCATTGCAGTTTCAGATTTCTCATTACTTACAGCTTCTCATTTGTCACTACCCTCAGCAGCAAAGAAGTGTGAGTTAGTTCTGTGGTTAATAGACACTGTTAGTTTTGTGTTTATGAGATGTAGCAGCAACGGCAAAGAGTTATGAGCTCATTTGTAGTCTACCTGAAAAAATAAAACAATGCAACAAGAAAAGGAATACAGTGAAAAATACAACAGGAAGTGAATTTTTAAATAATAGGGAGAAACTGGAAATTTAAGGGAGAGATAGTACAGCAGTAAGGCTGTACAGTAACACACACACACACACACACACACACACACACAGTTGACCCAGCGTTGTTGCCAGAAACTCATAGAAACTCTCAAGCTCTGCTGGGAGTGATTCCCTGAGCACAAAGGCTAAAGGAAGTCCTGAGCACAGCCAGAAGTGATCCCTGAGCACCGAGCCAAGAGTGATTCCTGAGCATTGCTGGGTTTGCCCCCAAAACAAACAAACAAAAATTATATGCACTTTTGAACTGTACTGAAACTGATACAGGTGTGAAAGTAAATGACAATGACAGCTCAGATAAGGTTAAAGCTACCTTCCCTTTGTTTTGCTAAAGAACCAAGAAAGAGCAATGCAAGAACATACAGAGATCAAGGACATGCAGAGTTGCATTGCTCGAAAGTTGGAGATGTGATGTGAGTAAGAAGGACATGTGTATATTCAGGGGGGTGTTTTTAACGCCTGGCCTTCTGGTAAACCAACCAAACGCAATCTGAAATAAAAAACCCACAGAATCCCAACAAATCAAAAAGTGTGGTGTGTACTATTTAACACTTCCTGTGGTATAAAATACTCCTGTCACGTTTGATTTCATAACTTATTTTTTTTCAACTACGGTGGCATACCTGAATATAAAACTGGAAAGGAACATGTACATTTGGCATTTGTGAGCAGGTAAGAGTCCACTCCAGAACATCTTTCTAAGAACCTTCCTTCTTATTAAAAGAAATCAACTATTAACATGCTACTATGTGCATAATTATATTTTATATCTTGCTTTGTCCTGGAGCGATAGCACAGTGAGTGGTAGGGCGTTTGCCTTGCACGTGGCCGACCCGGGTTCGATTCCTCCGCCCCTCATGGAGAGCCCGGCAAGCTACTGAGAGTATCCCACCCACACTTGTATTCTGTTTGTCTTTGTTTTTGAGCCACACCCGACGACACTCAGGGGTTATTCCTGGCTCTGCACTCCTGGACCACATGGGATGCCAGGGATCAAACCTGGTCTGCGGCATGCAAAGCCAGCGACCTACCTGCTGTACTATCTCCTGGGGTCCAACTCATTTGTATGGGAAGAGCTAAATTCTTCCTCCTAGTGGGAGGAAGTAGCTATTTAATGCATTTTTCATTGTTTATACAGTTGTCCTAGGGAGCCTCCCTACATGAAAACAAGGCAACACGGTTCACTTGCTACTGGCCTTCTATAATCGCTCTTTTGGACAGTTCAATTTCTTCTAGTGATGATAAACATCGGGAGCTTTGTTATGCAGGAGGCCTCAGGGAGTATATGGACACACAGCTTGGACCATTAGTTGGGCCTTTGGGGAGCAGACTCCATCCCTGATGAGAGAGGAACTCAGTAATTACAAACCAGCACAGGTTTTAAGGGGAGAGATGGTGAATCATACCAGAATGGGAAATCTGCACTTAACTTTTCAGGTCAGCTGTTTCGATCAGCAACCAAGAATGTTGAATCACTCCTGAGGCCCTTTTTGGCAAAGCCCTGAAACCAGGAGTATAAAAATCCTGAAATGTATATATATGTGTGTATGTATGTATATATATATAAATATATATATATTTATATATATATATATATATAAAATGACTGGAGTGATAGCACAGCGGGTAGGGCGTTTGCCTTGCACGCAGCCGACCCGGGTTTGATTCCCAGCATCCCATATGGTTCCCATGAGCTCCGCCAGGAGTAATTCCTGAGTGCAGAGCCAGGAGTGACCCTTGTGCATCGCAGGGTGTGACCCCCCTCCCCTCAAAATAAAAAGCAAAAAAAAAAAAAAAGAAGAGCAGGAGAACTGGTCTCCAGCCAGAAGCTTGCTGCTGGAATGGGATGGGGGGTGGGGAGGGGAAAATTGGGTCAAGGAAGGGAACTCTATGATAATGTTGGAGGGGGAAAATGCCGGACATAGAGGCAGGCTTGTGGGGCTTGGGGCTTGTTTGGGCAAAGGGGGTCACTGGCAGAGGACAATGAACACCGGGGAAGGGATTGGTGGTTGTTAGAACACTGTACACCTGAAATTCAATCAGAAATAATTTTGTAACTTTGTAATTCTTTTGTTGTTGTTGCAATCACTAGGGGATCACACACACACACACACACACACACACACACACCTGGTTGTGGTGCTCACCAGGGGTGAGACCCTTTTAATCATGGTGCTCAAGTTCTCTCTGGTTGCGGTACTCACTACATGAGCATACTTGGTTGGGGTGTTCACACACTTGGTTCCAGAGCTTGCCACACAGTGGTCTGTGGTGCTCACACACACTTGGTTGCAGTGCTCTGGAGATCACTCACTTTGTTGTGTGCCGGGTGTTGTGAATGGGTAGTGCCATAAGGACCATGTGGGAGGCGGGGTGGGGGCTGAACTCTTGATCTGCAAGGTTAAGTGCTCTGCCACTGAGTCACTCTACCAGGTCCCTTAAGTCTTTTTTTTTTTTTTTGCTTTTTGGGTCACACCCGGCAATGCACAGGGGTCACTCCTGACTCATGCACTCAGGAATCACCCCTGGCGGTGCTCAGGGGACCATATGGGATGCTGGGATTCGAACTCGGGTCAGCCGCGTGCAAGGCAAACGCCCTACCCGCTGTGCTATCGCTCCAGCCCCAAGGTCCCTTAAGTCTTACTGTAATTTTTGCTTATGTTCCTTGCTTGCTTTCTGGCACAGTGAGATGTCACTGGTTCATCTAATCTAGGTCTTCAAGTCAGTCATTCCTCCAAAGTGTACTGGTTCCTTTTAATGACAAATAGGACTTGGTGACCAGTTCCTCAACCTTCATTTGCTGTTTCGCTTTACATAGTTAAGAACAGTGCCTGTGGTATTTGGGCAGCAGTGCTCTATAGCACATCAAGAAGACCCCCTGCTTTTGTCAGTCAGCTTTCTGTGTCTGGGCATATCTGCCTTTAGTTGAAAACTATGATCATTTAGGGCATATTTACATATTTATTCTCCAAATATTTGCTACGTGTAACAGTTCATGCCAGGCTCTGTGCAAGGTCCAAGAGATACACAAGACACACACACACACACACACATACACACACTCACACAAAACTCATAGTTATTAGAATAAAAGAGATGGAGGGGCTGTCACTATCTTTACACCTCTTGGTTCTGAGTGAATATTAGTCAATAGCTGATAATGAATTTTAGCATATTCTTAGCAATTATAGACTCAGAGTCAAAGACGGTCATACCTTCAAGCTTTCTCTCTCGAAATTTCTGGCCTGACTATAATAATCCTAGAGAAAGTGTATTCTTAAATATTACTCATATCTTCAAGGGTTCTCAAGGATTGAAGGGAACCTTTGATGCCAGATGTAGTGATCAAAACATCAATTCCACTTCTTTCTCTAGTGGGCAGGACCCCAGGTGCAGCCAAAAGAAGAAAGGACTGTTGTTTCTGATGAAGGGAAATAAAAAACCAGTATTTAAGAGCTTAATCCAAATTAACGACCTGTATTTCAGGGCCCCAGATGGTATAGGTTAAATTACCATACATATTGCTTCAGACTTGACCCTAAATGTGGACATATTCTTGCCTTAACAAGAATACAGGTTGCTGGCTTTCCACATCTCTCATTTACTCAGTGGATGCCTCAAAAGTGAGAAATGCAATTTGTACTGAAATAATGAAATGCTTTTGAACCATGTCATTATTATATCTGCTTCTTCTGGAGTAGACATTTTATGAAAAGAGAGATTTTGCCTGTTCTGATCACTATTCTGTTTTTAGAGCTTTGAACAATGTGTGGAATACACCAGCTTTCTCAGTAGGTATTGAATGAATTAATGTGGTTCTTCATTTCCAACATTGATGTATGCAATCTCTTCATTTTGTTTCTTGTTTGCCTCACATATGCATTTTCCTTCTAACAAGTAGTTGTGATATAAATGCTACTGTTATTTAGTTTTTTCACCATTATCTGCCTTGTTATGTTGAAATATATATGCATATATATGTATATATGTGTTTACATATATGGAATGTTCTTCATGGATATATAGACTTTATGTTTCAATTAAATCTCTTTGGAAAGTGAAACAAAATAATTTTACTTAGAATTACGATTGGGGAGAAAAAAAAACCCTTCAGTGTAACAGAAAGGGATTACATACTCCAAGTTGGAATGGAAATGACCTCCAAAATGGAGCAAAGACCAGAAAATGAAGGAAAAAGTTGACTACCTGGGTAGAGGGTGTGCCTCAGCTGCAAATTTTAAAATATATTTATTAGTCACAAAATAAAACACACAAAGACATACACAAAAGGCATATGTTTTGCAAAAATAGAGCTGGTAATTTTTTTTTTTTTTTTTTGCTTTTTGGGTCTCACCCGGCGATGCACAGGGGTTACTCCTGGCTTTGCACTCAGGAGTTACTCCTGGCGGTGCTCAGGGGACCATATGGGATGCTGGGGATCGAACCCGGGTCGGCCGCGTGCAAGGCAAACACCCTCCCCGCTGTGCTATCGCTCCAGCCCCAGAGCTGGTAATTTTTCAGCCCTTGTAGAACACAGAGAGGAGGATCCAGTTTTGTCAGGATATATGATAAAGTATTCTGTATAAGTACTTTAAATTGGAATAAAATTTGTTTATTTTTTCATTATTATCATTTGCCCTGGAGAGGTTTCTGAAACCTGGCTGATAGAATAACCATCTTTTTTTGGAAGGGTTACAGATAGGTATGGAAGAGGGAGAAATTAGATGCTTTAGCTTAAAAATTATGGGCATTATAATTATCACTGAGAACAGGAACTAGCATTCCCAGTCATTGATCAGAGTTTTTCACTTAGCTGAAGTGCATACATACCCTAACATTATTCGGGGTGGAGGAGAGTTGGGTTATAACTTCTACAAATTGTTGTTTTACTAAAATATTTTACTTCTATTTGGCAGTCTTTTATAACAGAACTCAATGAAATGTAAAAAAAAAGATAAGATTGACCATTTTGTAACCTCAGCAAACTAGGTCTTAAAGTACAGTGGATACAATCATAAAATTTGGAGCCTAGAGACCTGAGTTCAAATTTCAACTCTGTCGCTTAATAGCTGTATGGCTTTATGTAAGACACTAGCTCCCTTCATGATCAGAATAATCCTATCTAAACCATTTTAGATGGTTCCGTTCTACTTCACAGAAAAGAGTGGTCTGGAAGAGAAAGTGAGATGCTGTGGACTCGTACTGGTCATGCACTTCGGCACACTTGACTGATTCAGTTTGTGGGAGCTAGAAAGCCCTTGCTTGCCATTTCATTAGTTGGTGCCTCCTGGGCTCAGTTTTCTTGGCAAGGCAATGTTTTTATGTTCTCATCAGGTCTGGCAATTAAGGCTTCTCAAATGTCTCAATGGGCAAATGTTCTTTTAATTTTATTGCATTGTATTATTATGGACTGGAGCCATAGCACAGCGGGTAGGGTGTTTGCTTTGCATGCGGCCAACCCGGATTCCATTCCTCTGTCCCTCTCGGAGAGCCCAGCAAGCTACCGAGAGTATCCCGCCCGCACAGCAGAGCCTGGCAAGATACCCGTAGCATATTTGATATGCCAAAAACAGTAACAAGTCTCACAATGGTGCCTGCTCAAGCAAATTGATAAATAAAGGAACAATAGTGCTACAGTGCAGTATTATAGTTTAACTTACAGTAACCTTATGTCATCTGCCCCACTACTCCCTACATTTGGGGAATGTTCTTGAAAATGTACTTCTTTTTTTTTTTTTTTTGCTTTTTGGGTTACACCCGGTGGTGCTCAGGGGTTACTCCTGGCTCTGCAGTCAGGAATTACTCCCGGTGGTGCTCAGGGGACCATATGGGATGCTGGGAATTGAACCCCGGTTGGCCACGTGCAAGGCAAACGCCCTCCCCGCTGTGCTATTGCTTCAGTCCCAAGGTGTACTACTTTTAACATGACCCGTCAGCTTGCTAGTTTTGGCTTTCATGAATTTGGTGCATTCACATATTTTCCTTTTATTTTTAAAAATTTTTTTATTAGTGAATCACCACGAGGTACAGTTACAAACGTATGAACTTTCATGTTTGCATTTCAGTCATACAGTGATCATTTACATCCCTCCACCAGTGCCCATTCTCCTCCACCAATGTTCCCAGTATCCCTCCCACCACCCCCACCCCAGCCCCCACCCCCACCACCTCACTCACCCTGCCTCTCTGGCAGGGCATTCTCTTTTTTTCTCTCTCCCTTTTTTGTGTTGTAGTTTGCAACATATTCTCCTTTTATACACATCCTCTTTACTCCAGACTTTCTGGAAGTCTCAATATTAGAATGTGAACCTTAGATACTCAGAAGTCCAAGAGAATTTTCGGAAACAATTGTGTTTAAAACACCTTGGACTAATTAAATTAGTTCTCTAGGAGAGGGCATTTAGTCCAGAGATTTTTTTTTAAGGTCTTAAAACCCTTTTTTTGTTTGTTTGTTTTTGGCCAGAGCAATAGTACAGGAGGTAGGGGACTTGCCTACCCATGTGGCTAACCTGGGTTGATCCCTGGCACCCCAGTTGATCTCCCAAGTTTGCCAGGAGTGATTCCTGGGCATGGAGCTAGGAGTAATTCCTGAGTACCATCAGATGTGCCCCCAAATCAAATATATCCATATGTATGCATGATATATATACATATACATGTATATGTATTATATACACACATTCATATATATGTGAATGTATATATATACATACATATATGTATATATATGAGCTCCTCTGATTGGTTTATTTTTATTTATTTATTTTTATTTTATTTTTTATTTTTTTGCTTTTTGGATCACACCTGGCAATGCTCAGGGGTTACTTCTGGCTCTGCACTCAGGAATTACTCCTGGCAGTGCTCAGGGGACCATATGGGATGCCGGGGATTGAACCCAGGTCGGCCGTGTGCAAGGCAAACGCCCTCCCCGCTGTGCTATTGCTCTGGCCCTGATTGGTTTATTTTTAATATTTTAAACTTTTTAGTTTTGGGGCGTCACCTGGCAGATCACTGCTGTGGTGTGATTTGAATGAGTAACGAGAAGCAAGAACCACTGCTTTACATTTCCTGGATCTTTCCCATCTCTCCAGCCTGATCTTCTGCCACTCTTTTCTCTCCTTCACTTCATTGTACTCTAAGTTCTCTTTTTTCCATTACCATGTCTGTGTTGTTCTGAATCAATTGATTCCTTTTCAACAGATCTCTAGTTAAATGTCACTTCTTGGACTGTTACATGACCACTTCATTCTAAAGTGGCAACCCCTTATCCTTTTTATTTCCTTTCTAACTCCTGTGGCTGTGTGACCTATTGGTTAATTATTTTTCTTGCTTACTGCTATTATGATAGGAGCTCTGTGAAAATATAGCTTCTTGTCTTGTTTATTCACTCACATATATACCAGCTTAGAGCAGTATCTGGCACAGAAGAGGTACTTCATAAACAGTGAATAAATTATTTTTATATAGTATTATACAGCTTAAGAACTTATGAATATATACTTAGTAATTCTTATATGTTATTGAAATAATAATTTTATAAAATAATTTTAATATGATATAGTCATAAGCTAATAATCTATACATTTTCTAGTATATTCATAAAATCATTTTTTAAAAAACAATAATTTCCTTAGAAAGAAGTCTTTTTTTTCAGTTTTGTACTTTTTCTTTTTCTTTTCAAATTTTTTAAAATTTTATTGAATCACTGTGAGATAGTTACAAGCTTTCATGTTTGGGTTACAATCACACAATGATCAAACACCCATCCCTCCACCAGTGCACATTCCCCACCACCAATATCCCAGGTATACCCCCCCTTTCCCACCCTCCCCCTGCCTCCTTGGCAGACAATATTCCCCATACTCTCTCTCTACTTTTGGGCATCATGGCTTGCAACACAGACACTGAGAGGTCATCATGTTTGGTCTGTTATCTACTTTCGGCACGCATCTCCCATCCCAACTGGTTCCTCCAGCCATCGTTTTCTTAGTGGTCCCTTCTCTATTCCATCTGCCTTCTCTCCTCCGCTCATGAAGCAGTCTTCCAGCTATGGGGCAATCCCCCTGGCCCTTGTATCTACTGTCCTTGGGTGTCAGCCTCATGTGATATTATTCTATACTCCACAAATGAGTGCAGTGCCTCTATGTCTGTCCCTCTCTTTCTGATTCATTTCACTTAGCATGATACTCTCCATGTTTGTCCATTTATAAGCAAATTTCATGACTTCATCTCTCCTAACAGCTGCATAGTATTCCATTGTGTAGATGTATCAAACAGAAACAAGTCTTGCAGCTTCTATTTTTCATGCTTTTACATGGCTTGTGTTATTTAACTATCTGCTATAGGGGAAAAGAGGCAGCATTACCATACATGTTATTAACATCATTATATTCTCTGACTTCTGCTTTATCTAGTTATCTTTTTTATCTCCTTCTTCTCTCTTGCTGGTTAGGGCCATTTTCTGCCTCAGAAGTAAAAGACAGAAGGTGGATAAATGTTCTCTTTTGTATCTGCAGGTACTGAGGGCAACCAAGGTACTGGGACAGAAACAAAGAATGAGAGGAGTTGACTATGAGATTCTGGGACTCTGACTGCTGTCCTTACAACGGTTTTTTAATTAAAAAAAATTTTTTTTATTAATGAGTCACTGTGAGGGTACAGTTACAGAGTTTCATGCTTGTGGTACTGTCATACAGTACTTGAGTACCCATCCTTCCACCAGTGCCCATTCTCCTCCACTGATGGCCCCACCTCCCACCTCCCCATCCTATCCCCCCTACCCCACCCCACCCCTGTGACAGGGAATTCCTTTTTGTTTTCTCTCTCCTTTTGGATGTTGTGATTTGCAATGGAGGTACTGGGTGGCTAAGTGAAATGAGTCAGACAGAAAGAGACAGACATAGAAAAATTGCATTCATTGGCGGAATATAGAACAACAGAATGGGAGATTAACACCCAAGAATAATCGCAATAAGTTCCAGGAGATTTGCTCCATGGCTTGGAAGCCGGCCTCACGTGCTGGGGGCAAAGGCAGCTCAGCTAGAGAAGGGAACACCAACTAAAGTGTGGTGGAGGACCCACTCGGGATGGGAGAGGCGGGTTGAAAGCAGACTATAGACTCACAATGGTTCTTATGCATTTTCTCACTCTCTGCAAAACCCTGCTAGGCGTAGGCCAGCCCCAATTTTGAGATGAGAAATCTGAGTCTAAGTGAGATGAAACAGAAGGCACAGTTGACCAAGAAGAGAGCCTCAGGACTGCTGGTATAAACTCTGTGACACACAGGGTTTAGGTGCATGCTCGGCTCCATTCTAAGTTTCACACGGTCCCTGGAGCATCACCAAGTGCAGTTCCAGAGGCTCACCACCACCCTGACACAAACACGCCAAGTGGCCTGGGTAATAGATACCCTCAGGGCCCTCACATGAAATTGCTCCAACAGTTGGCAAAGAATCACCAAAAGTGGCCCCCGGGCTCCAGAAGCAATACTCGGAAGCCCCACCCACCCTCATAAATAAAAGTGATGATGTTTGTTCATGAGAATTCCAGTTGCTGAGGTGTTCTGTTGGCCAAACAAATGCAAACCTATCATTTCTAAACCTAGCAGCAGTTATGTGTTATGAAATAAGAGAAAGCAGTGAGACACTTTAAGGGAATTCGAAGGACAGTTTAGTAAAGGTGAGGAAAGAAACCATCAGTTCAGTGCAGGGCCAGAATACAATCAATACGATAGTCATTGTATGCGCTGGGCTGGAGAATATTTGTGTCCCTGAAAAGAGAAAGAAGGGAAGGGACAGGAAGCTGAGAAAAAAACCTTCCCATTTCTTCTAATTGGAACGAGGTTCAGAAAGTGAATCACAGACATTTATATGTAATATAATATATAAAATATACATATGTAATATAATATATGTAAGATAATATACCTAAGATAATATATAATATAATAGATAAAATTTTGAATGGTAGGAATGGAGCAATAGCACAGCCAATAGGGCGCTTGCCTTGCATGCGGCGGACCCGGGTTCGATTCCTCCGTCCCTCTTGGACAGCCCGGCAAGCTACTGAGAGTATCTCACCCACACAGAGGAGCCTGGCAAGCTACCATGGTGTATTCAATATGACAAATACAGTAACAAGAAGTCTCACAATGGAGACGTTACTGGTGCCCGCTCGAGCAAATTGATGAACAACGGGATAACAGGATGACAGTGCTACAGTGCTACAGATTCTTTTAAAACATATTTGTGGAATTCCCACAAAATATAAGGTTATTTCTGCCTGCAGGGTTTTTTAAATTCTATTTTCACAACATTTTAAAAGACAGACACTCTTGGTACCCTCCTTAATATCCATCACTGAGGATATTAAGGTTCAGTGAGGTTTGCTGGTTTTCCCTGGTAAATTTCTGGGCCAGAATTCAAATTCAAATATTTGAATTTGAGTTTCATATGCTTTCTTCTTATTGCAGCAGGTGACTTAAGTGAAATGGGGAGAAGAGACATATTAGCCTAGAAAGAGGAGTCTGCTTTCTTCCCGACCTACATTGTGCATCCCAGGAATTTCCTGGGTGGGTCAGGACTGGGAAAGTCAGCCACCAGCACCTACACTGCATGGCCTCTTGAATCCCACCAGTTCTACTTAACTTGTATCACTAGTATCACTTGTCATCCCATTGATCTTCAATTTGCTCGAGCGGGCGCCAGTATTGTCTCCATTCCTCCCTGTCGCGTGCTTGTGTAGTCCAATGGTATCTGCTCGCTCCAGGAACACGAAGAGCTTCAAACTGTTCATTCAGGGTTTTGACGGAAAAGTCTGACCATCTTGTAGGTGGGCAGCCACGAGGTCTTTTGATGTCCCATGGAATCCAGTCGGTAACAGCTCTAGTCCAGTGGTCATCTCTAAATCGCATTATGTGTCTTGCCCATCTAATTTTATACGTCTTGGCAAACGAGACAGCGTCCCTGATTCTTTAATTTTTTTTTAAAGAAATATTTTATTGAACCACCGTGAAAAAAAGAAAAAAAACACAAAGCTTTCAGGTTTAAGTCACAGTCAAATACTGATTAATCCACCATCCCTTCACCAGTGCACCCGTTCAACCACCAAGAACCCCAATACACCCCCCTCCCACCCCACCCCCCATCTAAGTAGCTAATGATATTCCCATTATTCTCTATATATATTGAGTACATTCCACATTTCCATACAGAACTCACTATTATTGATTGGAAATTTTCCCCCAAAATCAGGCCTGCTGAATAGGCATCATCTAATAATTTCTCTTCATTGCTAAGAGTGAAGACTTTAAGTCCGCGCGGCCGCGATAGCGGCCGCGTGGTTTTGGGTTTCTAATATTTTAGCTCAGTTCACAGTCAAAATGCATGGCTGCAAGCATCTGCTCTGGTGCCAAAATGGGTTAAGAGACCTCAGGATCACAATCAATAGGCGCGGAGGGTCCGTTTCTCGTGCCGCGGCTCTCGGTTCATCTCTGGGCGGAAGGCGCACCGGGAATGCCCCCCCTCCCAGGACCACCTACAGGCTACGTCACTAAAGAAAGTCCTACCTCCTGGTGGAGGGGTCTTAGAGGGTGGCTCTTACCGCGTGGCTGCTACCGCTGCCGCCATTTTCGCTCAGAAAAATGGGGTGGAGAGGGAAAAAAATCCCTCCCCGCGTCCCTGATTCTTGATCGTTGATGGAGGTCGGAACTCCGAATTCCTTCTCTCACTTGAAAGTTAAATATCTATTTAACAACCATCAGATTTTGCTTGAATCCTACTTTATCAAAATAGTGTGGAAATTAATCCCAGCCACCTAGGTTCCCCAGGAGCTGTGAAGTCAGGCTGAAGTAAGGAATTTCTTTTTGCAGGAAAAAGGAAGATCAGTCCTACTTCTTCACAGGTTTGTCACTTTCCCTGACATAAAATAATTTTAGAAGGATGCAAAAACTGAAAAGAGTTCTTTTCAGAGATTGTTAAGAAGGAAGGAGGACACAGGCTTCTCCAGAGAGGAGAGGGCGTTGAATGGCTTCCGAGATGGGGTTTTATCAGGATATTCTTGAAATTGCCTTGGGCTGGTGTTTTCTGTAGACAAGAGTTAACCACATTTTTTCTTTTCTTTTCTTTTTTTAAATAGAAGAAGAGCTTTGAGATTTTGGTTTTTAAAAAAGTATTCTTGGGCTGGAGTGATAGCACAGTGGGTAGGGCGTTTGTCTTGCACGCGGCCGACCCGGGTTCGATCCCCAGCATCCCATATGGTCCCCTGAGCACCGCCAGGGGTAATTCCTGAGTGTATGAGCCAGGAATGACCCCTGTGCATTGCCGGGTGTGACCCAAAAAGCAAAAAAAAAATGAATAAATAAAATAAAAAAGTATTCTTACCATAGCCTTTTGTTTGTTGAATTTTCTCCTATTCTGCAGGAATCCAGTGCTGGCACCAGTCAAGAGTCTTATCAGCCTCAGTTTCCTGTGTCCATAGAGAGTTGAACCTTCACGCCTTTTTACTGCTGTAGGGCTAATGACAGAATCACATCTAGAATTTATCACTTTGCATAAAATAGTCTAGGGTCTGGGGGATGGTTCAGTGGTAAAAGCTCCTGCCTTTTAAGTGTGAGGTCCTGAGTTCAATCCCTGGAACCAACCACATGTGCCGGCCAAGTGTTGTCCTAGCTTCCCTACTTGTCAGGACCTTCCATGCTACCAAAGAGTGTGAGGTTACCAGTGGACAGCCATATGTGTGTGAGCACTGAAGTCGGGTGTGAGCACTGCAGTGAAAGATGTGTGAGTTCTGCAGTCGTGTGGGCGAACCCCTGGTGATCACTCGTATGGACATCATAGTGACCCTCAGCAGCACAACCAGGATGTGTGCGATATCATAGCTTGATGAGTGAGACTCAGCAGGCACGTGGGCAAACCCCACAGCTGCGGTGTCTGAAGCCTGACCTCTTTGTGTGAACACCAACAAAGGGAAGGGAAGCAGGGAATACGTCGATAAGATTAGGAAGTGCAGATCTTCAAACACTATCTTTTGGTAGTGAGTAAGGTAACATTGCTAGGAACTGAAGCCAGACAGAGCCGAGTCTTCTAGTCTGTAATCAGAGACTACATCTCCATTTACTTATATATATATATATATATATAAGTTTTATAAGTTTTAAAATATATATATATATATTTTTTAATTTCTCTCAGAAATATTTTGTAGTTTTTTCTGTCTTTTGTTATATTTATTCCTAAGTGTCTTGTAGCTTGAAGAAACCCGGCATCTATAACTGGATGGTGAGTATGGGAGTCTATAAACATATAAACTTTGGGGCTGGAGCGATAGCACAGCAGGTAGGGAATTTGCCTCACACTTGGCTCACCCAGGTTCGATCCCCGTACATCCCATATGGTCCCCCAGCACTGCCAGGGGTAGTTCCTGAGTGCAGAGCCAGGAGTGAACCCTGAGCATTGCTGGGTGTGACCCAAAAGAAAAAAAAAACTTTATTTGAGCTATTTTTGTTAAGATTGGTGTACTTACCACATGTTATATATGCAACTAAATTTTAAAAAGTTTTCTTTTGCTTTTTGGGTCACACCCAGCGATGCTCAGGGGTTCCTCCTCGCTCTGCACTCAGGAATTACCCCTGGCAGTGTTAAAATTGTAATTAATTCTGTATGAACATATTATATTGAATAGAAAAAAATTTCTTTCAAATACTGAGTGAAAAGGGAAAGTTCTGCTAGAATGTTTCTCACTAAATTTAATTCCATTAAACAAGTTTATATTTAAAGGAGAAAAGAGACAGAAAGAATATACTCCCAAATGCAAGATTGTGGATGATTTTTATTTGTTTGCATTAGTTTTCCAAACTTTCTCTAATACCTGTTTCTGAGAAACGGAGCTTTCTGCCCCACCCCAGTTTCCCACAGGTCTCGAACTTGAGAAGAATAATCTCAAACGTTCACCACTTCTGACCCTGATGTTTACATGTTCTCATTGGCGCTCCCAGTCCACCAGAAGTAGCCCTCTTCATCCATGACTCCTCTGTCCCCGGTGAGGTAAAACTTGTGTCCTCTTGCTGAAGTGTATTCCTCCACGCTTACCTGATAGAATAACAAATCAGGAAATGTAGACTTACTTCATTTCTATAATATAATGTTTTAAACTGAGCAGTGTGGTTAGCCCCAGAAAGAAAAATAAAGGGAATTAATACAGAATCCCACCCTTTAAAAAAAAATTTTTTTTTATTGAATGACCGTGACATAATCCTTTACAAAGCTGTTCATGACTGGATATCAGTCATAGAGTTTCCAGCACCCATCTCTCCACCAGTGGATATTTCCCAGCACCAGTGTCCCCAGTTTCTCTCCCATCACCCCCTCCAACCTGCCTCTATGGCAGGCACTTTCCTCTCTCTCTCTCTCTCTCTCTCTCTCTCTCTCTCATGCCACTCCTTAAGGGCTTTCAAAGAAAATTCAAATGCACACAGAGAGGAATCTACGGTGACCTTTCTTTAGAAGCCCCCCTCTTTTCCCCAGAGGGATAAGGTATGGTATGAGGTGTTTTCCCCTAGTGCTGTAATGAAGCACAGAGGCATGTCACTCAGCACGGGACCTGCTACAATGTGAGGAAAGGGTCTTGGTTTCTCATTTCATGCACTTTTCATTCATCAAACACAACAACTCCCTCCTCCCTCCCTCCCTCCCTCCCTCCCTCCCTCCTTCCTTCCTTCCTTCCTTCCTTCCTTCCTTCCTTCCTTCCTTCCTTCCTTCCTTCCTTCCTTCCTTCCCTCCCTCCCTCCTTCCCTCCCTCCTTCCCTCCTTCCCTCCTTCCTTCCTTCCTTCCTTCCTTCCTTCCTTCCTTCCTTCCTTCCTTCCTTCCTTCCTTCCTTCCTTCCTTCCTTCCTTCCTTCCTTCCTTCCCTCCCTCCCTCCCTCCCTCCTTCCTCCTTCCTTCCTTCATTTTATTTGGGGACCACACTCAGCTATGCTCAGGGCTCAGTCCTGGCTCTGTGCTCTAGGATCACTTCTGGTGAGACTGGGGGAGGGCGGAATCCTCTGGATGCCGTAGAGTGAATCCAGGTTGGCAAAGCAAGCGCTTTACCAGCCATACTATCCCTCTGGCTCCCCATCCATCTTTTCTAACAATGTTTGATTTCATATGTTATTGGAACCACATAATCACTTTGTACACATTCTTATGTAATAAATAATCTATTTAAGTACTAATAACCGTCAGCAAAAAGGCTGTGTAAACTACTTATTCTCAGTAAGTACAACAATCCCAGTAGACATGTGGGTTAGGAATCTCTCCTTTGGAACCCCTTGGTTATGGGAAAGAAAAAGGTTTTCTGGGGGCAAGTTCGATCATTTTATTGATTTTATATTTGTGATCCCAAGTGGTGCTCAAGGGTCCTAGGGATCACCCCCAGTGATGTCTGGTAAAACAGGTTCAGTGGCTCAATACTATAACTGAGGATGGAATGTTGCTTTGGCAACATGAGATCCTGGGAACACCTAGTGGTGCTGGGTACGGGTACGTGGTGGCAGGAATCTAAGGAGACTGAGCATTTTGCAAGATATTTAATTATCCTCCTCAGCCACTGAGGTCCAATTTCTAAGTTTTCATTTAATGATTTTCATTGACATAAGCTAGCATTGTAACATATATGTTTTAGGTGTGCATCCTTGAAAATTAGTAAGCATGTCTACTTTGTTTTGATTTAACCCCTCCCAACACACATCTCCTATACGCTTACTTCTGGAAACCATTCATTGGTCTTATAGACCAAAAATTTATTATTGGTTTATTTAGCTCATCTTATTTTTCTTTTTATACCACATATGAATAAAGGTAGACATACTTGTTTTTTTTGTTGTTGTTTGTTTGCTTGATTATTTCACTTAGTTTAAAACACTCTCACTTCTTTATGTTATATCAAATGGCACAATTTCATTGAAAGAAGAGATAAATTGGGGCTGGAGCGATAGCACAGCGGGTAGGGCGTTTGCCTTGCACGTGGCCGACCCAGGTTCAATTCCCAGCATTCCATATGGTCCCCTGAGCACCGCCAGGAATAGTTCCTGAGTGTAGACCCAGGAGTAATCCCTGTGCATCGCCGGGTATGACTCAAAAAGCAAAAAAATAAAAAAAAAATAAAGAGAGAGAGAGAGAGAGAGAGAAGAGATAAATTACTTATCTACAAAAGTTCTGGGGAATGAACCCATGTCTCATACATTTAGTGCATGAGCTTTACGGCTGAGTACATCTCCAGCTAGAGAAAGATTTAAAAAAATTTTTTTTATTGAATCACCATGAGACAGCCTATTACAAAGCTGTTCATAATTGGGTCTCAGTCATACAGTGTTCCAACCCCCATCCCTCTACCAGTGTACATTTTCCAGCACCAATGTCCCAGTTTCCCTCCCACCACCCCCTAACTCCCCCTCCTCCCCACCCTGCCTCTTTGGCAGGCACTTTTCTTCTCTCTCTCTCTCTCTCTCTCTCTCTCTCTCTCTCTCTCTTTTTCTCTCTCTCTCAAGATTTTTAAATATAGTATATTTAACCTACCTTGTCAAAGTTTGAAAATAGCATATTTAACCTACCTTATCAAAGTTTGAAACTCTTATAGAAGTTTTGTAATACGAAAATTTTTTACTTAGTAATGAACTCAAAATTTTATTTTGTGGGGCTGGAGAGATAGCACAGCAGGTAGGGCATTTGCCTTGCAAATGGCCGACCCGGGTTCGATTCCCAGCATCCCATATGGTCCCCCGAGCACCGCCAGGAGTTATTCCTGAGTGCAAAACCAGAAGTAACCCCTGTGCATTGCCAGGTGTGACCCCCAAAAAAGAGAAAAAAATTATTTTGATATTTATTTCTCTGGAAAATAAAGCATTAGTCACTTGAAGAAGTAGTAAAGATGCTCATTGAAGAGTATTTATAACATAATACATAAAAAATAACCAAAATTTCCAACAAAACTGGATATGTTAGCTAAGTCATGATACTTTCATATGGTAGGATATTGTGAAATTAATTTTTAACCATATATATAAAATTTACTTATCTGTGAGAATTATGAAAAGTAAGCAAAAGAAGCTTCGCTTCGCTATATAAGGTAGAATAAAATCACAATTTTATGAAACAGCATGTATTATAAAAAATAATAGATCTATGCACAAATGTTGACAATGGGTCATAATGATGGAATAATTGGTTAAAATAATTTTCTTCCATGGTATTTTACTATCTTTTTCAAAAATTTCTGCATTAGATAAATCACTTTTGCTATCAAAAAAGCTAAATAATAATATACTTAAAATAATTTTTTAAGATGAACCTTACAATAGGGAGTAATGACAGTGACTTCCTTAAACTAAGGATCAAAAAATTAAAAGATCCTGATAATACAATCTTAGAAAATAATATACATGTATCATTTATGTAATACTCTTGTTGAAAATAATTATCCCAACTCTAGATAAATCTGGAATATCGTAAGCTTATAAGAAAACATTGAATGTAGAAAAAATAGTCATAAAAAAGCAGGATTTGTTTTAATGCAAATAATTGACACATTAAAATGCAATCAGGCTGTCCTATATTAACAAAAATACCAGCACGTTCTAAATACAATAAGTGAAATATAAATATATAGGCTAGATGTTAGATAAAATTCAAGACATATAAAATTGCCTTAATTATAATGACATTGATGATTAAGAATGAGTCCTTACTATTGAGAAAGATGTGTTTAAATATTTAAGGACTAAGTATTATTACGTCTATACTTATTCCCAAATGACTCATTAAAATATACAAATATAGTTGTGAGAAGATTATTAAGAATAGGTATTAGAGATGAGAGCTATACAAGTGTTCAATATACTGTTTCAACAGTCTCATAGATTTGACAATTGACAAACATCAAAAGTTCAGATAAAATTATTTTCTAGATCACAATGTACAATATCATTGGAGTCCCATGATTAGTACTAACAAAAAGTACTTAAGAAAACTTTCCCTTACCATATGTGGACAGTATAGATGGTTAGGCTGGTTCGGTTTTATGAGAATCGCAATATTTCCTTCTTCTCCTGGAGGCAGGATATTTGAGTTTTCATCCACAATCTTGAATCAGATAACCAACAGAGACATTTTTCTTGTAGGCAATTTATGTTGCTCCTAAAACACAAGATCTAAACTCAAGGCTTCTGACTCTCTTCTCTCCCTCATGTCAGATTTCAGGAGATGGGACATGGTTTTGTACCTAGAGGCTGGACGATACTGAGCTGAAAAGACCGGAGTTTGTAGTTCCACTCTCCACTTTCTGACCTGGAGGACAGTCCCTTTTTCTCCTCTGTATCTCAATGTTTTATCTAGAATATGGGCATTGTAAAATTAGTCCTACTGTGCAGTTTTGTTTTGAGGGGGCAACACAACGTTTTGTTTTTGTACAACCTGTACAAAAAGCAGGACGAGGAGGGAACGAGCTTTAAAAGCACAGAGCTTAGTGATCCATATGTATCACAAAACTGAACTATCTGTCACCAGAGAAATAGAAAAATAGAAAGTTTTAAATCACAAAATTTAGCCATTAAAAGAAATAGAAAAAATTAAAGCCAGTGTGGCACGTTTGTAACATTCTGGGAGATAGTATGGCTGTGTCTTCCTGATAAGGGTTGGAAGGCTGTTAAGGAGGCAAAAACAGCATCTAAACACGTTGTCCAAGCCAGTGTACTTATCCATCCTTCCTTCCTTCCTTCTTTCTTCCTTCCCTCCCTCCCTTCCTCCCTCCCTCTCTCCTTCCCTCTTCCCTCCTTCCTTCCTTCCTTCCTTCCTTCCTTCCTTCCTTCCTTCCTTCCTTCCTTCCTTCCTTCCTTCCTTCCTTCCTTCCTTCCTTCCTTCCTTCCTTCCTTCCTTCCTTCCTTCCTTCCTTCCTTTCTTCCTTCCTCCCTCCCTCCCTCTCTCCCTCTCCCTCCTTTCCTTTTCTCAAGCCTCCAAATAAAATCTTTTACTTCAAAAAAAATTAAGTAAACACAGAGTTGTTTTAGTAGACTGATTTCCTTATTGACCCAGAATACAATGAATGAACATTAAGTAATGTGTCAAAAGTTCAAGAAGTAGAAGCATGTTGAATGACTAGCTTAGTGATTTTTGTTGAGTTGACAAATTTTTGGACTTTTGATATCATCTCAAAATAAAGGATGATAATAATATACACACCCATGTTGAAATGATCTACACATGATTAACACTATTATAAAACACAGTTCCCCAGTAAAGATAAGAACAATAATACACACACCCAACTTTGACAAACTTCCCAGTTGCCACCTTAGAATTTCATAGTCATTCTGAAATTTTTTGGATGGGGCCACACCTAACTGTGCTCAGGGATTACTTCTGACTCTGTACCCAGGTGTCACTTCAGATGGTGCTTAGAGGACCATGCAGTGCCCAGTATCAAACCTGAGTTCTCTTCCCTGCAAATCATGCCAGGCTCTCAGCCACTTGATTTATCTCTCTAACCCTCATTCTGAATTTATTATCTGAGATAGATTCTTTGGAAGACTTTTTCCCCTTTCCTTTTGTTTCTTATTGTTTAGGTGCATATGTATGTATGTATCGGCGCTGAAGATTGAACCCATAGTTGCCCACATGCAAAAGCAAGTGCCTTATTGCTAATTTGCTTCAGGATTTTTCCATAAGAGCTACCAGCCCAAAGGCCAGATGCCTTTGAGAGTAGCAATCTCAAATCTTCACCTCTGAAGACAAACTTATGTCTTAAAAGAAAAGACTGAAAAACATCATTCTGAATCAAATCTAGTGAATTAGATTATCTGGAGAATACATTTTTAAATGAGACATTAAAAATGAATTTTAGGGGCTGGAGAAATAGTATAGTGGATAGGGCGCCTGTGTTGCACGGGGCTGACCTGAGTTTAATCGCTAACATCCCCGAGTCCCCAGAGCACTGCCAAGAGTAACCCCGGAATATCACTGGGTGTGGCCACACACCCCTCTGTCCCCTCAAAAATTGAAAAAAATTAAATTTTATTATAAATGGAATTTTCTTCTTTGCTCTTTTTAGTAGCCCAACACTGCTTGATGGGACCTAGCATCTCTTCTGGTAATGCTCACCCCAGGGTCACTTTTTTATTAGTTGGTTTTTTTTCTCTGTTTAAAAAAATTAATATTACTTTGGTTTTTTAAAAAAATTTTTTGGTTCTTTTTTTTTTTTTTTTTTTGCTTTTTGGGTCACACCCGGCAATGCACAGGGGTCACTCCTGGCTCTTGCACTCAGGAATTACTCCTGACAGTGCTTGGGGGACCATATGGGATGCTAGGAATTGAACCCAGGTTGACCGCATGCAAGGCAAACGCCCTACCAAATATGGGGCTGTGCTATCGCTCCAGCCCCATATTTGACATCTCTTTAGCAAAATTCTTTCTAGGTCTTCCAAATAAAAAGAGTTTATTTTTAGAACTCCTTTTAATTCTGGAATAATTTGGAATCATTTAAGTATATAGGATTTCTAAGACCTTTGTCTCATTCAGGCTGACACCCAAGGACAGTAGATTCGAGGGACAGGGGGATTGCCCCATAGCTGGATGACTGCTTCATGAGTGGAGGGGAGAAGGCAGATGGAATAGAGAAGGGATCACTAAGAAAATGGCTGGAGGAACCAGTTGGCATGGGAGATGCGTGCCGAAAGTAGATAATGGACCAAACATGATGACCTCTCAGTGTCTGTGTTGCAAGCTATAATGCCCAAAAGTAGAGAGAGAGTATGGGGAATATTGTCTGCCTTAGAGGCAGGGGAGGGTGGGAAAGGGGCGTATACCGGGAATATTGGTGGTGGGGAATGTGCACTGGTGGAGAGATGGGTGTTTGATCATTGTGAGATTGTAACCCAAACATGAAAGCTTGTAACTATCTCACGGTGATTCAATAAAATTTTAAAAATTAAAAAAACTTTGTCTCATTCATCTTTGTAATGCTAGTTCCTAATTTAGTGGTTTTAATTCTCAAGACTTTTGGAACTGCTTCATAATAAATTTTTTAAATTAGTATAATTTATAATGGATCAAATAATGGCTTTATAAATATTGCCATTGTGGCTAAGAGAAGCACAGGAGAGAATGCTAGTATGAACTAGAAATGATGTTGATTTCTAGCTGCTGGGGGAGTCTTGGACACTTTGGTGGTGGTGAGACACAATCATTGTGTCCATTAAGATCACAAATGTCAATACAAAGATCAACATGCTGCCTAAATTATAATAATAAATACCAATTACAAAAGGAAGATGGACTCGGGGACTGGAAGGATAGCTCAGTGGACTGGAGTGCATGAGTTTTATAGATTTTGTTATAAGATTTCTTGGTTTGAAAAGAGGATCTTGTCACTTACTAGCTGTGCAATTTTGGAAAAGTTATCTTGCCTTCCTGAACCTCTATTTTCAAATTTATAAACAATGATACTGTCATGATAGGGTTGTTGGCATCAGCAAATGATACCATGCTAATATAGGCAATTCCTGACACTTAGTAAGAGTTCAATTAATAGTAATTATCAGAGTTATGGTGTCTTACCTGGACAATATATGGTGGCAATGGTTTTCCCAAAGAACTGGGCTTCAATTTCATTCTCTTAGAAGTGGCACAGAGAAGTCCCTATATTTAAGAAAAAATGTAGATAGTTTTTTTGCCTTTAAAAAAACATTAAATTGATGACTCCATTATTTTTCACCAATGACAGCTATCATGATAAACAACCAAAAAGTGGCACTAAATGTTACATACCTTGTATGGAAAAACATCATATGACCTAATAGTCTTGGCAATAAAATAAAACAGGAAATGGATTTAGGCATTTTTCAGCAAATACAAAGAAGATAAAATATGGATCCTTAACAACTACATAAGATGCAACTGGCAAAATCTGTACTGTAAAATATTTAAACCTTTGTTTTATTTTTGTTTGTTTTTTTGTGTGTGTGTCGTGCCTGGCAGTACTCCTGGCTTCTTCCTGGCTCAGTACACAGGGATCACTACTGGTGGTCTCAGGGGACTATAATAGGTGCTGGGGATCAAATCCCAGTCAGATGCATACAGGAAAAATGCTCTACCTGCTGTCCTATCACTCTAGACCCAAACCTTGTTTTAAGTAACAAACTGTAAGGAAACAAAATAGGAAGCCCATAGACTAAAAATACATAAAATGCTCATCAACTCTATCTCAATATATTGACACATTATAATGAAATGACGAGAACATTTGATACTTGTTTGATGGATGAAAGGGTAGAGGAAAAGACATGGCAGCATAGGAAGACCCTGAACTCAACCTCTACCAATGACACATGAAATCTGCAAGTACATAGCAACAATGGCTCTGGCAAAGAGCTGAAGACTAACTTCCCCACGACCAGGGTGGAATGTGCCACATTGAAATGGGCAGGAGAGGGAGACATAGCACTGCTCTGCCACAATGACCCATAAAGGGAAGCTCACAAGCCCATAGACACTTCCAGAGGAATAGGGTTCTGCGTCTCACACCAGGTACTCCAGCCTTTGGTACCTGTAGCAGAGAGATAAACCCTCTAAATGGCTGGCTAAAAAAAACAATGGGGCTTTTACCAAGGTAGCAAAGGGTTATAGGGAACAGAGATACTCTCTAGAAAGGGCTCTTTGACATTCACTTGCTCCAGCACCTAGGTGGGTGTGCTAGACACAGCACTTTCTCTTTGCTTTTCTAGAACTTCATGAAAGGCATGCACAAGCCTGGTAGGGGATGCCCCTTTATCGCCTTGCCAGGCTTCCTGAGTCTCACAGAACTCTCACAATTGGAAAGACAATTCTTGGTAGATTGCCAGGGTAACTGCATAGACAACAAAATATATGATTATTTTAGAATGTTGAAAGATACATCAACACAGCATATAAAACTCTCCAAAGAGAGAGTACAGATATTTTCTAGGAGGACATGATAACTCGATCTTTTGTGAGGCAGTCATAGGTATAAGGGGGTAGATAATTTTTTGATAGAGGCTTCCCCTGGCTAACTTAGGGGCTTGGACCATTCCTGTGAATGCTGGATCTGGTGTTGGGGCCCAGCAATACTTGGGTCCAGAAGTGCTTAAAGAGGGTCACACCCAGTGAGGCTCAGGGGGCCATATGACGTCAGGGGTTGAACCTAGGGTCTCCACGATTTACAAAATTATTCGCAGTAGAGTTTCAGTCATGTTATAGCATCAGTCCACCATCAATGCAGTGTCAATTCCCTCCACCAATGTCCCCATCACCTCTCTGAGTTACCTCCCAGTCCCCAGATTTGTATTCATCATAACAAGAAATTGTTATACATATAAATAATGGAATACTATGCAGCTGAAAAGAATTATGCAGTTTGCTGCCGCTAGGATGGGATTGTAGGATATCATGTTAAGCCAAGCAAATCAGAATAAGAAAGACAAATACTGGATGATTTCACTTGTAACAGGACAGGGAATGCAAGGCGTACAAGAGGGGGTACATAGATTACCCTAGGCCCTTTGCTGTATACCTAAAATAGAATAAAGAAAGAAAGAATTGAGGGGGCTGGGGGAAAGCTAGAAGGAAGCACAAGTCTCAGATTCACTGGTAGTATAGAGCTGTGGTATATCTATATACCTGAGTCATAGAAAGCATGAGATCCAAGATACAACAATCAAACTTAAAAATGTGTCTCTCAAGGAAGTAGACGGGGGGCGGGGGGAGGGAAACTGGAGGTAGGGGCACTGGTGGAGCAAAGCTGTCACTGATGATAGGATTTTGCAGGAACATTGTGAGCATGAAACTCAACTATGATTAACTTTGTAAATCAAGGTCACTGTCACTGTCACTGTCATCCTGTTGCTCATCGAGTTGCTTGAGTGGGCACCAGTAACATCTCATTGTGAGACTTGTTGTTAGTGTTTTCGGCATATCGAATACACCATGGGGAGCTTGCCAGGCTCTGCTGTGCAGGCGGGATACTCTCGGTAGCTTTCTGGGCTCTCCGAGAGGGGCAGAGAAATCGAACATGGACTGGCCACATGCAAGGTGAATGCCCTACCGCTGTACTATGGCTTCAGCCCAAATCAAGGTAACAAAATTAAAAAAAAAACCTTAAAAAAGAATTTCCTCTTATTTATAAAATGGTTTCCTGCTGATTTTGTGTTTTTGCATCTGGGTTGCCTTCTTTTGTTTTCCCATTAAGTGGTGCTATAGCTTTAGTGTTAGATTTTTCTTTTGTTTATATGGACTCGGTGGGGAAAGGGAAGGACTAGCTAAAGAAACATTGGTCCATCTACACAGTGGAATACTATGTACCTGTTAGGAGAGATTAAGTCATGAAACTTGCTTATAAGTGTATGGACATGGAGAGTATCATGCTAAGTAAAATTAGTCAGAAAGAGAGGGACAGACATAGAAGGACTGCACTCATTTGTGGAATATAAAATAACATAATATGAAACTAACACCCAAGGACAGTAGACACAAGGGCCAGATATATTGCCCCATAGTTGGAAGCCTGTCTCATGAATTGGGGGAGAAGGCATCTGGAATAGAGATGGGATCACTAAGACAATGATGGTTGGAGGAATCGTTTGGCATGGGAGATGTGTGCTGAAAGATAAAGGACCAAACGTGATAGCCTTTCAGTATCTATATTGCAAACCATACTGCCCCAAAGAAGATAGAGAGAGTAATGGTGAAATTGTCTGCTATGGAGGCAGGGGGAGGGCTGGAAAGTGGGGGTGTACTGGAAACATTGGTGGTGGAGAATGTGCACTGGTGGAGGGATGGGTGTTTGATCATTGAGTGACTGAAACTCAAACATGAAAGCTTTGTAACTATATCTCACAGTGATTAAAAAATAATATAAACATCCTTGATCTTGGTCATTCAATAATAAATAAAAAAGAATATAAACATCCTTGATCATGGTCTTCCTGATAGGATATGAGCTCTGAACCCCGCAGATTCCTGGGTAGAGGGAGAAACACATTCACTGGCCTGTGCTACCGCCAGTTAACTTGTTCCAGTTAGTCCCATGCTCAGTCTCTGCCTGTTGTTCAGCATTCCAGCCCCATTTAGGAACTCATGAGTGTTTTTAACTTTCCAAATTAGAGTGTTTCTTGAGTCATATGGAATAACATGATTCTCTCCAGAGCTAGGCTAGTTTAGTTGGACTTTGTCTCATTTTAGAAGACTGATATTTTTCATTCACCCCTAATTACTGTTGGAAGGACATACAAAAACAGCATTAATCTTATTTTATAAAGGGCTTAGGTGGTGTAAAAATTATGGCATTCCTTCATAGAATAATTTATAAATACAAAGCAACAAAGTTAAAGTCCGTAAAATTTTTGAACATTACATTCATTTCTTTTGTTTGTTTTGGGACCACCCATGGCTGTGCTTAGGGCATATTCCTGATTCTGCTTAGGGATCACTCCTGGCAGGGTTCAGGACCATATAAGGCATCAGGAGTCGAATCCAGGTTGGCTGCATACATGCCAGATGGTCTACCCTCTGTACTATCTCTCTGGCCCCAGATCATTACATTATTTTTTGGGGGGTCACACCTGGCGATGCACAGGGGTCACTCCTGGCTCTGCACTCAGAAATTACCCCTGGCAGTGCTCAGGGGACCATATGGGATGCTGGGAATCGAACCCGGGTCGGCCGCATGCAAGGCAAGCGCCCTACCCGCTGTGCTATTGCTCCAGCCCCTCAGTACATTATTTTTAAAGTATCTGTGTGTGTCTGTTTCACAGGTACCCAGTTGTGTAACATCAAGGGCAATTAATCCAGATATCTCTTTGCTTTTGCTACACCTATGGACCAGAAAAGCAGCAAGATTAATTCTTATGATGTGCCTCCTCATACAGTTCTGCTATCTGTAACATGTTGTATATCTTTTATATGAACTGCTTAGATATCTTCTTCTCTTCTTTCTCATGTTGTGTGAAAAGGAACCTTGTGTTTACGAATCTTTATATCATCTTTCCAAATTCTTCTCATCTTATCCTCTGTATAGAATATCAGTTGCATTCCTGAGAGATTCCTCAATAGCTGTGCACATACTTTGCATGTAGGAGGTCCAAGTTCAATCCCCAGCATTCATCGTTCTTCCCCCTCTCTCACCCCTCGTCACCACTGTGAGCAATCTCCAAGCACAGAGCCCTGCATAGTCCCTAAGTACCACTGGGTGTGACACAAAACATAAACAAAAACAAACAGATTATCACTTGAGTCATTAACAAATTCTTTGACACTGATATCTTCTACATTCTATTAACTGAGTATTTTATTTATCATTTGCCTTTCAAGAGATCTAGTTATTCATGTTAAAAGGTTAGTTTCCCTTACTGAAAGCATAGGCTATTCAAGCTTCCATATTCCACAGGGTTAGTATTCTCCATGCTCCCAATAACACTGCCAATTACCCCTCTGACCCTGTGGATAACCTCTGTCTCTTTGAGACTCACACTATTTGCCTTACCACCCTCTGCCACTCCCGGCTGTCATAATTTATCAACCTCCAAGTCATTTATTGCTACTAAAATCTTTAGCATGAGATTTATCATCTTTCCTTTGCCAATATGTCTATCATTATCCCGATTCCTACATCTGTCTAGGTGACAAATCACACATTAGTTTTCATACTTTACTGATTCTTATCTCCAGGGAGTTTCATGAGACTTAACCTACCATGAGTCACCTGTACCTTTGACTTTGGCAACACCTTCAGATGCTTTACTTCTGAAGTTTCATTTTATTTTATTATTGGTTTTTGGGTTATACCTGGCTATGCACAGGGGTTACTCCTGGCTCTAAACTCAGGAATCACCCGTGGCGGTGCTCAGGGGATGATATGGGATGCTGGGAATCGAACCCGGGTCAGCCACGTGCAAGGCAAACGCCCTACCTGCTGTGCTATTGCTCCAGCCCCTGAAGTTTCATTTTAAAATTAGTACTGCTCTGTAGAAGAGTATCTTCCCCAAGGTTTTTCCCCCCTTTTTGGGTTATACCCAGTGATGCTCAGGGGTATTACTCCTAACTCTGCACTCAGGATTTACTCCTGGTGGTGCGTAGGGAACCACATGTGATTCTGGGGATACAACTTAGGTTGACTGCAACAAGGCAAATGCCTTACCTGCTGTACTATCACTTTGGCCCTCACCAAATATCTATGTTAAACTTTTACCCAATATGATGATAAGCGGAATCAGGGCCTTTGTGAGGCTATTAGGTGTAGACGATGTTTTAATATGTGATATTCATTATGATTTCAATGCTAGTCCGAGAAGAGACATCCGAGATATTGGTGTCTCCTTCATGTGATGGAGAGAAGCCAGGAAGAGAATTCTCACTAGAATACAACTGCATCTCACCCTGATTTTTGACTTAGAGTCTCTCAGATGATAACAAATAGGTATCTGGTGTTTAAATATCTATGTACATTGTTACGACAACTCAGTAGGCCACAGAAATTGTCTCTAATACTTTCATCACTACTAACATTTTCATTAATTTATCTACTCACCATTAGTCTTGAATTCACATTCTTTCCTAATTGAGCTTTGATTCTGTTTTTTTTCTTTAATTTTTGGGCCACAAGTGGCAGTGCTCAGGGCTTACACCTGGCTCTTAACTCATGGATTACTCCTCGAAGGCTTTGGGGACCATATGGAGTGCTGGGGATCAAGCCTGTTTTGATTTAAATCTGTATTTTAGAGTGATATTGGAGAGAAGAAAAGTCAAGTAGCTAATGACTTTGACGATGGATGGTCACCAACAGCAATTATTCTCTTAACATCACACATATCCTATTTTCATCACATGACACTACCTCATATGTCACAGAGAAAATTAAAATAATCAGGTGTAAACTAGTCCTCTTTATCTCTGTAAAGTCTATAAACATACATTTGTCTATACCTATTCTTTAACTCATTACAGAAGAACAGTCCCTCCAACTTAAACCAATTTCTTTCCCTAGTTCATAACCCAGCTAATCTATATTTCAGATGTGTACCTAGTAGTTTGACAATGTCTGTACAATGTGAATGCACAAGTATGTGCATCAGACTGAATGGTAAACCCAAATCAACCTACAGTTTCAGTCTTCCCATAGCCTTCGTGGATGTCCAAGTTGGTGATGTGTTTCCAGTCTTTTATCACCCCCGGGTTGATGGGGCCTGTAGTTACACAATGCTTCAGACTCTTGAATCTGTAGCTGGAGAACCACAAAAATTATTCTTAGACTTGGTAAATATGTCAAACAATAATGGATCTGTTAAAAAAAATCTTGGGAAAACAACGCAGATATAGCTATATGTATACAGTGGGAGTTAATGTTCTTCTTACTGTATTGTTAGAATATATTCAGACATTCTATTTGGATTAGATTTCATGAAGATTTGCATTTGCTTGTCTATGGAAGGGGCATTAGTGTTAAATACTGAGTCAATCAAAAGACTGTACTATGTAATAGAAAGATGCCAAGCTCCTGAAAAGGATTTCTGCAAAGACAGAATTGCATGAAGGGCACACACTGGAATTGATAAGATAAAGCAGAAATTAATTTCTGATCTCTGGAGATAGAAAGAGAGCTACTTTATTTACAAATTAGACTTCAAATCTAAGTATTATGAAAATTTTCTCAGGGTCATAGGTACAGTTAGGATACTTATTTTTAGAATTTATGGTGCCCGCTTGAGCAAACTGATGAACAACAGGATGACAGTGCGGCAGTGCAACAGATAAATTTATAATTTATTTTTAATTCACTCATATTTTAAATATTAGTATCAATTAAAAAAAATGTTTGGCCACACACAGTGGTCCTGCAGTGCTGGGTATCAAACCTGGATCTGCCACATACAATGCAAATGTGCCACCTGCTGTACTATTGCTCTGTCTCCATAATATGAGTAACAATCTGAGTAGCTCACTTATATTAGACAATAGCTGACAATTCAACCACTTCATGAAACTAAGAAAGATGCTTTTATAATACTTTCCTCATGCCATCCTAGTATACTGTGCTGGTAGCATGCCCTTCCTACTGCATATGCTTCCTTCTGTAGATGTATAATCTTGTGCATAGAGATAAAATAAAATTTAGATCAGACATTTTTGTTTGTTGTTGTTGTATTGGGGTCACACCCAAAAGTGTTAGTGCTTATTCCTAGTTCTGTGCTCAGGAATCACTCCTTGCAGTGCTCAGAGGACAATATGGCATGCTGGGGATCAAATCTTAGGCCATCCATGTGCAAGGCAATCAACTTAATCACTGTACTATCTCTCTAGCCTATAAAATTTAAAAATTAGACTTTAATACTATTTAGCAAACTTTGAAGCTTTGTACAATGCTTTGAACTTGAAATTTCTCACCAATTATTTATAAATGATAATTAACAATTCCACTTTGCAGTGAATATTCTAGACAATTCTCAGGTATATGGAAGCATGCTTATTTTAATTGTCAGAGGGAAAAATTAAAATAATCTTTAATTGGTAGTAGGCTCATTAGAATCATGTGTATTATTATTATTGTTGTTATTATTATATTATTATTATTATTTGCTTTTTGGATCACACCCAGCGATGCACAGGGGTTACTCCAGGCTCTGCACTCAGGAATTACTACTGGGGTTGCTCGGGGGGACCCTATGGGATGCCGGGAATTGAACCTGGGTCGGCTGCGTGCAAGGCAAATGCCCTACCCACTGTGCTATCACTGCAGTCCTTTATTTTTTAATTCATGCAGTGACTAAGAAAACAATACACATGATCACACACTGTCATTAATAAAATTCTAAGTATGTTGAAGCTGATACAGCAATCTTCACCATGTTAGAGTATGGCAACATCTATGCAATTGCTCCCCAATGTTTTTAAAAGCATAAACAGAGAAGATAACTTTTATCTTTCATGTTTTCCTTTTTTAAAGCATGTAATATATTTGTTGTTAAAGTTAATTTTTTTTTCTTTTTGGGTCACACCCGGCGATGCTCAGGGCTGACTTCTGGCTCTGCACTCAGGAATTACTCCTGGCGGTGCTCGGGGGACCATATGGGATGCTGGGAATCGAACCTGGGTCGGCTGCGTGCAAGGCAAACGCCCTCCCCGCTGTACTATCGATTCAGCCCCAAAGTTAATCTTTTAAAAGGTAGATATAACTACAGATTAATAACTACATTCAACACTTTTGTTGCGAATTAAGTGTTAGTTGGGGGGGCTGAGTCCTACTTGTTGTGTGGGGCTTATTCCTGGCTCTGCACTCGGGTCATCCAAATGCAAGGAAAGCACCTTAATCTTTGTATTACGTCTCCAGCCCCTACAATTGAGTTTCATAACCTAGGTTGATTTGGGGACAGAAAATAGAGATTTCAAGTTTTAAAAATTAGGGGTAGGAAGAACTTGAGACACAGCAGGGCTGAGAGTTTACTCCTGGCTCTGCACCCAGGAATCACTCCTGGGTGTGCTCGGAGCCTTATAGCGTGCTGGGTGTTGAATCTAGCTCAGACACTGCAAAGCAAGTGGTTTTGTTTGTTTGTTTGTTTGTTTTTCTTTTGGGGTCACATCCGGTGATGCACAGTGGTTACACCTGGCTCATGCACTCAGGAATTACTCCTGGCGGTGCTTGGGGGACCATATGGGATGCTGGGAATTAAACCCAGGTCAGTCGCATGCAAGGCAAACGCCTTACCCGCTGTGCTATTGCTCCAGCCCCATCAAGTGTCTTACCAGTTGTACTATTCTCTCCAACCTCCCATAAGATAGGAATTTTATAAATCACAAGGCAATAAAAAAATCCTGATCTCTAATAGCATTATTGCCATAAATTGTGTAACAAGGTGGATGAGTTCTAATGAAGGATAGAACGAGATATACTTCAATAAATTAAGGATTTATGGGCTTACCTATGGTACCTTGAGTGGAAACAAACTCTTTGGAAAGATCCTCACGTACCTTGAAAAACTTTTGTGCTGAAGCAAGTCCTGGTACATTCCTGGATTTCCAGATAGAGTGGTGATGGGAAACCTTTGCAAGACCTGGGACCCCAAGGGGAAAAATACCAAATCAGCGTGTGAAAATGGAAAAAGTGAATTTTGGCAGAACAGTAGAAAGGGCAAGAATCACTAACTTCAAGATTTAGCTGGGGGTGGTGCGGGGGATGTTGCTTTATCTTGATGAGACTTAGAAAAAAAATTGCTTTACCTATTTGGATCTAGAAACACAAATGTTAATCACCTGATAATTAAAAGGAAACACAGCTGGGTATTTCTTTCTGGGTCAGAGAAGCTACTTTATTTAGATCCTTATCACTTTGAACAACAATCTGAGATGTTGGCACTAAAGTTGTGGATTGTGGAGGCAGTTATGAGATTAACACAGTAATTTGAAACTTATGTGGTGAATATAATAGATTAGGGTTTTATTCCTGATTTTGTATCTATGATTTTTAGTTAATTAACCTCCCCTGAGCCTCAGTTTCCACAACTTCTAGCTCAGAACAAAACCTGTTGTTGAAGCCTAAAATAAGACGATGCATATGGAGAGTCAGTTGTGATAAATAGGTCATAATTGATGCTACTCTTATCATTTTCTTTGTGGCCTTTTTGCCTTTCAAACTTTAGTTTTCAATAATTTAACTGAGAGAGTCAAGGGCTTTGAGATGTGAGATGATATTGCTGTTGGGACAATGAGGCATTCTTCAAATCAAAATTACACTCCAAATTTAATTCTTGATTCACTCCATTTTAGAGACGAGTCACTGGGACACTGTAAAGCTTCATTTCTGTCCTCAATTCCAGCCTACACCAGGAACTATTCTTACCTTTAGAACAGTCTCAGGACTGAAGGTTGGCATGTGACACAGAAACACACACGCTCCTTGGAGCCAAGCTCCCAAGGTATTACTCAGCGACAAAGTTCCATCAAAGGCATCACTCAGACACCACAAGACATCTGTCGACTGGAGGTCCATCCACTGTCTGAAAAGAGGGAAAGCCTCTGAATTCTCTTGTGATGGGACTAGTGGCAACAGTAATGATCTCTCATTAGCAAGAACTAACACGGAAATAAAAACTACTCAAATTGAGAACAACCTGGGGCTGGAGCGATAGCACAACAGGTAGGGCATTTGCCTTGCACACAGGTGACCCGGGTTCGATTCTCAGCATTCCATATGGTCCCCTGAACACCACCAGGAGTAATTCCTGAGTGCATGAGCCAGGAGTAACCCCTGAGCATTGCCAGGTGTGACCCAAAAAGAAAAGAGAGAGAGAGAGAGAGAGAGAGAGAGAGAGAGAGAGAGAGAGAGAGAGAAGAGAGAACAACCAAAGGTGATTTTAAACCACCTTTATTTTCATTCTAGCAGAGACTCAAATTGGACAGAAAACTAGGAAAACAAAGTGAGGAAGAGAAATGAAAAAAGTTTTACTTAGAGTGGAAGAAGGTGGGCTATTTCTGGTGTGCCCAGATTGGGGGCTTTTGTCATAGGGAAGCCAAACTGGAGGCAGCATAACTAGAGGTCAGTTGTTTGCTTTATTTCATTGGTCTGGAAGTGCATATAACTTTATTGTTCTGAAACAAGAATAGAGAAGTTCTTCATTTTTAAGTCCTGGCCATTTGCAAGATGATTTGGTTTCTTAGGTTGGTTGCTAGAGAGAGTACTCTGACTTCCTACAAGTACAAAGGAGATAATATCTGACTTTCTGAGTGGGTTACTTTGGGTAAAGTTTTTCTTTCCTGGACAGGTGGTTGAATATGGTGGATTGGCATACAGTTTCATATGGAGTAAGGTCACTGCCAATTTTTTATATTCAGGTTCCCATATTGCTGAGATAAGTGCTTTAGGCAGATTAGCATTTGAACTGCTGTCTTCTATTAACATGAAGAAAGCTATGTACACTCTCTCACAGTTTTCCCTATGAAATACAGAAGGTCTTTCCACGTTAAACAACTAGAAGTGCTATGACTTACAAATAGTAGCATAATATTTCCTAAGAGAGACATAGCATTACTTATTAGCCCCAAACACTTTTGGTGGAATATGGGGAAAGTGTCAGGCACCAAAACTAGAGCCTCATACACACGAGGCATATGAACTCCCACTGAATGATGCTCTTGGCCCCAAATCACAACCCTTTTGCTGTTGTAAACTATGTTGCAACTACTTGCAGTGATGAAATTTAGGACAAATTGTCAGTGTGCCTGTTATACAAATCCATAGAAATGAACTTCTGGGCAAAAGGGCATGTGCATCTGTAATCTTGAGAGATACAGCTAAAATTGGACTCAAGCTGTACCTAATTTGATTCTTTTTTGGGGGAGGTGCATACCTGCAGCGTTGAGCACTTAGTCTGATTCTGTGTTTAAGGATCACTCCTGGCGGGGTTTGCGACCACATACAAGTGAGACCACATGTGGTGCCCAGGGCTTACTTCTGGCTCTGTGCTCAGGGATCACTTCTGGTGGTACTCAGGAGACTAATGTAGGTGCTGGGGATCAAATTCTGAATCGGCCAATTACAGGGAAATGTCCTACTTGCTGTATTATCTTTTCACAACCCCCTCCAATTTAATAATTCTTCTTCTTCTTCTTCTTCTTCTTCTTCTTCTTCTTCTTCTTCTTCTTCTTCTTCTTCTTCTTCTTCTTCTTCTTCTTCTTCTTCTTCTTCTTCTTCTTCTTCTTCTTCTTCTTCTTCTTCTTCTTCTTCTTCTTCTTCTTCTTCTTCTTCTTCTTCTTCTTCTTCTTCTTCTTCTTCTTCTTCTTCTTCTTCTTCTTCTTCTTCTTCTTCTTCTTCTTCTTCTTCTTCTTCTTCTTCTTCTTCTTCTTCTTCTTCTTCTTCTTCTTCTTCTTCTTCTTCTTCTTCTTCTTCTTCTTCTTCTTCTTCTTCTTCTTCTTCTTCTTCTTCTTCTTCTTCTTCTTCTTCTTCTTCTTCTTCTTCTTCTTCTTCTTCTTCTTCTTCTTCTTCTTCTTCTTCTTCTTCTTCTTCTTTTTTTTTTTTTGCTTTTTGGGTCATACCCGTGATGCTCAGGGATTACTCCTGGCTCTGCACTCAGGAACCACTCCTGGTGGTGCTCAGGGAACCATATGGGATGCTGGGAATCGAACCCAGGTCGGCCATGTGCAAGGCAAATGCCCTACCCACTGTGCTATTGCTCCAGCCCCTCCAATTTAATTCTTACAAAAATCTTACAGGTTGGACATTTTGCTAAGACCTGAATACTTTGGTCCAAGACAGTGAGTTCAGACTTTGAGTATGAATTCAGATCTAGACAGTTCCAGATAAAGCCTGGGGTCTGTCATGTTATTTCCTTTTCAGCTACTCAGTAATTAAGGACAGTTACTGTAATTAATCTCCAAACACACCTTAGATACTTAACTAAGCATGCAGTATACAATAGCTCAATTAAGTCTTACAATCCACCAGGCAGATATTGTTATATTTAATTTAAGGTACATCAATTATTAGTCACATTTTCATTCTGACATCAAGAAATTGCAAAGCTCTATCAATGAAACTTGGCCATTTTGATGGTCATAAGTAGGGAATTTTTGATTTGAGAATGAAGTGTAAAAATATTTGCATCTTAAGGTCCACAAAGCAAGCATTATCCCATTTTCATATGAGGATACTAAAGTATCATGAAGCAAAATGACTTGCCTAAAAGTCATATCTAGTCATTGACAAGCTTGGGGTTTGAATGTTTATATGCTTAATGCCAGAGTTACCACTCAATATTAACACCTTTCTTAGCTACTCTGTTAGAAACAAATTATTTTTGGAGTCAGAGCTTGCTCAGAGTAAACTGGTGATGCCAGAGTATTATTCAGATTGAGATGGTATCACTGTATCACTGTCATCCCGTTGTTCGTGGATTTACTCGAGCAGGCACCAGTAACGTCTCTATTACACTCAGCCCTGAGATTTTAGCAGCCTCTTCTTAATGTCTTTCCCAATGATTGGAGGCTCTTTCAGGGTCAGGGGAATGAGACCTATTGTTACTGTTTTGGGCATATCGAATACACCATGGGTAGATTGAGATGGTAGAGCAGGAAAACTAAGGAGTGTGCAGTACTCTGGATGCTACAGGTTAGACTGCTACACTTTCCTGATCTAATCAGACTTTCCAACATTGCTTTGATGATCATACAGTCTTGCTTTAAAAAAATCCTTCAGTGCCAGAGTGATAGTATTGCCTTGCACACAACTGACCTGGGTTTGATCCCTGGTATGGCCTAAACGGTCCTCCAAGCCACCAGAAGTGATCCCTGAGCTCAGAGCCAGGAGTAAGTCCTGAGCACCACCGGGTGTGGCCCCAAAAGCAAGAAGATAAAAATAATTCTTAAGTGACTGCCTATTGTTGTCAAGAGAAAGGCCTTATTACATCTTGGTATTCAAAGCCATTTGACTTCACTCCTATTGCTTATTTCTCCTCTTTTCATATCATATACATCAATCAGGACTGGAGCAATAGCGCAGTGGGTAGAGCGTTTGCCTCACACGCGGCCGACCTGGGTTCGATTCCTCCATCCCTCTCGAAGAGCCCTGCAAGCTACAGAGAGTATCCCACCCGCACGGCAGAGCCTGGCAAGTTACCTGTGGTGTATTAGATATGCCAAAAACAGTAACAAGTCTCACAATGGAGACGTTCCTGGTGCCCGCTCCAGCGATGAACAACGGGAGGACAGGACTACAGTGCTACATGTATCAATCAAATGGATCGCTACACAGCTTCTTTCCTCTTGCTATGTGTTTTCCATGGTTTGCCCTGGTTTGCCCTGTTTCATTTGCTTTGAGTGCTCTTTCAATTTCTATCTCCACAAAGATCAAATTTTATATACAAAAATCCATCTCTAATCCTTCACATGTCCCCTTCCTTCTGTAAATAATTGCTTTTCCTTTTTGTCTTTCTGAACATTTTTCTCCCCTATAGAAACACTAGCTCTTCTGCCAAAGATTACAGTTCTCTATGAACTTGTCTAGCCTATGAACTTTTAGAATGCTTATACTTGACCTCTCTTTGAACCTGTCCTGTCTTGGCAGCTATCAAAGTAGTTACTGGATGTCTAGAAATCTCTAATAAACACAGAAGTGGAAATGCAATGATAGAAACTTTTTTTCTCAAATTTTCACGCTCTGACCTGTCTAAGGCAAGATAAGTTTTGCATGTTCCTATTTGTTTAGTTTTCCTTATTCCTAATATCTTTTTGTATATTTGAATCAGAATGCAGATCTGTTAAATATCTGCCTGAAGGCTTATGACCAAATTTCTGTCTTCCAGGTGTCTCAAGTTCTGACCCAATTTCCATCTTCCGATGTCTCAAGTTCCCTTTCATCTCAGTATTTTCATCATGCCCATTTGGTGGTTGCAATGAAAAGAGGTGGAGTCGAAGGCTAGGTTTTGGGCGTGTATTATAATAATAGATATTACCAAATAATTGCAAAACCTCCTTTCTTTATAGATCTGGGTGACTTTTTGGGGATTGTTTTTGGATCACACACTTGCCAATGCTCAGGGCATACTCCTGGCTCTACACTTAGGAATTAGGAGTTAGTCCTGGCGATGCTTGGGGGATAAAATGGGATTCTAGGGATTGAACATGAGTCAGCTGCATGTACAGCAAGGCCCTACCCACTGTGCTACCTCTCCAGCCCCTTGGGAACTCTTGGGGAATGGCCATGAGATAAATAGGATTTCTTTTTTTTTTTTTTTTGGTTTTTGGGTCACACCCGGCGATGCACAGGGGTTACTCCTGGCTCTTCACTCAGGAATTACCCCTGGCGGTGCTCAGGAGACCATATGGGATGCTGGGATTAGAACCCGGGTCGGCCATGTGCAAGGCAAACGCCCTACCCGCTGTGCTATCGCTCCAGCCCCCTAGGATTTCTTTAATGCAATTATATGCTTCAGTTGGAATTATGTTGCTATTCAACTACCAAGGCTTTAAACGAGTTTTTGGAAGTTATCCACTAGAAACATTTAATAATTAATAGATTGAATAAGTGAATATTTTAACTTCCCAATTCTAACTCTCTATCTGATAGCCACTGGCCATTATAGTTAGTTCATAAATGTCAGAAACTTAATATTGAAGGTGAGCAACACATATATATCTATTTCTTTAAGGATCCTGAGGCAAGTTTGCTAAGG
Organism: Sorex araneus; assembly: GCF_027595985.1. Lineage (NCBI taxonomy): Eukaryota > Metazoa > Chordata > Mammalia > Eulipotyphla > Soricidae > Sorex > Sorex araneus. The sequence goes on along the minus strand of NC_073305.1, from coordinate 209,065,624 downwards.
GAATCGGAGTGTAGAGTTAAAAAAAAAAACATTTGTCTTAAAATTAATTTAAGGGGCTGGAGTGATAGCATAGCAGATAGGGCATTTGCCTTGCACGCATCTGACACGGGTTCTATTCCAAGCATCCCATAGGGTGGTCCCCTGAGCACCACCAGGAGTAATTCCTGAGTGCATGAGCCAGGAGTAACTCCTGTGCAATGCCGGGTGTGACCCAAAAAGCAACAACAACAACAAAAAAAAGATTTAAGATTCAGAGCACTGAACCCCAAATAAAGCAAGTAAAAGCAAATGCAAACCAATTACTTCAGTGGATATTCAACGAAAGAACTTCAACAATGGAGGGAAGATAGTCTATTGGATTTGCCAAGAGTTGGTATAGTATTCTTTTAGAGCTTTAAAAAATATTATTACATGTATCTTCATCTTAGATGCTGACCTGGACCCCCATAAATTGTGACTCTGCCTCTTTGTTTAACATTACACAATGTGGCCAAAATATTCATTATGGTGCTGGCAGCACAGAGAGGAGGCAGCATGTGTAGTAGAGGAGGCAACATGGAGGGAACATAGAGGAGGGGCTATGCCTTTGGGTAACGGTTCTGAGCGCAGCTCTCGGAATCCATTCCTCTTTCCTTCCCCTCCGACTCTCAGATTTTTTACTTAGAGTGTTTTGCTTTTGATCCTTTCCAGTATTCTCTCCCATTCTGCTTTTAGTCCCAATTATTTTTACTCAATATTAACTTTTCTCTTTCCTTTTCTTTTCTTCTATTTTTTTTCCTTTCTTCCCCTTTCCTTCTCTCCCCTTCCTTCCCCTCCCCTCTCCTCCCCTCCCCTCCTCTCCTCCTTCCTTCCCTTTCTTCAGGTTTTGGGGCCCTACCCAGCAGTGTTTAGGGGCTCAGCCTGTTTCTGCTCAGGGCCTCTCCTAACAATGCGAGGGATGTACTTGGGGCTGCTTTGTGAGTCAAGAGCTATTGTACTGTTGTTGTATTGTCTGGCCAACTGTGGACAGTTCCTCCTTCTGTTTGAGTAAGAAACCTCTGTCTTAGCTTCAGTCCCATGAGGTTCTGTTCTCACCGTCTAAGAATAGAACTTGTAGACACGTATAGAGAGATGAACACTGTACCTCGACGCCTGACTAAATCTCATTCCTAAACCATACTGGGAATGTGTAACCATCTGGGGAGCTCCTTTTGTCCTTTTGGTGAAGAAGATGGCCATTGGATCTTGGCTCTTGGTCCCCACACAGGTCTTCTTCAGAGGTGCATCTCTGTAAGTCAGAAAAGATTTAACAGTGAATTCTCTAACACAGAGTCTAGGGCCCTGGTTTGGTAGTCTGGGCTTTTGTAAAAGACTATTTATGTCATGGTATCCTGAGACATGATTTCATAGAGAAGCAGTTGTCCATTATTCTGTTGAAAAAATTTGTATTTGTATCTGGGGCAGGGCAGGGGGCACATCTGGCGATGCTCAGGGGTTACTCCTGGCTCTGCACTCAGGAATTACTCCTGGAAGTTCTTGGGGGACCATTTGGGATGCTGAGGATTGAACCCCAGTAGCGTTCTTCCTTTGCCACATCTGATGACTCTAATGACATATACAAAACTTTTCATTTGTCTATCACTCTTCACTACTTAAGGGTCTGCATGAGGCTGATATTGAATGAGCTACCAAAAAGCTAGTAGTAAAAGTCTATTTAAAAAATTTAATTAAGGGTTGGTGCTGGAGTAATAGCACAGAGGGTAGGCATTTACCTTGCACACGGTCAACCGGGGTTTGATTCCCAGCATCCCATATGATCCCCTGAGCACTGCCAGAAGTAATTCCTGAGTGCATGAACCAGGAATAACCCCTGTGCAATCGCTGGTGTGACCCAAAAAGCAAAAAAAAATTTTTTTAATTAAACAAAATTGTTCCTCCTAAGTAATGCTCTGGGGTCCCAATGACATGTGGACAATGAGGCCAGATGGTTCAAAACTGGATGAAATGCTATTTGAGCTCAGTGGTTCTTGTGTGTGCACTGGGGGTGAGGTGGGAATGCTGTCACTGTCACTGTCATCCCGTTGCTCATCGATTTGTTTGAGCGGGCGCCAGTAACGTCTCTCATTGTGAGACTTACTGTTACTGTTTTTGGCATATCGAATACACCATGGGTAGCTTGCCAGGTTCCTCTATGCAGGCGCAATACTCTCGGTAGCTTGCCAGACTCTCCGAGAGGGGCGGAGGAATTGAACTCGGGTCGGCCGAGTGAAAGGCAAACGCCATACCGCTGTGCTATCACTCCAACCTACCACCTGCAAAAGCCTATTCTCCGGTCCTTTAAACTACCCCCCGGCCCTGATGTCATTTTTAAAAAATTAATTGAGACTGGAGAGATAGGTTAGCAGGTTGAGTACAGGTTTTTCCATGATGGAGGTCTGTAGTGTCCGGCCCTACATGGTTCCCTGGCAATTGCCAAGAGCAACAAGAGCAGCCTCTGAGGGCAGAACTGGGAGGAACCTTGAGGACTGCTGGATATGACATTCCCCCTCCCACCCCCCCTCAAAAAAGTAAAAATCTATGCAAGAATTCATTATAAATAAAATGCCAAGATTTGAAATAAATGTAAGCACACAACATAGCACAGACAGCACTAGCCTGCCTTGGTCATCCTAATCCCGTCTTTGCGCCAATAAAATGTTTGTTAAAAATAGGCAATGAGGGGCTGGAGTGAGAGCACAGTGAGTAGGGCGTTTGCTTTGCATGCGGCTGACCCAGGTTCGATTCCCAGTGTCCCATATGGTCCCCTGAGCAACACCAGGAGTAATTCCTGAGTGCATGAGCCAGGAGTAGCCCCTGAGCATCATTGTGTGTCACCCAAAGAGCAAAACAAATAAACAAACAAAGAAAAACAAAAGGCAATGAGTTTGAGGGTTGTAGATGTCCAACTTGATTCATTTTAATATTTAAAATATATGAATTATTTGATTAAAATATTGCTGGAATAGAGGCTATAAGGGCTGGAGCGATAGCACAGTGGGTAAGCTGACCTGGGTTCAATTGCATGCGGCTGACCGGGGTTCGATTCCTCCATCCCTCTCGGAGAGCCCGGCAAGCTACCGAAAGTATTCTGCCTTCACGGCAGAGCCTGGCAAGATACCAAGAGTATCCTGCCCGCACAGTGGAGCCTGGTAAGCTACCTGTGGCATATTCGATAAGCCAAAAGCAGTAACAAGAAGTCTCACAATGGAGACATTATTGGTGCCCGCTTGAGCAAACTGATGAGCAAAGGGATGACAGTGACAGTGACAGAGGCTAGAAAGTTAGCTCAGTGGGTTGAGCTTGAGATTTTCATGCAGGAGGCCTGAATTTGATTCCCGGCACTGCAAGTCTCTGAGAACAGAGCCAATAGTACCCCAGGAGAATTAGTCGAAAGCATCATCAACAACAAAATATTTATTTGTTCATTCTTTTTGTTTGGGGACCACATCTGGTGGTGTGAGGGTTTCGCCCTTGACAGTGCTCAGAAATACCATGTGGTTTAGGAGATCAAACTTGGGCCTCCATCCTACAAAGCCCATTGAACAATCTCTCTGGTCCCAAGTCTATTTATAAAATTTAGACTCTTATCATTGCTTAAAGTTTTGGTATATGGTACAGTATGTGCAGATGAATATTTAAAGATAGATATACATATTTATATCTTAAAACTTAAAGTTATTTAAAATCATCTCATAATTTGCATGTATTATATATATACATATATATATTGGTTTTGCTTTGTACAAAATTTAACCAAAACAAACATTATTAGGAATTACTGCTTTCAACACTTTCCAGATTGCGGAAGGTTGACCCTTTGGGGTGCAGTTCTTATGCACATTAGCGGAGCAAGTGGAATATGCTGACATCCTAAGTCAAAGTTGATAGAAAATTCATGGTGATAAACCACATCTCTTGACCTGCTTTAGTTTTTCTTGTAGTGGGTAACTTGTGGGAGCCTTGAATCAGCACTGATGCCAATGAAAAAATCATTTATCAAATTAAATATTATTTGTCTGCCACTAAATATTTTGGTACCCATTAAGTTTAGTGCTACTGTTTTCAGACCTCACTAGTGTCCTATTGCTTGTTGGGAAATCAAAGAGTATGCGCAGGGGTTACTCCTGGCTCTGCATTCAGGAACTACTCCTGGCGGTGCTTGAGGAATTTGTGGGATGCTGGGAATCGAACCCAGGTCGGCCGCTTGCAGGGCAAATGCCCTACCGGCTATACTATCTCTCCAGCACCCAAAGAGTATTTCTAAAAGATAAGCCACATCCAGTCCTTTCCTTCACTGTTTCCCAGGTGACCTACATGGCCCTCAGAACTCTCACCTCTACTTTATTTTTTTTTCCTTTCTGGGTCATATCCAGCGATGCTCAGGGGTTACTGCTGTCTCTGCACTCAGGAATTACTCCTGGCGGTGCTTGGGGGATGATACAGGATGCTGGGAATCGAACCCAGGTTGGCCACGTACAAGGCAAGCTGTGCTATCGCTCCAGTCCCCCTACTTTGTACTTAACCTTCCTCTCCACCCCCACTTCTTACTCAACACTTTTATGGTTCACTGACAGCCTTTCAGCTCCTCAAATAGGTTCAGATTTTCTGCTCCCTTTGTCAGGAACACAATCCTTCCAGACCTTCCAAAGGCACTCCTTGGCACTTAAACTTCAGCTTAATGTTCTTTCCTCAATGCTAGAGGGTTCATAGCAGGTCGTCCTATTGTTATTACCATATTTTGTTTGTGAAATATCTTATGCAATATATTTTTCATATATCACTCGTAATTATCAAAGATCTTGCTACCATGAGTGTCAATATGGTTTCATCTCGTTAACTTTGAGTTGCCTTCTTTGGCAAGGAATGTATTTTTTAATATATATATATATATATTTGAAATTGATCCAAGAGCAATTAGAACTAAATTCAAAATTGCACATTGGTGCACATCAGCGGGTTGAGTTTTGCTATATGTTTGTGTCTAAACTACAGAGGCAACAACACTGAAAACTGTAGCACTGTCGTCCCATTGTTCATTGATTTGCTCAAGCGGGCACCAGTAATGTCTCCATTGTGAGACTAGTTGTTACTGTTTCTGGCATAACGATTACTCCATGGGTAGCTTGCCAGGCTCTGCCTTGCAGGCAGGATACTCTCGGTAGCTTGCCAGGCTCTCCGAGAGGGACGAAGGAATCGAACCCAGGCCGGCCTCGTGCAAGCAAACGCCCTACCTGCTGTGCTATCACTCCAGTCCTGAAAACATGTGACCCCAAATGACAATAATCAAACTTAACAATGTGGAGGCGGGCTGGGGGAGGGAGGGAACTGGGAAGTGATGGAGGGACATTGACACTGATGGTGGGGTTGAAGTTGGAACATTGTATTATGAACAACTTTGTAAGTCACGGTGCCGACATAAGTGTTTTAAACCAACAAGATCTTCTGGGCGGTGACAGTTCTTTCTACTTTACTCTTTCCTCAAAAGCCTAAGATAATTGCAGGTCTAACACTTATTCAGAAACCTTTGATTTATCTAATGAGATTTTATGTGTTCCTGCCCCCTGAGCTATCTCCCAGATCTGTTTATGTTCACGTCATTCCCTTCCTGCAGTTTTCCTCTGAGTGATGGATGGTTGCAGAAAGGGACTGCGTACTCTCGGCGGTGTGCATGTCCATCGTCTCGGCTGCAGCCTTTAGCTGGGCGCCTGCTCCCTTTGGCTGCAGAACTTACCAGGGGCTGCAAAAGAGGCTGTCATGCCCTGGAACGTGCATGCTGGGCTGTGGCTCTGAGGATCCCCTGTTGTGTCCGGGTCACACTTTTTGCTGTGGGGAGCTTCAACTCACGGCCTCACACTTGCAGGGCAGCCTCTCCACCACTGAGCTGTCTGTCTCTGGGCCCCCGTAGGGAGTATTTCCAGGGAGAAACGTGTGCAGTCCTCTCCAAACTGGCATTATTAATGCCAAAGAATAAGCCTGAGAATAAATGTTGTGATTGTTTGGGGGTGGGGCTTAGTTTGGGGGCCACACCTGGTGATGCTTAGTTTGGGGACCACACCTGGTGGTGCTCAGTGATCACTTCTGGTTGGGCTTGGAGGACCATATGCAGAGCTGGGAATCAACCTGGGTTCTCCGTACAGGGTAAAGGCCTTACCTAGGGTACTATCTTGTCAACCCTGCCCTAACTGCAATCTTTAGAGTGTACTTCTGAATAGACTGGTATATTCAAATGTACCTCTGAAAGTTTTTTTTTGAGGTTTTTGGTCTTGGGACCATACCTCGTGGTGCTCAGGGCTTACTCCCACTTCTGTGCTCAGGGATCACTCTTAATGAGACATGGGGGCCTTAGGTGGTGCAGGAGTCAAACGTGGGTCAGATGTGCACGAGGCCAGCTCGCTGCCCACTGTACTATCTCTCTGGCCCTGGCTGGCTTTCAAAGCTGTTTTCTTCTTCAGACTGCACAGTCTGTTTTGTGGCAGAAAATGGGGAAGAAACGTATTGTGACATGCTGACAAATGGCTGTTAATATTATAATGTTTCATTCAGTTTTGTTGGTTTTTTTTTTTGCTTGCTTGCATCACTTTTTCATATCCTGGTTTTTCAGATCAATGGCAGAGCCTGGCATGCTCCCCGTGGAGTATTTGATATGCCAAAAACAGTAACAACGGGTCTCACAATGGGGACGTTACTGGTGCCCGCTCAAGCAAATTGATGGGCAACAGGATGACAGTGATACAGTGATTATTATTACTATTTTTTTTAGCACTCTGGCACGTACAAGTCTGCAACCCACCCTTCCTAAGGATGTGTTTCTTTGTTCTCTTTTTCTATAAAATTTGCATCTGAGGGGCTGTGAAGATAGTACAGTGGATAGGGAGCTTCCCGTGCACATGGATGACCAGTGTTCCATCTCCAGCACCATACGGTCCCCTGGGCCCCGCCAGACGTGACCCCTGAACACGGAACTAGGAGTAAGCCTTGAGCACAGCTGGGTGTGTCCCCAACACTAAAATAACGAACCAAAAACCAAAACCCCCAAACTCCCCACCTTGCCTTTTCCCCCTCAAGCAGCAATGGGAATTGGGACTCCAAGGTTACATGTTTAGAAAGATATTTCCTGAAATCCTTTAAACCATAATGAAAAGGGCTGCTCAGTCAAACAGAATGGCCTCCATTTTATGCCTAAGATTGCATTTTGTTGAATTTTTAACTATTTTATTTTGTTTTGCTTTTTGGTAATAACTAGTGGTGCTCAGGGGTTACTCCTGGCTCTGCACTCAGGAATTATTCCTGGTGGTGTTTGGGGGACCATCTGGGATGCTGGGGAATGAACCCGCGTCGCCGGTGTGCAAGGCAAATGCCACTGTACTACCTGTTGTACTATCGCTCCAGCCCTTAACTATATTTTTTAAAGCAGCAAAACTATTAACTGCTGCAAAATAATTCTTGTAATTTAGTAAAGAGTTCTTTTCTTTATATTTTCTCCATAGTCACTGAGGTCAACAGCATGCAGGGGTATCTTTGGGGCTTGGGCATAACTTTATAAAACCAAGACACAACTGAAAAGGCAAACCTGAAATCTGGACCCTACAGGAGGCAATTCTGCAGGAACAAAGGTCTGAGAAGGCCGAATTAATCCACTCCAAACCCATCTACAAATCTTTCTCAAAAAACAATTTTAGGCTATGTCTCCTCTCTGGAGGAATTAAAATCCAAGGAGTTATCTCTTGGATTTTTCCCCCTTCTTTCTTGTTTCCTCTTGAAAAATTTTCTTGGAATATAGACAGGGAACCAAAGACCTGTACAGAAATGGGAACTGACTTCCTTTTCCCGTGATGAGCATCGCCTTGCTCCGGTTTGGTACAGAGGATAGGGCACTTGCCTTGCACGTGACCAACCTGGTTCGATTCTTGGGACCCAGAAGTCCCCCCTCCAGCCCACCATCACCACCACCTCCTCGAGCACAGCCAGGAGCGATTGCTGAGTGCAGAGTCAGGAGTGACCTCTGAGCACTGCCAATGTGGCCCCCAAACAAAACAAAACGAACAAACAAAAAGTCCTACAGTTCTTAAAGAGATTGGATGTTTGGGACCAGCTTCCACTCTGCAGAGATCAAGAAGGTCTCAGGTGCCCCCTACTCACACATGACCTCATTAAGGTCGGCATAACTTTGGTGTCTTTAAAGTCCTGTCATTGCTGGACAGGCTCTCACAGGACCAGTCCTGATGTCCTCTACTACTCACTTTATCTGGACTGAAGTAGCACTCTCTTGTGGCTATGTTCTGTGCCTCTTCTGTCATAGTGGCCTTGGCCATTTTCACTAAAAGCCATTGAACTCCAAGGAATATAATTAATAACCAATCATAATTTCTAGTTAACAGCGTTTGCAATCTAGCCTCCTTAGGACCTTAAAAAAAAAAAACCTTAAACAAATGCATAATTTACACTAATACCTGTGTTGTTCCTTTTTTTTTCTCTTTTTTCTTTTGCTTTTTAGGTCACACCCAGCGATGCACAGGGGTCATCCTGGCTCTGCACTCAGGAATTACCCCTGGCGGTGCTAGGGGACCATATGGGATGCTGGGAATTGGACCCGGGTTGGCCGCATGCAAGGCAAACGCCCTACCCATTGTGCTATCGCTCCAGCCCCATGTGTTGTCTCATTTAAAAACCTAAGATCCCTAAATGAATGCCATTATTTTTTTCAGTCTCACCTATTTTCCTTGATGGACCATGAGACCCATTGGGCACACAAGAAATTCTTGTGTTGGGTGTTCTCTTGTGTTGGGATGAGATAGTGCTGTCAAGTTTTTCTCTCTGTTCTCACACAACCAATTTGCACCAATATTTTAAATATATTATCCCAGCCTTCCATATCAAACTTGAAAATAAAAAAAAATGTTGTTTCAAATCCCCACTCACCGAATCAACTCCTTGAAATCCAGCCACCCGTAATAGCTCTTATCCGATACAAGGATCTTGGTCTTTAACGAAGGGCAGCCAGACATGACAGAATCCACAAGTGGAGCCACGGCCTCGTTAACCACAATGCACTGGGCCTTAGACATGAGCAATCGAGAGCGAAGGTCCTCTGCTGTCAGCTGGAGACTACAGGGTATGAAGGTGATTCCTGAAAAAGTCATAAAAGAAGCTTTTATTTATATACATATATTTGTTTTTCGACCATACCCAGCACTGCTCAAGGGTTACTCCCAACTCAGTGCTCTCTCTTCCAGGGAGCTTAGGGACCACGTGATGCCAGGGATCCAGGATCTCATTTCTGGATGCAGTCATGCTCTGTACCATGAGTCACATCCCTGGCCCTGATCTCTCTTAGACAGAGAATAGTTCCTCAACTACCCTGTGGGTACTGATAATTTTTTTTTTGGTACTGATAAATTTGCTAAAAAAATTCTCTCTGGGTTGTCATCCCTCCGCCTGGGTCATTAACCAGTGGTCTTTGGAAAGAACAGAGAGGGCAGAAGATCGAGCTTTGCTGTTACTCTTTTTCCCCTTCCACAGTCCTTCACTTACATGTTTTAAGTGTCTGACTGTGAACCTTTTGAAACATAGCTCAATATTGAAACTCTTTGATAACATCTTTAACAATTACTGAGATTTTGTGAAAGTGGCACCTACTGGTTGTGCTTATTTGCTCCAGGCTGTTCTTTGACTTTATTATTTTTTTTAAAGCAGACGCTTACCTTGACTCTAAGCCTGCAGAATTAGAACATTTCAGAACAACTGACCTTAACATTGCATGTCTTGCAATAATACTTACATACTCTCTAATAGACCTATTAATTTTAGAAAAGTATCTGGTTTACCAGTGAATACCCTTCTCTTTCTGCCTTTGTCTTCTGCTTGTCATATTGAAATAGCATAAGCAGCACAAAATAACCATCGTTCACTGGGTATAATACCTATCAAAGTGGAACTGATCTATAAAACCCATGAACTGATGAATACACAAAATGGTACATGTACTTATATATCCTTATATAGGTTTAAATACATTTTATCTATCTTCATTGGGATCTTGCTTATCCATAGGAAGAATGGAGCATTCATATAGGTGAATCTCAAAAATATTGTGCTCATGAATTCTCAGCTAAGTGGTTAAACTAACTAAACAAGCCAAATCATAAAATTCATTTGGAAATACACAGACCCCTTTTAGTACAAACAATCTAGAATGAACAAAGTTGAAGTATTATGCACTTCTAGTTTTAAACTGTACTATAAATTGATAATAATTAAAACAAGATGGTAGTTAAACAAAGAAAGACATACAGACTGATGGAATATAATCAGAGCCCAGAAGTGAATCCATAGGGAGTGGTAAGCTCATTTTACAACAAAGGAGCCAAATGCATAAAAGGAAACAGGGAAAGTCTCTTCAATAAAGTATATTAGGTAGCATATGCAAAAGGGAAAAAAAAAGAAAAGAGAAAGAACAGGACAAAAAAGGAAAAAGAGGAAAAGAAACCAGACTACTAGTACCATATATCAAAAAACTAAAATGGGTTAAATACTTGGTTTTAAGACCTGAAAGTATAAATTACATAGAAGAAACATAAACAAAATACTACTTGATGTAGTAGTATTATAGATTTTTCCATAGAGATTTCTTTAGTATTTGAGCCTAACAGTAAGGGAAATAAAAGAAAAATAAACAAATGGAATTATATCAGACTGAAAATCTGTACAACGAAAGACAATTTCATCAAGGTAAATATACATCAAGCTAAATGGGGAAAGATTTTTGCACATCACCCAAGGGACTAATATCCCATAATATAAGTAATTCACAAAAATCAACAACAACAAAACTTGATTATAAAAGAGGCAGAGAATGTGAATAGACATTTCTCTGAAGGACACATAAAAATTGCTAGAGTGCATTATCATTGCCATTTATTATTAGGGAAATCAAAACCACAATGAGATTTCACCTCACACTAGTGAGAATAATTATTACCCCAAAGATAAGAAAATTATGAGTATTGAAGAGGATGTGGAGAAAAGGGAACTCTAATGCACTATTCTACAAATAAAAGTTAGTACAACAACTATGTAAAACCACATTTAGAATAATTTAAAGTAACAAATGTAAATAATTTTATACAATAAAACAACCCATTTTTAAGTATTTACTCTCCAAATATAAAAGTACAGAAAACACCACACACACACACACACACACACACATATGCACATGCACAAAACATTACAGTATTATTTGTAATTGGCGATAACAACTTGAGTACCCATTGAAAATATTTCAAATGCCCATTGACAGATAATCATATAAAAATGTATACAAAAAAGATATATGTATACACAATGAAATAATCCTCAGCTATGAAAAAAAGAAATATTGTCGTTTGTGATATGTGTGAATCTTACCAGATTTTATGCTTATCACTAAGCATAAAATCTTACCAGGTTTTATGCTTAGTGATAAAATTCAGGTGGAAAAAGATAAAATCAATCATATGTTGTATATAGATAAGAAACCAAAAAAGGGCTAAACTAAATTTTTAAAAATTTAATACTGTAACAACAATTAGCAGATACCAGAAGAAAAGGTGAGCATAAGCGTAAATCAGGTAAAAAGGGTCAATAGTCTGATAAAGGATAAAATTAGACTTTTAGTTGTTAACTCAATAGGGTATGTAGGAATATTTATATAGTATAAATAGTACTTAGTGTAGATGTCAATTATGTATATAGTATAAAAATAATATACTATATAGTATTCTAATATAGTATACATAATTTACATCATTGTTTTATGTTATTTTAATGATATGTGCTTTAATTTAAGTCATAAAGCAATACTGCTTCAATAAAAAGCAAACAATCTTTCATCGAAGAAACAATTGAAGAAACAATTTACTTCAATAAATAGTACATTGTTGCCTATAAATGGATGGACATGGAAAGTAAAATGCTAAGTGAAATGAGTCAGAAGAAAGGCCCTTAGTTTTTCCCCGTTGAGGATAATGCTTGCCGTAGGCTTGTGATAGATGGCTTTGACTATCTTGAGGAAAGTTCCTCCAAACCCCATTTTGGCAAGGGTTTCATCATGAAAGGATGCTCATGGATAGGGAGAATCAATGTTGTCAAAATGGCAATACTCCCTAAAGCATTATACAGATTCAACGCGATCCCTATAAGGATACCCATGACATTCTTCAAAGAAATGGATCAAGCAATCCTAAAATTCATATGGAATAACAAACATCCAAGGATAGCTAAAACAATTCTTGGGAAAAAGACAATGGGAGGCATCACCCTCCCCAACCTCAAACTTTACTACAAAGCAGTAACAATTAAAACAGCATGGTACTAGAACAAAGGCAGAGCTATAGACCAATGGAACAGGGTGGAATATCCCTACACACAACCCCAAATGTATGATCATCTAATCTTTGATAAGGGAGCAAGAGATGTGAAATGGAGCAAGGAAAGCCTCTTTAACAAATGGTGCTGGCACAACTGGACAACCACATGCAAAAAAATGGGTTTAGACCTTGACCTGACACCATGCACAAAAGTCAGATCAAAATGGATTAAAGACCTCAACATTAGACCACAAACCATAAGGTACATTGAAGACAAGGTCCGCAAAACCCTCCACGATATTGAAGATAAAGGTATCTTCAAAGGTGACACGGAACTAAGCAATCTAGTAAAAACAGAGATAAACAAATGGGACTACATTAAACTAAAAAGCTTCTGCACCGCAAGAGATACAGTGACCAGAATCCAAAGACTATTCACAGAATGGGAAAGGATATTTACACAATACCCATCAGATAAGGGGTTGATATCAATGGTATATAAAGCACTGGTTGAACTTTACAAGAAGAAAACATCCAACCCCATCAAAAAATGGGGCGAAGAAATGAACAGAAACTTTACCAAGGAAGAAATACGAATGGCCAAAAGGCACATGAAAAAGTGCTCTACATCACTAATCATCAGAGAGATGCAGATCAAAACAACCATGAGATACCACCTCACACCACAGAGACTAGCACACATCCAAAAGAACAAAAGCAACCGCTGTTGGAGAGGATGTGGGGAGAAAGGGACCCTTCTTCACTGCTGGTGGGAATGCCGACTGGTTCAGCCCTTCTGGAAAACAATTTGGACGATTCTCAAAAAATTAGATATTGAACTCCCATTTGACCCAGCAATACCACTGCTGGGAATATATTCCAGAGAGGCAAAAAAGTATAATCGAAACGACATCTGCACATGTATGTTCATCGCAGCACTGTTTACAATAGCCAGAATCTGGAAAAAAACCCGAATGCCCCAGAACGGATGACTGGTTGAGGAAACTTTGGTACATCTATACAATGGAATACTATGCAGCTGTTAGAAAAAAGGAGGTCAAGAATTTTGTAGTTAAGTGGATGGGCATGAAAAGTTTCATGCTGAGTGAAATGAGTCAGAAAGAGAGAGACAGATATAGAAAGATTGCACTCATCTATGGTATATAGAATAACAGAGTGGGAGACTAACACCCAAGAACTGTAGAAATAAGTACCAGGAGGTTGACTCCATGGCTTCGAGGCTTGCCTCACGTTCTGGGGAAAGGGCAACTCAGAGAAGCGATCACCAACTATAATGTAGTCGAAGGCCATGCGGGGGAAGGGTGTTGCGGGCTGAATGAGGGCTAGAGACTTAGCACAGTGGCCACTCAACACCTTTATTGCGGGCCGTAGAAGCTAAATAGAGAGAACAGAAGGGAATGCCCTGCCACAGTGGCAGGGTGGGGTGGGGGGGAGATGGGATTGGGGAGGGTGGGAGGGACGCTGGGTTTACGGGTGGTGGAGAATGGGCACTGGTGAAGGGATGGGTTCTCGAACTTTGTATGAGGGAAGTATAAGCACAAAAGTGTATAAATCTGTAACTGTACCCTCACGGTGATTCTCTAATTAAAAATAAATAAATTTAAAAAAAAGAAATGAGTCAGAAGAAAAGGAGCAGATATTGAATGACTACATTCATCTGTGATATATAAAAATATATAGTAGAAGACGAATATCCAAAGCCAGGGCACACAGGGGCTAACGGACTGGTGAATGGTTGGAATTTACCACAAGTGTGTCTGGGGCAGAGGGTAGTTAAGATGGAGAAGAGAACAGTATGATAATAATAGTTGGAAATGAGTTGGAAATGATCACAGTGGAAAGAACTAAGTGCTAAAAGTAGGTAAAGGAACAAACATGATTACCTTTCAGTATCTATATTGCAAAGCACAATACAATGCCCAAAAGAGGTGAGGGGGGAGAGAGAGAGAGAGAGAGAGAGAGAGAGAGAGAGAGAGAGAGAGAGAGAGAGAGAGAGAGAGAGAGAGAGAGAATGGGGCAGGGAAGGGGGCGGAATTCAGGTGATGGGAGGGAAACTGGGGACACCAGTACTCGGAAATGTACGGTGGCAGAGGGATGGCTGTTAGAACACCGTATGCCTAAAACCTAATCATGAACAGTTTTGTAAGGGTCTATCTCAGAGTGATTCAATAAATTGTTTTTAAATAAGTGAATTAGTTGATGCCAGGAGCTGGAGTGGGGAGTACGCAGCTAACAATCATAGGGATTCCTCTCAGGAGGATAAAAATCTTTCAGTATTAGATGGAGGTGAGAATTGCACAACTTTGTGGCTATATTGAAAGCCATTGAATTGCACACTCTAAGTGGTGGATTATATGATATGAAAATTCAGTTTCAAAATTAAAAAGTTACAGGGAACTAGATCTGGAACAGCAACAGGAGTTCATTGAATCATATATGAAAGTGGAGGGACAAAGTAGAAGTTACTTATTAAGGATGCCTGATAATTATCTCATGAGATCAAGGAAACCCTTAGCGTTGGACATTTTTAGGAAACTGTAACCCAGATCATATAACAACATTGCAGTTTGCTATAAAATGGTTCAAATGCCTTCCTCTCCATAGAGCATTTGAGGGCCATGTCAAATTGTGTTAATTAATTTTCTTTGCTTTTGAGGGAATCAGTCACTAATCATATGGACTACATGTGTTTCCCTATTTGGGCATTGGTCCTCTACTATAACTTGTGGTGTTTTAAGAAAAATACAAAAATCCACAGTAGTTGAAGCTATACATAAAGAACAAAAGCTCTTCATTTTCTTTTGTTCATATATAATGTTGAAATTTCTTGTGAGACAAAATGAATTTCAAAACCAATTGAGTTTTGTCATCAAGTGTTTCATAATAGTTGGCAGAACATTCATGATTTATTAGAACAATGATTCTGTGCTTTCTGAGTGCTGCCAAAATGGCTCATCAGGAGTAATCACATAATAAAACCTCACAGAAATGGAGACAGTGGTATAAATCCTGATCTGTCACTTTTCCCCACATCAGCCGTAAGATAAGATTCTCCTTATACAACTCGGTGATCACTTCGACGAACAGAATTGCATCAAGTTTATGAAATGTAAAAACATTCATTTTCCTCATTGTCTGGGTATTGGTCATAAATGTAAAATCCTTCTCTAAGATTACATATCTATTTGTATTACCTTTCAATAGTTTTGTGTCTTTGGAAAATATTTCTAAGTGTTAATGGCCCGTTTGAAATTTCCTTTATTTGCTATTTGGGACAGAACTATGTATGTTAAGGTTTCCAAACAATTATATTCTGATAATGTACAAAGTAACCCACACTCTCATTCTGAGTGTGAAATGATATTCCAGAATCAAAATACATAATTGGATCTCTCTGGACACTTAGCTTGCTCTTGTGTATCCATGCCCCATCAATAAATTACCTTAATTATCATAAATGCAAACACCTTATTTTTGCCCCCATCCCTCCACATACACATACTTTTAACTGGTACCTGTGAGTTCTGGGTTGGAGTGATAGCACAGTGGTAAGGCGTTCGCTTTTCACACGGCCGACCCCTGTTCGATTCCTCTGCCCCTCTCGGAGAGCCTGGCAAGCTACTGAGAGTATCGCGCCCGCACGGCAGAGCCTGGCAAGCTACCCGTGGCGTATTGGATATGCCAAAAACAGTAACAGTAAGTCTCACAATGAGAGACATTACTGGTGCCCGCTCGAGCAAATCGATGAGCAACGGGATGACAGTGACAGTGACCTGTGAGCTCTATGCTGGACATGGGCATAACTGTGGAAATCACCCAGTGCATTCGTATTGGGTATCTAGTGGCCAGGCTTGAGTGTTCTCTCTCAGGCATGGATCATTTGTCTCAGGTTAATAGTCTATTGGGAATCATGAAAACTCTGGGAGCTTGGGTAGACCTGAGGGAGAGCTCATTCCCTTCCTCTCCTCTTTGTGCCCCTTGCACCTGGAATTATCAAGGACACCTGCTTTTTGAATCACGTTGGAGGGTTCTCTTAATGAACAGCAGTGTTAGCAGGCAAAGGTTATACACTAGACCTTAGTACCTAATCATAATGATGTAAGTTTGAAGTTTGACCTATGCGAGTGATGCTTTAATTTTCACAGGAGCCTTCCAAATGGCAAACAACAGGCATGCCTGTGTTCTGAGGGAAGACATTCAGGTACTGAATAAACTGTCCTGCGGAGGACTGACAAGGCTTGGGCTCCTTACTGTTCCCTTCCATGTCTCCCCATGTGAAGGGGCTCAGGATAGAGACATTTCACTCTTGTGGGTTCTGTGTCGGTGGAGTGAGTCTCAGGGCCTGGCTGGATGCCATCAGGAATAGCTCTATCCCAACCTTATCCAGGAGCAGATTTGGGCTCATTCAAGGACCCCAAGACTGGATGTAGAAGACCCTTTGGAGTTCTCAAATAGAGAAGCTGAAATCCGAAGAAGGCGAGTAGCTCATGGAATTTTGCATCTTTAAGAGCCTAGCAAGCTCGGGGCTGGAGCAATAGCACAGCGAGTAGGGCGTTTGCCTTGCATGCAGCCGACCCGGGTTCGATTCCCAGCATCCCATATGGTCCCCCGAGCACCGCCAGCAGTAATTCCTGAGTGTATGAGTCAGGAATAACCCCTGTGCATCACTGAGTGTGACCCAAAAAGAAAAAAAAAGGACCTAGCAAGCTCCCCGTGGCATATTCGATATGCCAAAAAAAAAAAAATTAACAAGTCTCACAATGGAGATGTTATTGGTGCCCGCTCGAACAAATTGATGAGCAACGGGCTGACAATGACAGTGAAGATTTTACGTAGCCCAAAAGATTAGCACCGTATGCAGTTCATTCAATCTTTGAAAAATCAGTCTACATAAAACGAGCACTCCTGTGTATGTTTTATAGACAAGGAAACTGAGGCTCAGAGAGGCTTTATGTGTCCACAGTAGTAAGTGGAGGAGCTGGGAATTAAACAAAGGCCTATTTAGAGCCTTTGTGATGAGTGAAGGCCCCGGGTGGACGCTTCTTTAACACTCCGGGAGCAAGTGGGACTGGAATCCCGCAGCAGCCTCCACCCCAGGTGCCCTTCTCCCAAGCCTCACCCAACCGCATACAGGCGAGTCCAATCCAGTAGGTTTCTGGTGTGGGGGGAAGGATTAGCATCAATCTGTCCCCAGAGCTGAGGGCACAGATATCCGAGAGGATGCTAGCTGTCTTCTGGGAGAAACGAGTCATTCTCTCAAAACTCCATTTATCCTCTTCTTCTCTGATATCGAATTTCCAGAGTGCAGGGGAAGGCTCTCTGAGTCCATCCTAGGCAGGGTGACATTCAAAATATGCATTATTAGTCAGCATGAACACTGGTTACTGGAGGTTCCCATCTGTTAGAGTGAGGGTCTGTCACCCTTGAATGGCTGGACTATGAAGAAAGACCAGTAGGCTTGGGGCACCGTAACAGAACATCCTCAATTAGCTGCAAATATTTTAATGTTTAAAAAACTGGCCCGACAGTAACAATGGGTTTCAGGTAATGTGAAGCCTCATGCTACAGACAATCTCTCTCTCGAAAAAGAAAACATTTGAAAGGTTACATAGACCCTGGTGAAAACAAAAGAACTTCTCAGGGTACTGTCCTAATTGTAAAGAGAGAGTGCTCCCTTTTACCCCACTTAATTGCCATTCCTACATCCAAACATACCTTGCAATTTAATTTTCACTGGAGCAATTTTATTTATTTATTTATTTATTGCTTTTTGGGTCGCACCCGGCAATGCACAGGGTCACTCCTGGCTCTGCACTCAGGAATTACCCCTGGAGGTGCTCAGGGGACCATATGGGATGCTGGGAATCGAACCTGGTTGGCCGCGTGCAAGGCAAACACCCTAACCGCTATACTATTGCTCCAGCCCCTCACTGGAGCAATTTTAGAGAAAGAATCTATGTCTTTTCCAATATAGTTTAGTGACGGGAGGAAGATGCTGGGGCTTCTAAAGCATCTCCATTCTGGATGAATTTTCCTCTCTATGTGAAGGGGCAGTTTTCCTTCATCCTTCTCTTCATGAAAGAGGGAAGGAGGATTAATTTCTCCTTTTTCCTATCCCTTCCGTCCTCCTATATGCTCTCTTTCCTCTCTTCCTCTTTCTCCTTCTGTCTCTTGCTTTCTTTTCTACCATCTTTCCCTTCATTCCTCTTTTCTAACTTCATTTATTTCTCCCTTTAAACCTGAGCCATTCTTTTCTTGCTTGGGAGGAGAAGAGTAGGCGGGTGGCCACACCCAGCAGTGCCCAGGGCTTATTCCTGCCCCTGTGCTCAGGGATAACTCCTTGTGTTCTGAGCACTATTGGAAGAGCCAGGAATTGAACCCAGAATTTTAAACGTCCTTATTACAGCAATAATAACAGGAAGAGCACATTGAAATATTCTCATTCTGCTTCTCTTCACATGAAGAGAACAATGAAGAGAACATACTTCACATGAAGTAACAATGGCAACAACGCAAAAGTCATAACACTTCCCGACCCGCACTTCATCAAGTTTCTCTTTGCTTGTCAACAACGTTTTTGTTGGGTTCTAGAGCCAGGTAAGAGCTTTGCAGCTAGTAACATCATTTTTTTCTGCAAGCTACCATAGGACGTTAACGTCATCCTAGGACATATCATCAGAGGTATCATTTTATTCCCGAGTCTCATTCCCCACCAACTTTGCATGATTCATGCAACAACTCTGTTCATGTCACTTAAAAACCTCCCGTGATGCATTCAATTAATTTTGAAATCGTATCTCCACTTGCTGGGCCTTTCAAAATTTGACAGCTGCCTCTCCTTTTTTCCTAGTAAATGACTACTATTTATATAGCCCTTTACTCAATCATCCCTGTGTATCTTCTGTAATTTCTTGCTGCCATGTCCTCATTCTCAAATCTAGAACTTGTTTCTTCATATCTCATTGCTTAAATCCTTCCCATTGTTTAGTATCCAGTAATATGACCTTATTTACTGAATCATTCTAATTTCGTTATCTGGATGCAGATCTCTGTTCTCTGTCTCCTGCCTCCAACTCCTTAGCACTCTTACTATATTTTGAAAAAAAAAAAAAGCACTGAACAAGTACCTTTTGTGTTTGGCCTCTAAAATTTTGCATGAGTTAGGAGTGCTCAGAAAATTTTTGTTAAATAGAAACAAGTTACATTATAATAATACATGTGATGATAAAAACTAAATTTTTTTTATCAGTGAATCACTGTGAGGGTACAGTTACAGATTTATACATTTTTGTGCTCATGTTTCCCCCATACAAAAAACTAAATTTTTTGAGTACTAGCAAGATGTCAAATCCTATGCTATGTTCTTTACATATATCTTAACCAATCTTCTCAACAATATTGTGAGACAGGTGCCTTTAACATTTTCTTTTGCAAATAAGAAAGAGTATCAAGGGTCTATAGGGTGAGTAATTTGTTCAAGCTCAAATGATTTTAGTGACAGAGATAGGATTTGAACACAGATCAATCTGGCTGTGAAACTTGTTTTCTTAGTCAATTTGTTATGAATTTTCACTTTCTAATGCTAAACATAGACAGGGATTTAAACTCTTTGGTTATAAAACAGACACTTTACCAGTCTGATTTTCTCAACATTTCAATATTATCAGACAAGTTTTACCTTTTCTAGTTGGGACCACTTGTCTAGCACATCCTTCACAAAATTGAAGTGCTGGGGACTTGTATAGCCTAGGGTCCTGTGGTCAGAAGACTTGAAAGTCCAAGTAGCAAATTTTCTGTTTTGTTTGAAATAGGCTCCATATCCCACTCTGGAAGTCCAAATCCAAGACAAAAGTTGAAACTGGCCTCTCATTTGGTACGGACAGGAAATTTCCTGGACAAGGTGGAGAAAAGACAGGGATAGTAGGTGATTCAGAGTAGCAGTGATAGAACGAATTCATTAGGGTCATTACCTCCCCCCCCCCATTTGAGTACAAGCAACAGTCAAATCACTGAAGGTGAAGCAAGAGAACAAAAAAAACTTACCAACTTGAAGAAGAGTCCCTACAGGACTTGGGATGTTAGAAGTATGGTGGAGAAGTTGTCTTCTGTTTCCTCTAAAACATGCTCACTCTTTACTAAGTAGCTCCTGCCTCTGGGAAGGAGGTATATTTATTATTCTGAGGCAAACTTAGTTCTTGCTTCCTTTCATTGGTTCTTAAAACTTGAAAAAAAAAACCTTCTTCACTTTTAGGAGGAGGTGTTTTATACAATTAGTTAAGATGAAGCAATGGGTGTATCCTGCTTTTAAAAGCGATGCCAAGAGAAACAGGTGAAAGACTATGGTGCCAGGTGTGTGTTAGAATATGCCAGTCAGATTTAGATAAGATTTTATCTTAAAACTTTGCACCGCAGAAAGGAAGGATATTGCTCATCAGCTAGAAGAAGTATCACTGGGTCTTTTACCCATTAAAAATCTAGGCTATCTTTTATAAATGGAAACATGAAAAAATTTCAAGAGTTGCCTCTCACTGGAAGTCTTGTAACCTTCAGATAGGTAAAAGAGACATCACAATGATCATTACAGGAGGGGAGTGATGTCTATAGAGTTTTAAGCTAAAATTTAAAAAAAGCTTAAAGAAAACAAAAAAATCTAAAAAGGCTATTTGAAAAGAGATATAGACAATGTATTTAAAAATCATCAAAAAATACTAAAGGGGAGTTGGAGTCATAGTATAGCAGGTAGGGCATTTGCCTTGCATGCAGCTGACCTGGGTTCGATTCCCACCCATATGGTCCCCCAAGCACTGCCAGGAGTAATTCCTGAGTGCATGAACCAGGAGTAACCTCTGTGCACCACCGGATGTGACTCAAAAAGCAAAAAAAAAAAAAATTAAAGAGGCACCATTTTGTAAGAGGAATTGTGCCTGCCACAGAGGCAGGAGGTGAGAAAGGGTGGGGGTGGGGGGAGAGGTAAAAAGAAAAAAGAGAAAAGATGTTGGGTCTGTGGTTAGATTTTCAGGATTCAGACAAAATTATGCCTTGGCAATTTCTAATTATGCGACCTTGGATGTAATTTTACTATAATTTAATTCCTAATTTCACAAAAGTTTCCCTTGGCCATGTTTTATTTTGTTCAGTTACATTCCAAGTACATGGTACTTTGCATTACAATTTATGGCATTATATATATTTTATAGATAGAAAAATTGAAGCATAGTAAATCTAACCACAGACCCAACATCTTTTTTCTTTTTTTTAGTAGCACATTAATTCCTTTATTTTTTTTTCAGACTTACAGACTTTCATGATTGCGTTTCAGTCAAACAATGTTCAAGTACCCACCCCTCCACCAGTACCCATTCCCCACCCCCAATGTTCCCAGTACCTCTCCCCCCACCCCCACCCCTTCTCACCTCCTGCCTCTGTGGCAGGCACAATCCCTCTTACTCTTTCTCTCCTCTCTCTCTCTCTCTCTCTCTCTCTCTCTCTCTCTCTCTTTCTCTCTGTCCTTTTTGGTGTTATGGTTTGTAATACAAGTAACAAGCAGCCATCATGTTTGGTCCAAAGTCTAGTTCATGAAGATAAATTAATTCACTTAAGTAACTACATATTGCATCTCACTTAATTGAAGAAACCATTACTATTTATTTAACACCCCCAACCAGTGTCATTGGTCTGGGATTGCGCCTATTTGATAGAGAAAGTAACAGATTAAAGCCTTTCATTTTAAACTAAAAAGTTAGAATTTTCCATCTTTGACAAACTGGCAGTGTCAGTGTATCTCTACACAGCACCTTTGATTTCCAACCCTCTCCACTTAATTTAATGAAATGGTGAGAGTCTGGGACAATTTTGGTTGCACAAATGTTGATATTCCAGTCCTAGAAACTCCTGGAGGCAAAAGAACATGAGATACCAGTTCTAAGACCATGATGCGTTATGTGATTGACAATAAGAGCATCAACAACTTTGAAAGAACATCCTACTAAGATGGAGAGTTTAGATTTCTGAGAAAATGCAAGGGCATTGTGACATGCTGCAGTAGCAATGAAACCATTCTGCTTCCCATTTTTGGCCTCAAGGAACCCTTTGCTCTCTCTCAGGACTCCCCACACTTAGATGAAAATTTATTTAACACATGTTGGAGTTCACTCGGGTGTACAGGAAATAGTAAAGCACTAAACACACAGGTTTCTGCTCCCATGATACTTAGATTTATATAGATGATAAATGAATATTAAGCAGTTACTATGCTTCAGGTCCCATGAAAAAGCTATTTGCACATATTAGTACATATATTTGCACATATAAGTACAATGTACTTATATATATTTTTAAACTTATTTCTGATGAATAAAAATATAGATATAAATACTGCTGCATTTCCTGTGAAAAACCCAATGAAAAATTGCAAAAAATAAAAGAATATCCTGAAATTTATATGGAACAATACACCAACCCCACCTCTGACCAGTGAAAGAAATCCTAGAGAAAAAAATAGGTTGAGGGATCATTTCCAACACAATTCATACTACACATGCAGTAGTGATTAAACAGTCTGAAATTAGACAAACCCTCAGACCAATGGAATAGAATAGAAAATCCAGAGACAGACTCTCAGGTATATGGTTACTTAATCTTTGGACAAGAGCAAAAAATAGAAAGTGGAACAAGGAAATTCACTTTAACAAGTGTTGCTCAGAAAACTGGTCAGTCACATGCAAGAAAATGAACCCAGACCTCTTTCTAAGGCCATTCGCAAAAGTCAAATAAGAATGGATTCAAGACCCAGATATTATATCTGAATCCATAAGTTACAGAGAGAAAAATATAGGCAGAATTCTCTATGACATTGAAGCCAGAGGCTTCTTTAAGAATGAGCACCGCTTATCAAGCAAATAGAAGCAAGTTAAACAAATGGGATTACATTAAACTAAGATGCGTCTGCACCTCATTGGAAACAAGGACCAGAATACAAAGATAGACTGCAGATTGGGAGAAATGATTTACCTACCACTCATATTACAAAGGGCTAATACTCAAGATATATAAAAAACTGGTAGAAATATATAAGAATAAAACTCCCAAACCTATCAAAAAATGGGGAGAAGAGATGAACAGGAACTTCTTCAAAGAAATACAAGATGGGAAAAAAAGCACATGGAAAATTGCACTATATAGCTAATCAGCAGGATGATGCAAATAAAAACAACAGTGAGATATCATCTCCACCAGAAACTGGCAGAGAACAATAACCAGTGTTGGTGGGAATGTGACAAGAAAGGGGCCCTCATTCATGGCTGGTGGGAATGTCAACTGGCCCAGCCTTTTTGAAGACAATATGGACATTTCTCAAAAAACTAGGAAGTAAGCTTCTATAGACCCAGAAATCCTGGGAATATACCCCAGCGGCCCCAAAACACAACACAAAAAATACATCTGTACTCTTATGTTCATTGTAGTCCTATGTACAATAGCCAAAATATGGAAACAACCCACATGCCCACAAACTGATGACTGGGTAAAGAAACTATGGCCCACGTACATAGTGTATACCATAGTCTTAACTCAGTCTTAAGAAAAAATCAAGTCATGCAATTGACTGTGATATGGATGGACCCGGAGAGTATAGTTGAGTGAAATTAGTCAGTAGGAGAGGAACAGTTTCAGAACTATCTATCTCATATGTATGGTTATCAAGAAAAATTGTAAGGGAATATCAAGTGCCCAATAGCAATCAAAACAAAGAGCAAGAGAACTGGCCTTCAGTCAGAACTTGGCACTGGAGCGGGGTGGGAAGGATAAGCGAGGGAAAGGAAGACTATGGTGAAGGGGAGGGGTAGAGTGCCTGCCAAAGAGAAAAGCAAAAATAAATAAATAAATGGAACTACATCAAACTTTTGTAGCTTTTGTACATTAAAAGATCTCCAAATGTGGAAAGGCAATTTACTGACTAGGAACAGATATTTGCAGTTCATACATCAGTCACTGGTAAAAGCACTGGTAGAAATATATTAATGTCCAATATATAGGAAGAATATGTATATTCTTCCTATATATTGGAAGAATATGTATATTCTTCCTATATATTAAGAATATATTAATAATATATAATATATAATATATATTCTTCCTATTAAGAATATATATATAAAAGCACTGGTAGAACTATATTAATGTCCAATATATAGGAAAAGATATTTGTAGTTCATACATCAGTCACTGGTAAAAGCACTGGTAGAACTATATTAATGGCCAATATATAGGAAGAAGTCAAACAACTCAAGAGTAACAATATCAGCAATGAAAACCCAATTTTAAAAATATAGACTGAAGACCTGATAACCACTTCTGCAAAGAAGATGTACAGGTGGCCTACTGACACATGAAAACAGAACATCAGGGGCCAGAGCGATAGCACAGCAGGTAGGGCATTTGCCTTGCACGCGGCCAACCCAGGTTCGATCCCCGGCATTCCATATGGTTCCCCAAGCACCGCTAGGATTAATTCCTGAGTGCAGAGCCAGGAGTAACCCCTGAGCATCGCTGGGTGTGACCCAAAAAGCAAATAAAGAAAAATAGAACATCACGTTGCATGAATATTATTTCAATTGGAGGCTCAGGGACAAGACACACAGGAGGAATGTAGAGAGCACGAAGGGCCAAGGCATCGATGTGGCTCGAGGTGAAGAGCAACTGCCAGAGGCCATCTTTTATTCTATTTTTTTATCAGTTACATCCTAATGACTTCATCACAGAGAAAGACTCTCTAACGACAGTACAAACAGTTATAGCATGAGCATTCGTCAAAAGAACGTCAGGGTAGACATTGTCTTGTCAAAGCTATGTTGTCAAAGCTATGTTGTCATGATTAAAAACGTCAGAGGAAGATATAGATCTGGACACATAAGCTCTGCATACTACTTCCCCCACATTCTTGTGGTTATTTACATATAGAGCAAAGAGAAGGCTCATACGGATACTTGGAGGTCAATCCAGGTTAAGGATGTGTAAGAGAGGGGGAAACTGCTGCCTTGTACTGCCAAGATATGGATGATCAGGTGGGTGTATGAGAGCATGCTGTACTTCTCCAGGTCACCCGGACTCACAAGCTTAGTTTGCACACTAAATGTAAAAGTGGGGCCTTGGTTCTGCTTCCAAATTGCAGGGCAGCATCCAGAGGCTCATCCAAATGTCCTGGCTTAGCACTAACATCTCCCCCTTTTTGTTTAGGGCAAATTTAGCCATCATAGCAAATTGGGCCACCTGTTTATGCTGAGTTCTAGTTTTGTACTACTTAAACTTCCAAAAAAATACCAAACACACAACGGTCAGTACAAATAGCAGAACACCCATTCCTACAGATCTGCCTGTCAATCCCGTGATGCTAATTACAGGGTTGAGGGAGCTTTGGCCATCAGAAATTCCTTACCATATTTCTGGAGGTCCCTGATTAGGAAGATGGTCTTTAAAGGTACCGTGTATTTTTTTCTGCAAGTTTAGAATCTTAGCTGTAATTTTTTTAGCTGTAATATTTTTATGCACTAAAAGATATTTTCTAACCTTAGCACTGTAGCACTGTCATCCCGTTGTTCATCGATTTGCTCAAGCAGGTACCAGTAATGTCTCCATTGTGAGACTTGTTGCTACTGTTTTCTGTTTTTGGCATATCAAATATGCCACGGGTAGTTTGCCAGGCTCTGCCTTGTTGGCGAGATACTCTCGGTAGCTTGCCGGCTCTTTGAGAGGAATGGAGGAGTCAAACCCGGCCGCATGTAAGGCAAACGCCCTACCTGATCTGCTATCGCTCTAGTTCATTTTCCCTGCGTTGTGTTTCCTAACCTTATTCCAAGGAAACTCAGCCTCATTATATGGTACAGGAGTTAAACAGAATGAAGTAGTACTCCAATCACATATCAAAGTTGCTTGGCTACAGAGACTGGCTAACTGGTCTCCAAACAAAGTAACAGTATGAGTAACATCAGGTAACTTGACCTGTATTCAGACTCAATTTGTCGTTGAGCGGTCCATAGTTTCTTGGAATTCTCGTGCCACTTCTAGATGAATTCTGCGGTCTGTGTTCCTTGCTTCAGGGCCACACCTGCCATGGCTGCCATTGCTGTCACTGCGATCATCATCATCATCATCATCATCATCAACATCATCATCATCATCATCATCATCATCATCATCATCAACATCATCATCATCATCATCGAATTTCTCAGAGCGGTCTCAGTAACATCTCCATTCATCTTAGCCCTGAGATTTTAGAAACCTCTCATTAATCATCCATCCCAAGGATGCCGCATTGGAGGCTCTTTCAGGGTCAGGGGAACGAGACCCAGCATTGTTACTAGTTTTGGCATATGAATACGCCACGGGGAGTTTGCAAGGCTCTCCCATGTGGACAGGAAACTCTTGGTAGCCTGTTCTCCCAGAGGGTTCTGGGAGCTTGCTTTTAAGTCTCTGGATGTTGGCCATTGATGAGATTACAGGGCATGCAGGGGGGAGGGGGAGGGAGAGGGAAGAGGTTGGGCAGTCCTTGGGTGTGACTGCCTAGCTACTGGAAAATGGGAAATCTGGTCGGAAGAGGCCCAGTCCCGATCCGAGCAGGCTTGGAGGTCTCAGACCCGGGTCCCACACACCTGGGTTCCTCTCCTGGTACCTTCATGCGTGAGGCTTGTCACTGAAATAATCCCCATAATGGCAGTGATGAGCAGACTCAGGAATCTCTTGGCTCATTGAGAAAGATGGACAAGTAGCTGGCGAAGTGCTCCTGTTGGATTCTCTTCCCCTGGTCAGAGAAGAGTCACTGGCATCCAGACACCTACTCGGGCTCTGAGGAAATATAAACTCTCTCCTTCTAGGGGTCTCATAGAAGGGTTAATACAAGTATGCATGGAACACTGTCTGCAGGAAATAACTCCTTCACATCCCAATTAATTTTTCCTTTCAAGATCACATCAGGAAAAGACAGACAAGCTAAGACAGGGTGGGTTAGATTTTTATTGAAATACATCACATCAATAGTGCCATTCTTACTTTGGCCACCCTGCTAAGATGCAAGCTCTTATAGAGCGGAGCCAATTTTCCAAAAATGAATTTTTTTTATAATTTATTTATTTTTAATTAGAGAATCACCGTGAGGGTACAGTTACAGATTTATACACTTTTGTGCTTATACTTCCCTCATACAGAGTTCGGGAACCCATCCCTTCACCAGTGCCCATTCTCCACCACCCGTAAACCCGGCGTCCCTCCCACCCTCCCCAATCCCATCTCCCCCCCACCCCACCCTGCCACTGTGGCAGGGCATTCCCTTCTGTTTTCTCTCTCTAATTAGCTGTTGTGGTTTGCAATAAAGGTGTTGAGTGGCCGCTGTGCTCAGTCTCTAGCCCTCATTCAGCCCGCAACTCCCTTCCCCCACATGGCCTTCAACTACAATGTAGTTGGTGATCGCTTCTCTAAGTTGCCCTTTCCCCGGAACGTGAGGCCAGCCTCGAAGCCATGGGGTCAACCTCCTGGTACTTATTTCTACGGTTCTTGGGTATTAGTCTCCCACTCTGATATTCTATATACCATAGATGAGTGCAGTCTTTCTATGTCTGTCTCTCTCTTTCTGACTCATTTCACTCAGCATGAAACTTTTCATGCCCATCCACTTAACTACAAAATTCTTGACTTCCTTTTTTCTAACAGCTGCATAGTATTCCATTGTATAGATGTACCAAAGTTTCCTCAACCAGTCATCCGTTTTGGGGCATTCGGGTTTTTTCCAGATTCTGGCTATTGTAAACAGTGCTGCGATGAACATACATGTGCAGATGTTGTTTCGATTGTACTCAAAAATGAATTTGTTTTGTAGATCCTAGCTGGAACAGTGTTGGAAGGGCAAATCCTTCATTTTCCTAATACATGGTGTCATATGATACAGCATCCATATATAGATCACCTTTGAATCGCCATGTCAGGCTTCTTTTTATCCCTCTTTTATCCATCTGAATAGCATTATTTTTTAGGGCTCGAATCCAGAATTCTAATGGAATCATCAGTGTAAATATTAGCAACTGATCCCCTATAATTTTTCCAAAAAACCCAGTGGTACAAATCTTTCACAGTCTCCAGTTTACACAGAGGTATGGCTGGGATAGATGCATTTGCAGCCAATCCGATGGCTTTAAAGCCTGTAGCAGAGAACATTAACAGCCTGTGTTGTCTAGGCTCTGTATTATGACATCAACCAGACTTGATTGGTCAATTGCAGGCAGTGGTTCCCTGCTCCAATGCAAATAGGCGTTCCCTCAATTCTTGTCTCATATTCTGGAAAAATTGTTCCTTCTTCCTCAGGTTTTAGGGTCCCATGATTGTTATATGGGATGGGCAGTCAAGAGGTTCCATTATTATAAATAGGTGTCACTTAGTCCTGCCAGGACACACCCCTCAGTAAAGGGGGTTTAGGAATGTAAGCCCAGTATGTCAGGTTAACTGTCGATGGACTTACCTGTACTGTTGATCACTTTGAACCTTTTTGAATTGCACCAAAATTTTTCCTTATCGGTGTAAAAGCAAAACCTCTTCCCTGTCATATGATATTCATGGGGACTCATTCATGAGTTACAGGATCCTTATATTGTGTCACTCTGAAATTCTCAGAGGGACTTCCCCTCAGGGAGATTTATATCTTTTTCTTGAATTTTGTGACTGTTCCAGTGAAATTCAGTGGCTCTTTGAGTTTCAGTCAAATTTAAAAAATCGAATTAAAAAAGTTGCCGGTATTACATATGATGTTGGTTCCAAGCCAAGACATTTGGATGAGCCTCTGGATGCTGCCCTGCAATTTGGAAGCAGAACCAAGGCCCCACTTTTACATTTAGTGGGAAAACTAAGCTTGTGAGTTCGGATGACCTGGAGAAGTACAGCATGCTCTCATACACCCACCTGATCATCCATATCTTGGCAGTACAAGGCAGCAGTTTCCCCCTCTCTTACACATCCTTAACCTGGATTGACCTCCAAGTATCCGTATGAGCCTTCTCTTTACTCTATGTGTAAATAACCACAAGAATGTGGGGGAAGTAGTATGCAGAGCTTATGTGTCCAGATCTTTATCTTCCTCTGACGTTTTTAATCATGACAACATAGCTTTGACAACATAGCTTTGACAAGACAATGTCTACCCTGACGTTCTTTTGATGAATGCTCATGCTATAGCTGTTTGTACTGTCGTTAGAGTCTTTCTCTGTGATGAAATCATTAAGATGTAACTGATAAAAAATAGAATCAAAGATGGCCTTTGGCAATCGCTCTTTGCCTCGAGCCAGATCGATGCCTTGGCCCTCCGTGCTCTCTACATTCCTCCCGTGTGTCCTGTCTCTGCACCTCTGACCAAAAGAATATTCATGCAACATCATCATGCTTTTACTTTTATTTTATTATTATTTTTTTTTGCTTTTTGGGTCATACCCAGTGATGCTCAGGGGTTACTCCTGGCAGTGCTTGGGGGACCATATGGGATGCCGGGGATCAAACCCGGATCAGCCCGCATGCAAGGCAAACGCCCTACCCGCTGTGCTATCGCTCCGGCCCCCATGCTTTTACTTTTAGAACTGACTCACAAACATTGATTAATAAATCTTCCCCAGATTTAGATTAGGACTTGGAAATGTCTTCAGTAAAAATCATACTGAGACACTGTGTATGAGATTGTACTGAGAAATTATGAAACATGACAAATCTCTTGAGTAAAGCACATGAGCTAACAAGAGCACAAACATAATATGTAGTTTAATTTTTATTTAATTAACGTTGGCTTGTAACAATTTATACATTTCAAGTGTATGTAATTGTAATTAGACATCTCTACATACTTCAAGATGCCAACCAAAAATGTAGTTTCCCTCCACCAGCATAAAAAAAATGGTCCTTGTTCGACCTTTCCTTCACCTCCCACTCTCTTTCCTGATGGGAACTTGCAATTTGTTCTCTTGCAGCTAGGAGCTTGCTTTTCTAACAAACACGTATTAAAATCTATTAATTAGTTTGTTTCCTTCTGAAAGCAATATCTTAACATAAAGTCTGCTTTTGTTATAAGAGAAATATTTAAATTTAAACAAGCTTTATTACCTCTGTCCAGTGTTCAATGTCTCCAACTCCTTTGAGGCTAATGAAAAATGTAGCCACTAAATTTCAGTAAAAAGTAAAGGAGCAACCGAAGAACGTTTGCCCTTACCTTGGCCTTGGGCTCCAATGCGATGGGGCAAGCAAGTATCTGACTCTTTTCTTAAAGGTCTTTGTCTTCAGTGTTTATTGTATTTGTGGCCCAATTCTTAGGGGTTTGAATCCATATTTTTCCCCTGGCACCCTCCCCTACCCAAACAGCCCGTGAATCTTTAAAGTAAAAAAGGCATTTATGCCAGGAAAGATTAAATCAACGTCGCGTTGAAATAATGTCAGAGAAAGTCAAGACTGAAATCGCAGGTACAGCCCCAAGTGCAAGATGCCACTCAGGGCCCCTCCTAGGCACTGGGCTGAGCCTGTTACAACCGCGCAAGCATCTCTCCCGGCTTCTGCCTCCCACTGCTCTAGAAAGCATCACCTGTTCCTGCATCCGAGGCCCTGGAGGAGTAAGGCAGTGCGCGCGCCTTCTGCTGGCCATTCCCGTGCCGAAGGAAAAGGCTCACTCCCGTTTTGTGGTGTCCGCGCGTCCCCTCTTGGCCATTCCCGGAACCAGGAATTTCTCAAAACCGCCTTGGTTGCTTTGCTCCAGCCAAACTTGCTATTCTTTTTGTGGTTGTTTTACGGGTCACACCCGGGGATGCTCAGGGGTTACTCTTGGCTTTACACTCAGGAATCACTCCTGGTGGTGGTCTGGGTACAATATGGGATGCCGAGGATCGAACCCGGGTTATCTACATGCAAGGCAAACACTCTCCCCACTCTACTATCGCTCCGGCCCTAAACTTTCTATTCTTGATTGGAACATGTTCTACTGACAAAGACTGGGGAAGTAAGAAGTGAGTTGTTATTGTTGTTGTTGGTTTGTTGGTTTTTGGTTTTTGCACTTAGGCTGTGCATTAAGGAATTAGTCCTGAAGGTGCTGGGGCAGGAGTGAGGTATATGGGATGCGGGGGATTGAATCAGGGTTGGCCAAGTGCAAAGTAAATGCCCTACCCATTGCACTATCGCTCAGGCCCCAAGTCTTCTGATTTTGAGTATTGAGTTGAAGAGAATGTCTTTATACGTGAAAACTATTTGATTACTTAACAGATAAATGTGCTTATGATGGGTGAAATAAAAGATTACCCCTGACACTTAAAGATAGTCTCCCTTGTGTAACTTATGTAAACAGTTAATTCTAGTCAATTTAGGATATCTGAAATTGAGTGCTGGGTGTGGCCCCCAAACAAAACAAAAAAGGTCAATTTCTCTGAAGTATCCTGTGATCTAGTGAATCGGTGTGATCAACTAGTTTTCCCTTTTCCTCCGAGACCAGACAGCTCCCAGAACTCAGAGCCAGACTACCAGGGTTCAAATTGGGCATGCTCCTCCATGTATTCGATGTTCGAAATTTTATACAGTCACTTACACTGCCTGGTGATTCAGTTTCTTCAACTATAAAATTGTCATAAAGGAGCTGGAGCAATAGCACGGTGGGTAGGGCATTTGCCTTGCATGTGGCTGACCCACATTCAATTCCCAGCATCCCATATGGTCCCCCAGCACCACCAGGAGTAATTCCTGAGTGCATGAGCCAGGCGTAACCCCTGTGCATTACCAGGTGTGACTCAAAAAGCAAGAAAAAATAATAAATAAATAAAATAGTCATAAAGTGTTGGCAGAATGCCTCCCAATCCCCCAGCCTGAAATCTGGCCCCCCACAAAAGGGAATCTGAACCCCAGCATCTTGTCAGGGAACTGACTCCCCGGTCAGGCATCACCAACACGCCAATCTACCTTCACAAACTCAGGTGTGTAGACGGTGGTGGTGGTAGCTGGCTTCTTCCCAACCCCCAGCCTGTAATCTGATACCCCACACCCCTACAACTACACCTCATGACATTCTTTTAAAAATCTCTCACTTCAAAACTTATATCTGTAAGGAAGAAGTACTTGATCTTTTTCCTATATTCTAGGTACCAGTGAACCCAGGCCTCAGACTTCACCTCTCCATAATCATGTTAACACACAAAGACATCCAGGGACCTAAACAACACACAGGAAATAGCTATAAAATGCAAAGGTCACAACAGTAAAACAATGCAGGTATTCATCAGGCTTAGTGAGTGAAGTCCCTAGCCCAGATGAATCACACAGTGATAATGAACAATATAACCTCTTGGATAAGGAATTTAGAATGGAGATATTAAGGACACATAAGGAGCTCAAAAAAGCAATGGAACGCACTGCTAAAAAAAAACCACAAGAGGATATGAGGGCAGAAATGAGAAAAATGCAAACGAAATTACAAGCAGAAATGGCAGACTCACAAACTAGGTATGGGAAATGAAAAACTCAGTGGAAGGCCTCAGCAGCAGAGTCACAGCTGCTGAGGACAGAAGCAGTGAGCTCCAAGATGAGGTGCAGAGAATCTCCAGACAGCAGCAGAGAATGGGAAATAGACTCAACACAAACAAACAGATACCAAGAGAAAATCAGGATGAAGCCCAGAGGAATAGCATAACAACCATTGGAGTCCCAGAGGGACAGGAAGCAAACCCGGTGGAAGAAGCCACTGTCAAAGGCATCATTCTTGAGACGTGCCCAGACCTGAAGAGCACATGCACCCAGATTCAGGAGGCCCAAAATGTACCAGCTAAAATAAATCCAAATAGAAATACTCCAAGACACATCCTAATAAGAATGACAAAAACCATAGATCAAGATAGAATTTTAAAAGCAACAATATCAAAGAAGGCAATTGTTTATAAAGAAGCATCCTTAAGATTCACAGCTGACTCTTTTGATGAAAGTTTCCAGGTCTGATTATAGTAGGTGGGAGGGAAGGGAGATATAGTGAAAAAACTCAATGAAATGAATGTCTCACCAAGAATACTTTACCCAACTAGATTCTCATTTATACTTGAAGCAAAAATACACATCTTCACAGACAAACAACTTCAGGAACTTCACAGACTCAAAACCATGGTTACAAGAACAACTAAACAGGCTACTTTAAGACAAGACAATCCCCTCAAACACACCAAACTCCTACAGAAACATGGGACAAAATGCCATAACAAAACTCCCTCTCAATGTCAATGGGCTAAACACACAAGTTAAAAGAGTGGCAGGATGGATCAGAAAATTGAATCCAGGGCTGGAGCGATAGCACAGCGGGTAGGGTGTTTGCCTTGCACACGGCCGACTCAGGTTCGATTCCCAGCATCCCATATGGTCCCCTGAGAACTGCCAGGAGTAATTCCTGAGTGCAGAGCCAAGAGTAGCCCCTGTGCATCGCCAGGTGTGACTCAAAAAGCAAAAAAAAAAAAAAAAAAAAAAGAAAATTGAATCCAACATTCTGCTGCTTATAAGAAACACATCTGAACAGTCAGAGCAAACACAGACTCAAAGTCAAAGGGTGGAAAACAATTCTACAAGCAAATAACTCCCCCAGAAAAGCTGGGGTGACCATACTAGTATCAAACCACATGGAATTCAGACTGAAGAAGGTCACAAGGGACAGTGAAAGTAATTTCTTAATGAGATTAAGGGATCTGTATATCAGGAGGAACTCACAGTCCTAAATGTATATTCACTTTAATGAGGGACCAGCAAAATACTTAAAACAACTGCTCATAGACTTGAAGAAAGATACTGAAAACAACACAATAATAGTCAGAGAATTCAACACTGCTTTATCACCTCTCGATAGATTAACCAGAAGATGGGTGGCATAATCTTCCCCAATTTCAAACTGCACTACAAAGCAGTAGTAATTATAACCAGCAGGTATTAGAATAAAGACAGATCTGCCAACCAATAGAATAGAGTTGAATATTCTGACACAGACTTTCAAATATATGATCACTAATTCTTTGACAAAGAAGCAAGAAATGTGAAGTGGAGCAAAGAAATCCTCTTCAACAAGTGGTGCTGGGAAAACTGGACAGTTACATGCAAATAAATGAACTCAGACCTCTATCTAATGCCAAGCACAAAAGTTAGATCTAAACGGATTAAAGACCTAAATATCAGATCTGAATCCATAAGGTACACAGAGGGAAATGTGGGCAGAACCCCCCATGATATTGAATATAAAAGCATCTTCAAGGATGAAATACCACTGACCAAGCAAGTAGAAACAAATATAAACAAATGGGACTACATGAAACTAAGAAGTTTCTGCACCTCAAAAGAAACAGTGACTAAAATACAGAAAGAGCCCACGGAATGGGAAGAATTATTTACCCAATATCCATCAGATAGGGGCTTAATATACTGGATATACAAGACACTGGTAGAACTTTACAAGAAAAAGACCTCCAACCACGTAAAAAACTGGGAAGAAGAAATGAACAGAAACTTACTCAAAAAGAAAAAGAAACTCAAATGGCCAAAAAGCACGTGAAAAAATGCTCCACATCACTAATCCTCAGGGAGATGCAAATCAAAGCAGTGAGATATCATCTTACGCCACAGAAACTGGCGCATATCAAAAAAGAACTAGAACAACCAGATGCGGGGAGAAAGAGACTCTCATTCATTGTTGGTGGGAATGCTGATTGGTCCAACCTTTTTGGAAAACAATATGAACATTCCTCCAATAATTAGAAATTGAGCTCCAATATGACCCAGCAATACCTTGTCTGGGGATATATCCTGGAGATGCAAAAAGAGAAAAAAGGACACTGTAGAAATGACATCTGCACTTGTATATTTATTGCAGCACTGTTCACAAAAGCCAGAATCTGGAATAAACCCGAGTGCCCGAGAACAGATGACTGGTAAAGGAAACTTTGGTACATCTACACAGTGGAATACTAGGAAGTTGTTAGAAAAGATGAAATAATGCAATTTGCATATAAGTAGATGGACACAGAGAGTATCATGCTGGGTGAAATTAGTCAGAAAGAGAGGGACGTCTAGACAGACTGCACTCATTTGTGGAATATAATATAATATGAGATTGACACTTAAGAACAGTAGAGATGAGTGCAATGTTTCTATGTCTGTCTCTCTTTTTGACTCATTTCACTTAGCATGATACTTTCCATGTTGATCCACTTATATGCAAAGGTCATGACTTCATCTTTTCTAACAGCTGCATAGTATTCCATTGTGTAGATGTACCAAAATTTCTTTAACCAGTCATCTCTTCTTGGGCACTCAGGTGATTGTAAACAGTGCTGCAATGAACATTTGAGTAAAGATATCATTTCGACTATACTTTTTTGTCTCTCCACCCAAGAATAGTAGAGATAAGTACCAGGAGGTTGGCTCCAAGGCTTGGAAGCTGGCCTCACATGCTGGAGGAAAAGGCCACTCAGATAGAGAAGGGAACACCAGGTAAAATGTGGTTCGAGGACCAGCTAAGGATGAGAGATGCACATTGAAAGTAGACTATAGATCAAACACAATGGCCACTTAATACATCTATTGCAACACCCAAAAGGAGAGAGAGAACAAAAGGGAATGCCCTGCCACAGAGGTGGGGTGGGGTGGGGTGGGGGGATGGGACAGGGGTGGGTTGGGAGGGATACTGGGATCACTGGTGGTGGAAAATGGGCACTGTTGTAGGAATGGGTACTCGAGCATTGTATGACTGAAACACAAGCATGAAAAGTTGTAAGTCTATAACTGTACCTCACAGCAATTCACTAATAAAAAAATTTTTTAGTTAAAAATTAAAAATAAAATGTCTTTTAAAATGTAAAAAAAAGGAATAATCTGTGCTAGCAATATATCTTGGAAAGGAAGATTTGGCATCATAAAAATGTCATTGACAAACATTTTCAATTTTAATTTTCCCTAAGCTAACTATACTTAAAATTTCATAATGATCTCTGTGATCATTCTAGTTTTTTTTTTCACAAGGCCTAAAATGTTTATTATACACCTCAAATGAAAGAATAAATGAACAAAAATAGTAGGATTCTCAAAAAGAAAAATAACAGTAGAGATAAGAGCCAGGAAGATCCCTGCACAGTTTGGAAGCCGGCCTCACATGCTGGGGGAAAAGGCAGTTGGGATGGAGAAGGGACCACTAAGTAAAATGATGGTTGCAGGGAATGCTCGGGATGGGACATATGTGCTAAAAGTAGACTAAGGACCAAACATGATGGCCTCTTAATATCTGTATTGCAAACCATAATGCCCCAAAAGGAATGTGCCAGCCCCAGAGGCAGGGGGGCGGGGAGGTGGGGTGTTGGATGGGGTGGGGGTAGCTGGAGGGATCCTGGGAACATTGGTGGTAGAAAATGTGCACTGGTGGAGAAATGGGTGTTCGATCATTGTGTGACTGAAACTTCATCATGAAAGTTTGTAACTATCTCACAGTGATTCAATAAAAATAAATAATAAATAAATAAAATAAAATGGGTGAGTAAGAAGAGCTGTAAGTCAGGGACATGGTTGTACCTGCTGTCCAATGTACAACTCGGCCTCTTGCTCTGCTGGTGTGTTTTGTGGCTTCTTCGTAATCATCCACTTTACACACTCTTAGTTATTGCCCCTGAAAATGTTGGGAGTCCAGAAAAGAAGGAAGGAGTTCCTGGAAGTAGGGGACACACATAAGAGTTCATTTGGGAAGGACCTGAAATCAAACATCTGTGAAAGTTCCAGAGAGCAACTGCCACTGGGACCCGCCCCCAAAGGGGAGGGGCTTCTGTGTAGGAGATGTCAGAGAATGTCCATTGTGACGTAGCGAGGGCCAAGGCAGGGATTATTGGAGAGAGGACAAAGTGCTGCTGGATTGCCCAGGTAACTTTCAAACAGCTGATTAATAGGAGAAAGGACACATCCTCCACGCCCTCCTGGATCCTATTCCCCTTCTCCTGGATTATTGGTGATTATCGTGATCACTGGGTTCTTGGGTGGCAGAACATGAAGGAAAAGGAGGTGTTGTCCTGTTTTATCCTGCTCTTTGAGCCGCTATTCTCCCACTTTGATGTAAGTACAGCCCAAAGGTCATGCCTTCTTCCTTTTCTTTTTTTTTAATTTTATTTAAAATTTTTATTAGTGAATCACTGTGAAGTACAGTTACAGACTTAAAAAACTTTCATGCTTGCGTTTTCGTCATAAAATGATCTGAGTACCCATCCCTCTACCAGTGCCCATTTTCCACCACCTGTGGGTCCAGCATCCCTCCCACCAACCCCAACCGGTTCCCTTCACCCCACCCCGCCTCTGTGGCAGGGCATTCCCTTTTGCTCTCTCTCTCCTTTTGGGTATTGTGGTTTGCAATAGAGGTATTAAGTGGCCATCGTGTTTGGTCTATAGTCTATTTTCAGCCTGCATCTCCCATCCTGAGCGGGCCCTCCTAACACCTTTTACTTGGTGGTCCCTTCTCTGTCTGAGCTGCCTTTTC
The DNA here is from genome assembly GCF_027595985.1 of Sorex araneus. NCBI lineage: Eukaryota > Metazoa > Chordata > Mammalia > Eulipotyphla > Soricidae > Sorex > Sorex araneus. The sequence continues at coordinate 209,027,710 of NC_073305.1, read as the reverse complement.
CCTCAGCATGTGAGGCCAACTTTTAAGATGTGTAGTAATCCTCCTAGTACTTATCTCTACTATTTTTGGGTGTTAGTCTCCGATTCTGTTACTTTATATTCCACAAATGAGTTCAATCTTTCTATGTCTGTCCCTCTCTTTATGACTCATTTCACTTACCATGTGGATCCACCTATATGCAAATTTTATGACTTCATCTTTTCTAACCACTGCATAGTATTCAATTGTATAGATGTACCAAAGTTTCTTTAACCAGTCATCTGTTTTTGTTGGATATCATTGGTTTGCCCTTTCTCCCTTGCCACAGAGTTTGGGTTTATCTGGTAATAGTCTCTAAACAATTCTAGACTACATTGGTATGTCCTGCTCCCCTTGCCACTAGGAGCTTAGGTATATCAGTCACGCCCATCAAGGTGCTCCCGAGTCACTCCCATTCCTTTGTTTATCTGTAGCCACTTCTACCAGTTTATCTGCTCTTCCTCTAATCAAACTCTGTTAATTTGTAAGGTCAGACCTTGCTAGGACAGTGTACTTGTATTGTAAGTTAATATTGTCTTTCTCCTCTCTTATGTCTTTTGAATAGTTTACTTTAAAACAATATCCTTTTTGTGTGGACAAAGAAAGACATTTATTAATATGTTCTGGTAATATGGAATTTAATTGGCTTCAAATATTATTCACTCCCGGGCATCTGCTTTCTCGACTTAAGTCTCAGCTGCCCTTGCTTCCTAGCACCCCCAAAAGCAGGGTCCCTACGAGGGACAGGACGGACCCAGGGCAAGCGGTGAGTTATGTGCTACTCTGGCATCAAGATGGACCTGGCCAAAGCGCCTGATGCTTAACTATATGTTAAGAGCTTGGTCATGGGCAGGTCATGTCATGATCCAAAAGCAACGACGAGACTAGGGCCCTGCTAGAGCTAGGAAAGACTAATCTGGCCTGAGCACTGTAGTCTGAGATCGAGGTGACCCCCGGAGAGCAATTCTATAAGCTTAATGCGTCTCTTGCTATGTCCATACAAAATGATTTATAATATGAATACTTATATGTTAGTTGGACAAAGAGAGGAGAAACACACCCATGGGATTCCGCTCTTGGGCGGATGTCCTGCTGAGAGAGATTCTGTCCTAGTGAAAGCATCCCCTAAGGGATAGAACTTTACCCCCTATTGATTGTAACCACACCTATGCATAAACCCCAGCCCGGATGCGGGGGATTTAAGGTGGCTGTATGAGGGGGCTGGGGGCGAGTTCCAAGGGAGAGCCAGAGGAGAAGGAGAATGAAGTAGGATGGGGGAGGAAGAAGCAGGAGGAGAATCAGAGGAGAATGGAGATGGGAATGGAATAAACTGCGATTGAGACCAACAGGCTTGTCTCCGTTCCTTCCTTCGCCTGCCTCAACATCGCCATTCAACCTCCCCGGTGCGGTGTCGCCTTCGCCCGTTCTTTTTCTTTTTTGTGTTTTTACACATGTTTTCAGGCATTCAGGATTATTCCAGATTCTGGCTATTATAAACAGTGCTGCAATGAACATACAAATGCAGGTGTCATTTCTATTATAATTTTTTGCATCTCCAGGATATATTCCCAGAAGCGGTATTGGTAGGTCAAATGGGAGCTCAATTTCTAATTTTTTGAGAAGCGTCCATACTGTTTTCCAAAAGGGCTGAACCAGTCGGCATTCCCACCAGCAGTGAAGGAGAGTCCCTTTCTCCCCACATCCGCTCCAACACCGGTTGCTTTTGTTCTTTTGCATGTGAGTCACTCTCTGTGGTGTGAGACGATATCTCATGGTTGTTCTGATCTGCATTTCCCTGATGATTAGTGAGGAAGAGCATTTTTTCATGTGCTTTTTGGCCCTTTGTGTTTCTTTTTTGAGGAAGTTTCTGTTAATTTCTTCTCCCCATTTTTTGTTGGGGTTGGATATTTTCTTTTTGTAGAATTCAACCAGTGCCTTGTAAATCCTTGATATCAACCCCTTATCAGATGGGTAGGCTTCTTCCTTTTCACTGGGGTCTTTCCCACTGTGTTTAAACAAGTTTTTCATGAGACCAGGGTAGGAGCTCAGTCCTTACTCCAACCAGGACTAGGGCATTTTCAGAACCAGCCCGAAGACTTCTGGGTACCACTGTCTATATCAGTTCTGGATTCTGTTAATGACTGTGTGGACCAATGCTGATTTTGACCAGATGAAAATGTGAAAATAGTCACATAGAGCATAAAGAAGGAAGGTTTTAAGGAGATACTTAAAACCATTAAGTCTTAACTAGAGGGATTGTGTGGTAATGTGCATTAGATCTCAACAAAGTCACAGTGAAGAGAATCTTAAAAGAAAAAAAAGCAAAACGAAAACCCCCGCCCCCAAAACTTCTTCTTTACTCATGGTCACTAGTCTTACTTTTGAAGACCCAGTCTCTTACATTCAGTTCTGCAAGTCCATCTTACACATCTACTTATTTTTCCTGTATGTATGTTATTTTTGTTTGTGAAGAGGATAGCTCTGAAAATGAAGGTATCTAACCATAGGTGTTAGCTGTTCTCAGTTAAAATATCAGTGCCTGCCTCGCGTCACCCCCCCCATGCCATCTGCTCTCGGACCCTGACTCTCACCCTGCCTGAGCACCGCCCATCTAGCCCTTTGCCACCCTCCAGCGCCAACATGCCGGTTCACTCCCTCCCTGCGGGCACCCTGCCACATTGCGGTAGTGGGCGTGGCCTCAACAAAAGTGGGCGTGACCTCCTCTTGAGCCGGTGGCCGTTCACACAGCCGCACATATTTTCCAAATACCAAGCAATTATTCAGTACATCTCAGTGTTCATCACCTATGTCCCTGAGTATCATCTTAGCTGTCCCAAAAATAGTTTGTCAATAGGTTGCTAGCTAATTCCAATTTTCAAAAGTACCAATGAATATAAGCAGCTCTTCAAGCCAAAGGTAAAGGAGCCCATTCTCATAAAGCATCACTTGAAGCCTCACATAAAGAATGAGGAACATCAGAGAGGGACATGTTCTAGAGGGGGTACAGAAGAAATTGACCGCCACTGACCAAGCCCATTCAGAATCCTTTTTCTCAACCAGCAGTGAACTTGAAGGTCCCTCTTCCATACCACCACAATATGAAGAAACACTGCAAATCCTCACCACAAGGAGAGGGTGATGAAAGGAGTCCTGATAACTCAATAGACGTTTCCTACAAACTTGAGCTCTCCGAAAAAGAATTCAGAGTTGAAATCCTGAAGATGTTCAATGGAAAGATTGACAAGTTAAAGGAGAACCTGACAGAAATGATACAACAGACAGCCGAGAAATTAGGAGAAGAAATGAGAGCAGAAATAAAAAACCTACAAAAGGAAATGTCACAAATAAAGGATTCGGTAGGTGAATTAAAAAACTCAGTGGGTGCCCTCAACAATAGAATGGGTACAGCCGAAGAGAGAATCAGTGAGCTCGAAGATCAGCTGCAGGAAGCCTACAGGCAACAACAATGGGGAGAGACCTCAAAATAGCTCTAGGGAGAATCAGAGTCCTAGGGGATAATTTCAAGAGGAACAACATTAGAATCATCGGAGTACCAGAAGGACAGGGAACCAACCCCAATGAAAAAGCCACAGTCAAAAAAATAATTGCTGAGTGGTAGATCCAGAGAGAGGAAAGAGCTAGGAGTGCGAGAGATGAGAAAGATGGAAGATTGAATAAACGGTAACTAATCAGCAACCCGCTTGGTTCTCGTTCTACCTTCGCCTGTCCTTGGCTAATGGCCATCCTGATCCAGCCCATACACAGCGGTTCCAGAGCACCGAACACAGGCGGTGAGACAGAGCCGCCCGGAGAGCCCGCGAGTGCACACACCCTTCAGTGTGCATAGTTTTTTACAGCGAAGGACAGGCTGTGGGTCTCTATGTGGAGTTCTTCGGGGAAGCTTCTTGGTCCTATCTTGGTGCTAAAATCACCGACAATGACCTTGTAGAAGCTGTATTCAGGACTTATTCCTCACTCTACACTCAACATGACTCCTAAGAGTGCCCCAAAATGATATGGGATGCTGGAGATCAAACCCAGATCAGCCTCAGGCATGTGAGTAATAACAATAAACATGGAGAAAGCAAAAAAAACTTAATAAATGATGTGAGAGATCTATACCATGAAAGCTTTACACCACTTAAAGAGATAAAAGGAGATTTTAGGAAATTGGAAAATATTCCATGCTTTGGATTCAAAGACCTAATATTGTCAAAGTTATTATCCTACCTCAACTACTATATAGATTTGATACAATTCCCATAGAAATTCAGACAATGTTCTTCAAGGTCCTAGAAAAGTCAGTAATAAAATTTGTATGAAATAATAAGAGACTCTGAACAGCCAAAGACATTTGAAAAAAAAAAGAAACTAGAAGCTATCTCATTGTCTAATTTTAAACTATACTATAAAGCTGCAGTGATCAAAACAGCATGGTACTGGAATGAAAACAGATTCTCTCACCAATGAGTCAGAATTGAATACCCAAGAAAAGTTCCCATATCTTTGGACAGCTAACTTTCAACAAAGGAGCTTAGACCATGAAGTGGAATAAAGAGAGCCTCTTGCACAAATGCTTCTAGGAAAACTGGATAACCATGTAAATTAAAATTTTTTTTTATTTTAATGAATCACTGTGAGATGCAGTTACAGACTTACAAACTTTCGTGATTGCGTTCCAGTCAAACAATGTTCGAGTACCCATCCCATAAGTAAAAATTAAAGCTGGATTCAGGGCCAGAGCAATAGTACATCAGTAGGGAGTTTCCCTGCGTCCCATATGGTTTCCCAAGCACCTCCAGGAGCTCATACCCAAGAATAAATCCTGCACATTGTGAGGTGTGACCCAAAAATGAAAAAAAATAGCTAGATCTACAGTTTACAGAAAAAATCAACTCAAGGTGGATCAAAAATCTTGAGATGCAATCAGAAACTATAAAGTAGATTGAGGAGCCCTTTGGACCCTGCTGCGGAGCGAGCATGATGGAAGAGCCCAAGGGAGCGCCCTTGGACTCCAAGCAGCCCACTGAACTAATTCCGGCACGGGATCGGAGAACCCACGGCGGGCTGAGACAGTGGAAACTGGGCATCCCCCAATTCTTTTAACCTCTCTCTCTCAACCCCTTCCTCCCGAGCACAGCACAGGGTCCGCGGCTTTCTGAGTGCAAAATGGAGATGCCGAGCCTCTCTCTAGGTTTCTCCATCTTATGAGCACCATAAAAGGGTAAAAGTTTGTAGTGATGCTATTTCTGGTTGTACTTTCCCTGGACTTTATACAGAAACCCTATACCGCGCGGCCGCTTCTGAGGCCGTGTGACCTAATGTCATCTTAGCATCAGCAATATGTAATGGTTCCTTTTTAATGGGTCGGACTTTTGTGGGAGATCCTAACAAGAATAGTAAGTCTTTTGCTGAAATATTGAAGGCAATCAAAGTGGTAGCCATCTCTCTAGACTGAATTAAGCTATATCCCCACGCCAGCTGAGAAGAAATTTTCTTCTTTCTCGGGAAGAAACGCGGCGTGGCGTCAACCATAGTGTGATGTCCATTAAGCAAAAAGACCTGGTGGTGTGGGAATGGGATATAAGGGGGAAAATTATGTACATGGAACAGTGGGACGCTGGTGGAATCTCGAGCCAGAGCCGATACCAGCGCAAGACCTTTGGTTCCAGAAACTGCTTGCAGACACTCTACTAGACTATCAACTAAGCCAGAGCCCCACGCCTGCTGATGACGGGAAATAACCATCCTTTTCGTTTTTTTTCCCTTTGTCAGACAGCGTGGCGATTACTAAACAGGCGTGAACTCAGTGGCGCGGGGCAAGGGGGAAAAAGAAAAGTTATGTAACAAACAGCGGGACTTAATATCTCTATATTCTTAGCAATGGAGAACTATCAAATGCCTCCTTGGCAATAGGACTGTCTTTTTCTTTTTGGGGGGGAAACCCCAACAACGGTAGTGAGTTGTGTGTTGAAACATGGAATGTAATCGAGATAAAGCGTAAACGAAGTGAAACTTATCACTTACAAGGGTGGGGACTGGGGAGGTGGGAGGGGGCGGCAGGTAGGCAGGTATACTGGGGGGGTTGGTGATGGAAGATGGGCACTGGTGAAGGGAAGGGTGTTTGAGTATTGTATAACTGACATAATCCTGAGAACTATGTAACCCTCCACATGGTGATTCAATAAAATAAAATAAAATTTAAAAAAAAAATAATTGCTGAAAAGTTCCCAGAGCTGGAGAATGCAGACAACCAGATTCAAGGAGCCAGAAGGGTGCCAGCTAAAAGAGACCCTAACAGAAAAACTCCAAGACATATCATAGTTAGGATGATGGAAGTAACGGATAGAGATACGATACTGCAAGTAGCAAGGTCAAAGAAGGAAATCATAATAAAAGGAGCACCACTTAGATTCACGGCAGACCTATTGGAGGAAGCCCTTCAAACCCGAAGGCAGTGGTGAGATATAGTGAGAAAACTCAATGAAATGAACGCTTCACCAAGAATACTTTATCAGGCCAAACTCTCATTCAAACTTGAAGGAACGATACACTATTTTGCGGATAAACAACAACTCAGGAACTACATAGACTCAAAACCAAATCTAAAGGAAGGACTAAAGGGGCTACTGTAAGACAAGAAAAACCCCTACAAGCACAACACACCCTTACAGAAAGATGGCACAAAACCCCAAGACAATAATCTCTTTCAATGTCAATTCACGAATTAAGAGACACAAAGTGCACAATTCAGCTGCACAAGCGTGAATCCAGACCCAGCAAAACTTCTTTCGGCATGGGCAACTCCTCGCAGAATGTCTCCAGCCTGAGAGCTAAGCCTCGTCCCCGTGCCCGCCCAGGAGGGGAAAGCTATTTCTCTCTCTCACCTCTTTCTCTCCGGGGATGAAGGGCGCGGTGTTCGCCATATTAAGACAACCACAGATTGGGTTTTCAAGCCTGCAATGATCCAATATCTGGAAGAAATCTCCCTGGACTTTGTGTTAAAGTACAGAAATTCAAAACCACGTGGCCGCTACTGCAGCCGTGCGACCTTATTTGTCTTCACAGTAGGTCTGAATCTAGTGGGGTACTCCTAACAACAATAGTGAGGTTGGTGTTGAAATATTGAATGTAACCAAAGTAAACAGAATGTAAAATGAAACTTATCAGTTACAAGGTAGGGGGTGGGGGGGCGGGATGGGAGGTGTACTGTGTGGGTTTTTTTTTTGGTGGTGGTGGTATATGGGCACTGGTGAAGGGATGGTTGTTTCAGCATTGTATAACTGAGACCTAAGCCTGAAAGCATTGTAATCTTCCACACGGTGATTTAATAAAATAAAATTTTTATTTTTAAAAAAAAAGAGACACAAAGTGACAAAATGGATTCAGAGACTGAACCCAACATTCTACTGCCTGCAAGAAACAAATCTGAATAGCCAGAACAAACATAGACTCAAAGTAAAAGGATGGAAAACAATCCTGCAAGCAAACAACTCCCTCAAAAAAGCTGGGGTGGCCTTACTAGTATCAGAAAACATAGACTTCAGGTTGAAAAAGATTAGAAGGGATAGTGAAGGCCATTTTTTATTAATCAAGGGATATGTACAGCAAGAAGAAATCACACTCCTAAATGTGTACACACCCAATGAGGGACCAGCTAAATACCTACAACAGCTGCTAATAGACCTTAAGAAGGACATTGCGAGCAACACAATAGTAGCTGGAGACTTCAATACCACCCTATCACTTCTGGCAGATCAAGAAGATTAAAACTCACCAAGGAAATACTGGCTTTGAAGGAAGAAATAGAAGAGAGGGCTAATAGATCTATACAGGGCTTTATATCCCACCCCCAAAAAAGGAATACATATTCTTTTCCAGTGCACATGGAACATTTTCCAGAATACACCATGCGCTGGGCCACACAACATACCTCAAAAGAATCAGCAAGATAGACATTGTACCAGCTGTCTTCTCAGACCATGATGCACTGAAGACAGAAGTTAATCATGTACAGATGCAGAAAACCAAATCAAACATCTGGAAATTAAATAACTCGATGTTGAACAATGAGTGGGTCAGGAAAGAAATCAAGGAAGAAATCAAAAGGTACCTGGAAACAAATGAGAATGAAGACACGAGCTACCAGAACCTGTGGGACCCAGCTAAAGCTGTATTAAGGGGAAAATTTATAGCTCTGCAAGCATATCTCGATAGGAAAAAAGGGTCCACATAAATAACTTGACTTCACAGCTCAAGACCTTAGAAAAGAACCAAAAACAAGGAGCCCAAATCAGGCAGAAGGAAAGAGATAATAAAACTTAGAGCAGAAATTAACAACATGGAAACCCAAAAGACAATCCAAAAGATCAATGAAACCAAGACTGGTTCTTTGAGAAAATAAACAAGATTGATAAACCACTAGCAAGACTCACAAAGAGAGAGAGAGAGAGAGAGAGAGAGAGAGAGAGAGAGAGAAGCCTTATAATCCGAATCAGAAATGAAAAGGGGGACATCACAACAGAAACCAAAGAAATTCAAATGATAATCAGGGACTACTTTGAAAATCTGTATGCCATGAAACAAGAGAACCTAGAAGAAATGGATAAATTCCTGGATTCCTATAATCTCCTAAGGCTGAACCAAGAAGACCTGGAGTACCTGAATTGTCCTATTAATATCAAGGAAATTGAAACTGTAATCAAAAGTCTTCCCAAAAACAAAAGCCCAGGTCCAGAAGGATTCACTAGCGAATTCTTCCAAACATTTAAAGAGGACATATTGCCAGTTCTTCTCAAGCTTTTCCAGGAAATTGAAGAAACAGAAACCTTCCCAAACAGTTTCTATGAGGCTCACATCTTCCTAATACCAGAAGCAAACAAAGACACCACAAAAAAGAAAACTACAGGCCAATATCCCCGATGAACACAGATGCGAAGATTCTCAACAAAATATTAGCAAATAGAATTCAACAACTCATCAAAAAGATCATACACCACAACCAAGTGGGATTCATCCCGGGGATGCAAGGATGGTTTAACATCCGGAAATCAATCAACATAATCCATAATATCAACAAAAGAAAAGATAAAAATCATATCAATAGATGCAGAGAAAGCATTTGACAAGATCCAGCACTCGTTTATGATGAAAACTCTCACCAAAATGGGTATAGAAGGGACCTTCCTCAATATAGTCAAAGCCATTTATCACAAGCCTATTGCAAGCATAATCCTCAATGGGGAAAAACTAAGAGCCTTCCCTCTAAGAACAGTGATGAGACAAGGATGCCCACTCTCTCCACTTCTGTTCAATATAATACTGGAAGTACTTGCAATAGCGATTAGGCAAGAAAAAGCTATTAAAGGGCATTCAGGTAGGAAAGGAAGAAATCAAGTTCTCACTACTTGCAAATGATATGATACTATACTTAGAGAACTCTAAAACCTCTACCAAGAAACTCCTAGAAACAATAGACTCGCATAGTAAAGTTGCAGGCTATAAAATCAATACCCAAAAGTCCATGGCTTTCCTATATGCAAATAATGAGAGAGAGAAGAAAGTGACATGATAAAAGCAATCCTGTTCACAATTGTGCCTCAAAAAATCAAGTAACTCAGAATCAGCTTAACTAAGGAGGCAAAGCACTTGTATAGTGAAAACTACAAAACACTACTTCAGGAAATAAAAGAGGACACGAGGAAATGGAAAGATATCCTCTGCTCATGGATTCAAAGAATTAATATTGTCAAAATGGCAATACTCCCCAAAGCATTGTACAAATTCAAAGCGATTCCTACAAGGATACCCTTGACATTCTTCAAAGAAATGGAGCAAGTGCTCCTGAAATTCATATGGAACAATAAGCCCCCATGAACAGCTAAAGCAATTCTTGGGGGAAAAAATGGGAGGAATCAACCTCCCCAACTTCAAACTTTAATTACTACAAAGCGGTAGTAATTAAAACAGCATGGTACTGGAACAAAGGCAGAGCTGCAGACCAATAGAACAGGGTTGAATACTCTGACACACACCCCCAAATGTATGATCATCTAATCTTTGATAAGGGAGCAAGAAATGTAAAATGGAGCAAGGAAAGCATGTCGAACAAATTGTGCTGGCAAAACTGGACAGCTACATGCAAAAAAAATGGGCTTAGATCTCCACCTACCACCATGTACAAAAGTCAGATCAAAATGGATTAAAGAGGGGCTGGAGCGATAGCACAGAGGGTAGGGCGTTTGCCTTGCACGCGGTCGACCCGGGTTCGATTCCCAGCATCCCATATGGTTCCTTGAGCATCGCCAGGAGTGATTCCTGAGTGTATGAGCCAGGAGTAACCCCTGTGCATTGGTGACCCAAAAAGCGAAAAAAAAATGGATTAAAGATCTTAACCTCAGACCAGAATCCCTAAGGTACATTGAAGACAAGGTTGGCAAAACCCTCCACGACATTGAAGCCAACTGTATCTTCAAAGATGACATGCCACTGGTCAAGCAAGTGAAAACAGAGATAAATAAATGGGACAATCTCAATCTAAGAAGCTTTTGCATCTCAAGAGAAATAGTGACCAAAATACAAAGACAATCTACAGAATGGGAAAAGATATTTACACAGTACCCATCCGATAAAGGGTTGATATCAAGGATATACAATGCATTGGTTGAACTCCACAAGAAGAAAACGTCCAACCCGATAAAAAAATGGGGTGATGAAATGAACAGAAACTTTCCCAAAGAAGAAATCCGAATGGCTGAGAGGCACATGAGAAAATGTTCAACATCACTAATCATCAGGGAGATGCAGATCAAAACAACAATGAGATGTCATCTCACACCCCAGAGACTGGCCCACATCCCCAAAAACAAAAGCATGGTGTTGGCATGGATGTGGGGAGTAAGGGACTCTCCTTCACTGCTGGTGGGAATGCCGACTGGTTCAGCCCTTTTGGAAAGAAATATGGACGATTCTCAAAAAATTTGAAATTGAGCTTCCATTTGACCCAGCAATACCACTCCTGGGAATATATCCCGGAGAGGCAAAAAGGTATAGTAGAAATGGCATTTGCATTTCTATGTTCATTGCAGCACTGTTTACAATAGCCACAATCTGGAAAAAACCAGAGTGCTCAAAAACAGATGACTGGTTAAAGAAACTTCGGTACATCTACACAATGGAATATTATGCAGATGTCAGAAAAGATGAAGTCATGAAATTTGCATATAAGTGGATCAATCTGGAAAGTATGTTGAGTGAAATGAGTCAGAAAGAAAGAGACAGACATAGAAAGATTGCACTCATATGTGGAATATATAAGGTATCAGAGAGGTACAAGCTTGCAATGATGCAATTTCTGGCAGAAATTTCTCTGGACTTAGTTACTAAAATACTAAAATACAGAAATCCAAAACTGTGCGGCTGCTATTGCAGCCGCTCTACCCCTCATATCTCTTTATTCTCAGCAATGGAAAACAAATTATCAAATGCCTCCTTTTCAGCAGGTCCGACTTTGGGGGGAGAAACTCCAAACAATAATAGTGAGTTTTTTGTTGAAATATTGAATGTAATCAAAGTAAAGTGAAAGTAAAGTGAAATTTATCAGTTAAACAGGCGGGGTGGGGGGCTGGGGGGCCGGGGGGTGGGAGGAGCTATACTGTGATTCTTGGTGGTGGAATATGTGCATTGGTGAAGGGATGGGTGTTCGAGCATTGTATAACTGAGACTTAAATCTGAAAGTTTTGTAACTTTCCACATGGTGTTTCAAAAAAAATTAAAAAATATATCAGTGCTGGCTAGGTGGGTTTGACTCTTTGATTTCTTTTCTCTCTACGTTTCAATTAAGTGGGGGTGGTTGAAGTTTGGGATGGGGGAGGGGCTTTATTGACGAGTTCCAGGGAGAGCAACGGACACGTTTCTAGAACATCAGGTCGTTGATGTTGTACAGCTCACAAATTTATGCTCTCGGTATCCTAATTTTCCTTTAAGGGGATTATCTTTGCTGTGGTCCTAATAGTGGTTTTTAAAGGTTGCTTTATTAAACAGCCCCTTGTTTTTAACTTCTGCACTTAATTTTTTTCTGAATAACATGGTAACAATGATACATTTTTTTTTCTGTGTTTCTAGTAAAGGGTCGTTTAGTCCACCAGTACTCAAGATCAAATATTATTAAATGTTGTTGTTTTGGGCTGGAGCGATAGCACAGCGGCAGGGCATTTTCCTTGCATGCGGCCAACCCGGGTTCGATTCCTCCGCCCCTCTCAGAGAGCCCAGCAAGCTACTGAGGGTATCTCGCATGCACTGCAGAGCCTGGCAAGCTCCCTGTGGCATATTCAATATGCTAAAAATAGTAACAACAAGTCTCACAATGTAGACATTACTGGTGCCCGCTTGAGCAGATCGATGAGCAACGGGATGACAGTGCTACAGTGATACAGTGACAGTTGTTTCAGAGGTAGGAGGGAAACTGGGGACTTTGGTGGAGGGAAGGTCACACTGGGGGGAACAGGTGTTGCAACATTTTAGGTCTGAAATAACTGTACTATGAAAAGCTTTTTAAATCACGGTGTTTTAATTAAAATAATTTTGAAATAAAATAAGTACTTACCCTGTAAGTACTTACCCTGTAAGTACTATTTTTTTCCTGTCATTTAGACCTTTTGTCTTTCAATGCTGCTATTAAGTTCACAAACTGCATTTCTCTAGCAATGCATACTTAAAAAAAACCCCACATTAATAACAATACGACTACTTAATTATTAAGTTAATAAATAAATAAAGTGAACTTAATAAAAGTAGTTTTCAAATCTATACTTAAAATATATCCATAAAAGTAGTTTTGTAGATATATTTTAAAGACATTTATAAAAGCAGTTTTTCATAATCTGTATTAGATAAAACTATAACATTGAGGATTACATGCCTGTCAGGTAAGCCTGGAACTGTGAGCTGTGCTCTAGAACCTTACCTCTTGATCTTCCCATAATGTTCATATATATATATATACACACAAAACCATATATATACATATATATATAGCCCAGATAAACCTGTATTTCGTGGTTTATACATTAACTTTGGTGGTGGTTATTGGTTGCCTTAGGTATTGTTTTAGGTATTGCTGTGAAATACTACATGGATTTTTCTTTTTTTTTTCTGTTTAGAATTGTGCGTTTAACTAACTTCAATTTTCATGGTGTTATAACACCAGTAATACTCTAATGCAAGTCCTTATATACCTTAGAATCTGACATTATGTGCTCTGATTTTTGAATTATGTAAACAGTAAGTGAAAATTTGAATGCACTTAGAAATTTGGGTTAAACCATAACCTGTCTTTTTGTTAAAATAGTCAAGTGTTATAATGGTCGCTGTTTAATCTCCCTGTTATTTTTTATATAAACATCTTTATTTTCTCACTGGTGTCCCTAATATCTGATGTGTTTCCCATTTTTCCCTAGTCTGGACATGAGGGTCTTCCAAATGGTTTTCACCATGTCTTTTATCCATCTACAAGAGGTAATAGCTTTTCATTATACGTAAGTTTGCATTTTCTTCTTCAATTTTCAGTTGACTGTAAACTCATAAGTTCTATTAACTTTAAAGTATTTGGGGCTCGAGTGATAGCACAGCAGGTAGGGCACTTGCCTTGCACGCAGCCGACCCAGGTTCGATTCCTAGCATCCCATATGGTCCCCTGAGCATGACCAGGAGTAATTCCTGAGTGCAGAGCCAGGAACAACCCCTGTGCATCGCAAGTGTGACCCAAAAAGAAAAAAAAACAGATGTGTTTTCATGCAAAATAAGATAAAATCCATACCAGTTTACGCATCAATTTTTATGGAGCCACATCTGGCAATGTTTATGGGTAAATACTGGCTTTACACTCAGGAATAACTTCTCGTGGTGTTCAGGGAACCATCTGAGATGGGGGGACCTAACCCTGGTCAGCCAAGTGCAAGGCAAATGCCTCCCCCACTGGACTATCACTCTGGCCCATTGTCTGTCAGATTTTTTCTTATACATTGAGATATTTTTGTATGGACTTCATGACACCTTTTAATGAATAAATTTCTCTGTTTCTCTGTATGTTTGCACAATCATGTGCTTGGTGGAGGATGGAGAGGCAGTGCAGGAGGTAAAACACTTGCCTTGTGCGCAACTGATGTCAGAAATAGCCCCTGAGCACTGCCCAGTGTAGACTAAGTCCACCCCTGACTCAATCAAAGTAAAAACCAAGTAAATGTGTTTGAGTTTATTCATTATCTCAATTATTTTAGTTTGTTAAAATTCTACATGAAAACTTTCATCTTGGGATTGTATGTTTCACAATTCGGAAATTGGCAATTAGTGGACTTCTGGGAATTTTTGCATTTGTCACCAACATTTGGCTAATGAATCCACCTGTGAGTATGTTAATAAACCTTGTAAGTATAGTTTTAATCAGAAACTTGCAGGTATTTTGGTGCTTAACGGCATTTACACTTTATTCAGCAATGTATATGTGTGTCCCGTGGGAAAACAAATATACACATGTTGGTTCTTTTCATGGTTTTAGAATTTTATTGGTGACTAACAAGTAACCCCTGGTGTCTAGTAAGACTCTTCCATATTAGAATTGCATTTCATTGTATTGCTATTTTTACTGTTTTATCACGAAATATAGTTTTCAGTAATATGCAATGACTTTCAATTTAATTTTGTTTCTTCCTATTGTAGGGAAATCTACAAGATTATGATGGTAGGTAAGATTAAGTTACCCTTGTGATATCTTTTTTAATTTTATTTTTTATTGAATCACTGTGAGATACAGTTACAAAGTTTTCATATTTGATCCACCACCAAAAACCCCCGCATACCCCCTCCCACTCCCCCTCTGCCTGTGTGGCAGACGATTTCCACTTTACTCTTTCCTTACTTTGATTACATTCAGTTTTCAACAGGAATCTCACTATCATTATTTGGAGGTTTTCCTCCAACAGTCAGACATGTTGGATGGCATCATTAGATTGTATGTTTTCATTTTTCAGGAAAGGTCGAGTGACCACATAAGCGGCTGCACAGTTTGGAGATGTCCCAGTCCCGCATCCCGGAGCCATGTTAGTAGAAGCTCAGTGTCGCTAGGGCTCCATCTGGAGAAGACGTGCTGGCTGTACCTCCTCCGTCTGGTTCCCCGGTGTTGTTGGCCTGGTCTGGGGTCCGGAGCAATCTCCAGCTTACGGTGCTTACCGGAACACCCGGATTCTTCCCCCTTGTGATGTTTTTTTATTGCCGATTGTGATGTAGGTTTTAATTCATCTGAATAAATATTATCACTTCTGAACTCATGAAAGTACTTGTCATTTGACTTGCATTATAAATTACTCAAATGTAAAGGGGCTTGCCTCTAGATAAGAGATCAGGATGAAGAACGAGGCATACAGACAGATCAGGAAAGTACGGGGAATAAAATAAGTTTGATTTTGCATAGGAAGTGCCTGAATTGCATTTAGTGCAGGAAGTGAGTTTAGGAAGTTCATGAAGATATGAGTATGAGGTTGAAGTGAGTAAATTGACACAACTGACTCTTAGTGAAAGGTAAAAATAAGGGCATTGTTAAATGCTCAGTAACCTTAAAGCCTAGAGAATAACCTGGATATTGTCAGGCAGTGTATCTGCTAAAAATAAAAATTAAACCATCGACTGTGTTTGAAAACTAAATCGAGGGAACCCTTCTTGCCAATGGAGAATGAATGAAAATGAAGAGGATACCAAAAAGGAGAATATATTCTATCTGGGGTTCATAGGTTCATACCACCATTGAGTGGTGATGGCTGTGGACACCGAGAAGCTATCTGGCAGACAGAGAGCCCTTAAATGCTGGCATTTATCATATGACTTCAGCGGTGGTGGTGGGAGGAAAAGTGGACTAAGGGTTCCAGAGCCTTCCTGGTGAACAAAGTGATATTAATCTGCAATTCTGGTTGGTATGAGGATTGCATACCTGTCAAATGAACCTGGAACTGTGAGATGTGCTCTAGAACCTCTAGAACCTTGATCTTCCCATTAATTTTCATATATGTTGTCTCTGATTACAGTGGATGATAACCTCTGTATCTAGGGCTGGGAATATTGTCACCAGAACTATGAATAACCAATTCCTCTAGTGACCGGTGGCAAAGCACATTGTACCCAGTGTGTCTTCTTGATTCCAAACACCTTGTCCCCCTGCTCATGACCAGGATCTAGGGAAAACCACCCTCCTCATCCTCCTCAGCAGACTCTGGAGGCCTTTTAGAGTCCAGTTAATGGACAATTTTAACTTTCTTCCAAGGAATTAGAACTAGAAGTTGGTACTGGGGCAACCTGAATCACAAAAGATTTTTATTTGATTTGTCTTTGCAAGAATTTTTTTTTTGTATCTTATTATGTAGAGGACATCAATGTAAATGAGGAGGAATTTTCAGGGGTTTCATTGTTGACGCTATTTGTTTTTGGGGTCACACCCGGTAGTGATCAGTGTTTATTTCCAGTTCTGCTCTCAGGGGCCACTCTTGGTGGGACCAGATGGGTGCTGGTGATTGAACCCTATTTGACCCTGGGCAAGGCAAATAATACCTTCCCTGCAATATCTCTCCAGTCCCTGAATTTTCAGTCTCACCTCTAGTGATAACACACATCTCCAAAGGGACTAACTTTTCTGAGAATGTATTTACAAGTGAGAGAAAAGTTAAGCGGAGTCATTGTTGTGTTTTCTTATCTTTAAAATAATTTCAATAGGGACTCTGGGCCAGGCTGTTTTCACTTGAGGCTGCCCCCAAGGGACCCAGCCCCAGCTGCCAACCTCCACAACCCAACCGCTGCCATGCTCCAGGCCACTCCCTGCAGGCTCAGGCTGAGCCTCAAGCAGGAGAGAAGTCCCACAAAACCCAGTTAATGCGGAACTTTGTGACCTTGGACTCTGGGCTCAACGGAACCCAGGAATAGAGATCCTCTGCCCGCTTTCCCCAATGTCCAGCAACTAAAGAGTCATTCCCATAAGCCACTTCCTGCTGGCACCAGATAATCTCATCATTGGCCTCCCTTCAGATCACATGGCTGCTTCTCCCGGAAGGGAGCATCATATGGGTCCCCATAGCCATGCCACTGGACTCCTCGCCAGGCTTGGGATAAGAGCCCTCCTCACCCCAAGGGACCCAGCCCTGGCAGCTGAGCTCCGCAACCCAATTTTTCATATTGGGCCACTTTTCATATGCTCGGGCCGAGCCTCATGCATGAGTGAACATACCCCTGGACTTCACGGCCACTTTTGTGGCTGTGCAACACATCATAAGACACTCCCTGCCATTCTCCATAGTTACCACACCATATTTGATGGGGCTTAGACAGTGAACAACAAATCATAGAGAGAAATATATATATGCATATATATGCATATATAGTAACAATGACAGTTCTTATTCCCCTGATTCTGAAAGAGTCCCCAGTATCATCGGACTACACTACCATGCAACAGGGATGAATGGAGACATTATTGGCGCCTGCTCGAGCAAATCGATGAACAATGAGATGACAGTGATACAGTGATACAATGATGCATATACATATTTTCAGACATATATACCAAAGCTCACATCACCCAAACTTTAATAACATGTTAGTCATATCCTATAGAATGTCTTAATGGCTCTTGCCAAAATAGAACAACCTTCACACTCTCCTATATGAGCACTTTTTTGTAAGAATGTTCAGCAGTTATTCATAACAGACAATACAAAATATATCCTTTGAGTTGTGTTTTGGGACAGGGATTGGGGCTTGGAAACATCCCAAATTTGGTGGTGGGAAGGTATAATGATGGTGGAATTGGTGTTTGAATATTAAATGTAATCAAATATTATGAACTAACTTATAAAATAAAAAAAATAAAATATATTTAAAAATAAATGAATAAATAAATAGTTTCAATCAGGAGTCTCACTTAGAGCTGTGTGCTTGGGACCATAAGATAATACAGTGATTAGGGCACATGCCTAATATACAGCTGACCAGGGACAGAGTCCTGACACCACATGGTCCCCTGAGCATTGCCAGGTACATCACACTGAGAAATATTTGGTGTGGCTCTGAATGTTTCTAGCATCATCAGAGTGACCCTGGTATCCCAGGCACCACAGATCAAGAAGGATTTTATCCATGTTTCTGTTGATTGAACCACTGGCTCAGTTGGCCAAGAATTGCTGGTTGGGCCAGCCAGCCTCCTGAGCACTGCTTGAGAGATCTTCAATAATGATATCTTCGATATAAAATGCCAGTAGATTAAAAAAATAGCAAAGCTAAAATGTTAATTCTATTCTTAGAAGTCAGATCATATAACCGTGTGTCTGATACATTGGAAAAATTATTTTTGTTCACTTTTCCCAGTCATCTCTGATGAACCTTTATTTCCTTATAGTTTGTTTACAGGAATTATCTGAAAAGATCAATAATGTTATGAAATGAAAATCAGACAACTCAGAAAAAATAACCACTTGAAAGCACCAGGTAATATTGCTCTTTCAATTCTCTTTCATGATTTCCCTTCGTTGACTTCCACTTATGTTTGTGCAGTTACTTTTATAACTCTTCCTTTATAACTCTACTATGCTCTTGCATAAGTCTATAAACAACAAAATGCAAAGCGAGTTTCATAAATAAAATTATATCTTATTAGTAATTTGTATCTAAGTCTCATTCCCCTGACCCTGAAAGAGCCTCCAATGTGGCATCATTGGGAAGGACGAGTAAAGAGAGGCTTCTAAAATCTCAAGGCTAGGATGAATGGAGACGTTACCGAGACCGCTTGAGAAATTCGAGAATCAATGGGATAATGATGATGATGATAATGATGAATAATTTGTATAAAGAGACTTACTGAAGAAAGAATTATATAATACCATGACATGCAAAACACTTTCATTCCTTACATGTTTGTATAGCTTAATGAATCTCAAGAAAATATTTTTTAATTTAATTTTATTATATTGAATCACCATGAAAAAAATACAAAGCTTTCAGGTTTAAGCCTCAGTCATAATGATTGAATCCCCATCCCTTCACCAGTGCACATGATCCACCACCAAGAACCCCAAAATACCCCCCTCCCACCCAGCCCCCACCTAAGTAGCTAATGATCTTCATTTTATTCTCTCTATACTTTGAATACATTCAATATTTCAATAGATAACTCACTATTATTGTTTGCAATTTCCCCCCAACAATTAAGCCTGCTGAAAAGGCATCATTTAATAATTTCTTTTCATTGCTGAGAATGAAGATTCTATGAGCTCCTGCGGCCGCAATAGCATTTTGGATTTCTGATATTTCAGTTCAGTTCACAGTCTAGATGCATTTCTGTAAGAAGCTGCTCTGGGTGCCAAAATGGGTTAGAAGACCTCTCGGATAATAGTCTTTAGGAGCAGAGGGTCTGTTTCGCTACAGCAGCTTCAGATCTTAGCTGGGTGGAGGGCTTGCCGGTAACGCCCCCTTCCCATGATCGCCTATGAGCCACAATATTGCAAAATTCATACCTCTAGGTGGAAATCTTAGGGGGTGGCTCTTGCCACATGGATGATGCTGCCGCCGCCATTTTCTGCGCAGAAAAACAGGGTGGAGAGAGAAAATCTCTCCCCAGTCGGCACATAGCCGTAGTACAGCTCACAGTTTAGATGCATTTCTGTAAGAAGCCGCTCTGGGTGCCAAAATGGGTTAGAAGACTTCTTGGATCATAGTCTTTAGGAGCAGAGGGTCTGTTTCATGAGCAGCAGCTCCGGATCTTATTTGGGCCATCAAGAAAATATTTTAAAAACATTTGAAGACATTGAAATATTGTTTCAAGAGGAGCAAAAAATAAAGGTAAACCTCCATTCTCTCTCTGGTTTATGTGCTAAAAATAGACATAAAACTGCATAATTATGACTTATTTGATATGTTTTGTTGAGGATACCATTGCCACTGTATTATATAAGGAAAACAGTCATTTCTGGTATCACTGTCACTATCACCCCATTGCTCATCGATTTGCTCGAACAGGCACCAGTAACATCTCCGTTGTGAGACTTGTTACTGTTTTTGGCATACTGAATATACCACAGTAGCTTGCCAGGCTCTGCCCTGTGGGCTAGATACACTCGGTAGCTTGCCGGGCTATCCAAGAGGGGCAGAGGAATCAAACCCGGGTTGGCCGCGTGCAAGGCAAACGCCCTACCTTCTGTGCTATCACTTCAGCTGTCAATTGTGATGGTATTAATGAGATTATATAGATTATATATTTGTTAAAGCCTGTAGAACTGAACAACAAGATACATGAAAAAAAATGCTCCACACCACTAATCATGAGGGAGATGCAAATAAAAACAACAATGAGATATCATCTCACACCACAGAGAATGGCACACATCAAAAAGAACAAGAGCATGGCTGGAGTGACAGCACAGCAGGTAGGGCATTTGCCTTGCATGCAGCCAACCCAGGTTCAATTCCCAGCATCCTATATGGTCCCCCAAGTACCTCCAGGAGTAATACCTGAGTGCATGAGCCTTGAGTAACCCCTGTGTATCACTAGGTGTGATTTCCGGAATACCAGAGATAACTTACAAACAAAAAGTGACAAGAATAAGAACATAGTAAGAGTTTGACTGCTAAGCTTTGCCATCATATGGCTTTGAGTTTTTTGATAATTGGTAATTGGTGACTTGACGTTGCCACTTCCTCATGCTGGTCACCACAAATAGAGTGTGGTTTTATAAAATATGCACCAAGTATTTTTTTTCCTTTTTGTGTCACACTCGGCAATGCATAGGGGTTACTCCTGTCTCTGCATTCAGGAACTACTCCTGGCGGTGCTCAGGGGACCATATGGGATTCTGGGAATTGAACCCAAGTTGACCTCGTGAAAGGCAAATGCCCTACCTGCTGTGCTATTGCTCCAGCCCCTGCACCAACTTTTGATACTGGTCTGATATTTCTGCAGTTAATACCGTGATAATTTTTTTACTTAAAACAGAAAGCTTATCTCAGAATGATTCAATTTTTTTAAAAAAGGAAAATAAAAAGCAGAAAGCATATTTAACTTTTACAATAGGTGTTATTTTTGACCATTCGAAGTTTTCTTACAAAATAAATAGGATAACCCAGTGAATATATGTGAAATAAAGGCATCAAACCTAGCTTAAGAGTCCCTGCCCCGAACAATGCTGAAAAGAGGAGGATTTGCCTTTGAATTCAGCGAAGGTATCGATATAAGAGCCATTGTATTGTATAAAGGTCATTAAAGGAGCCATCTGGTTGAGCAATTTTCCAACACATTTCCTTTTGTCTTAACATCTGGCCAATCTGTGGGTCCACATAATATTTATAGCTTAGAATTTTCCCCTACAATTAGTTTTGTTCTATGTTACATTTTTTCTGAGCTAAATCTGGAACAGTAACTTTCACATGAAGCATTGGTGGTGAATATTTGTTGGATGCTGCATCTTTTCTCATTCTTATCTCACCGACATGTCAAAAGGAAGTTGAAAATTCAGAACTGATAAAAATTAGAGGTCATAACCGTCACATAGAAGGTAGGTTGGCTGTTGGGAGGACATGAAATATTCAGATAGGAAATAAGTTAGAATTAGAACAGGAAATGTATTTCTTCTTTCAGGGTTTCTGCTCTTCTCTTCTACCCAAACCAATGAATAGAGACAGCAAAAATAATTCTTCCTTTTCAGCAACAATAAGGACATTGGAAGATAGTTGTAATAGACTGATATTGCTCAACAAGCCTAAAAAAGAGAAACTCAATCAAAACAACAATATGAACACAGTGACCAACTTTAATTATCAAGAGGGAATCGTGAAGATCAATGAGTATGATGTTCTTATGTGAATTCTTTTTTTTTTTTTTTTTTGCTTTTTGGATCACACCAGGCAATGCACAGGGGTCACTCCTGGCTCTGCACTCAGGAATTTCCCCTGGCGGTGCTTGGGAGACCATATGGGATGCTGGGAATCAAACCCGGGCTGGCCGCATGCAAGGCAAACATACCCTCTGTGCTATCGCTCCAGCCCCTTATGTGAATACTTACTAATACTGTTGAATGAATGTATCACCAGTGACAAAACTGTAATTATCCTTTCTTATGTTACCAGATTTTTCAGTACAAGAGGCATCTGACCTATCTGCCTTGATTACTAAAATCTGAATTTTTCTTTCTGCCCTAGCTGATGACAAGCATTCTTAGTATCACACTGGAGCAGTGAGAGTGGTATAGGGATTAATCCCCTCATATGATTCTCTCTGGATTCATTTTATTGTTCTTTAAGTTTCAATCTGACCACGTTGCCCTGTTAAACTTGCATTAAAGGTTTTTTTAATTTCATGCTAGGAATTGAATGGTCAAAAATATTTTGAAAAATGTTGATTTATATTGCCAGGAGTTTATTTCTGGCAGATGGTCAGAGGTGCTAGCATGACTGATCCCTTTAAATGAGTATACAGTTGACATAATGGACTTCTGTGCCTCTTTCCCATGATAGAAAAGAAAAGCAACAAGAAAGAAGCTTACTGGAGGAACAACTATCTAAAGCAGAAGAAACATTGGAATTAGCTACATATATACAGGACTTGTTTAATTGAGTTCAAATCCTAACCAGAAAAGGCTTAGGGGTCCCCTTTGATTCTTGCTTTTTAATATGTACACAAGATTTATATTCAGGTAACATATTAATAGAAGTAAGTGTTCAGAAGACATACATAAAGAGAAGTGACACAAGAACCAAAAACAAACCCCAAAAATGTTACTTCTGGTGTCTTCTGATTCACAATGCTATCTAGACTATGTGGAAACTTAGTTTTTGCAAACATTTTTGGGAGCATATGTAATGTCCTAGTCTTTAAGAAATGATGTTATGTACATCTGCACATGTATGTTCATCGCAGCACTGTTTACAATAGCCAGAATCTGGAAAAAACCCGAATGCCCCAAAACGGACGACTGGTTGAGGAAACTTTGGTACATCTATACAATGGAATACTATGCAGCTGTTAGAAAAAAGGAAGTCAAGAATTTTGTAGTTAAGTGGATGGGCATGAAAAGTTTCATGCTGAGTGAAATGAGTCAGAAAGAGAGAGACAGACATAGAAAGATTGCACTCATCTATGGTATATAGAATATCAGAGTGGGAGACTAATACCCAAGAACTGTAGAAATAAGTACCAGGAGGTTGACCCCATGGCTTCGAGGCTGGCCTCACATTCCGGGGAAAGGGCAACTCAGAGAAGTGATCACCAACTACATTGTAGTCGAAGGCCATGTGGGGGAAGGGAGTTGCGGGCTGAATGAGGGCTAGAGACTGAGCACAGCGGCCACTCAACACCTTTATTGCAAACCACAACAGCTAATTAGAGAGAGAGAACAGAAGGGAATGCCCTGCCACAGTGGCAGGGTGGGGTGGGGGGGAGATGGGATTGGGGAGGGTGGGAGGGACGCTGGGTTTACGGGTAGTGGAGAATGGGCACTGGTGAAGGGATGGGTTCCCGAACTTTGTATGAGGGAAGTATAAGCACAAAAGTGTATAAATCTGTAACTGTACCCTCACGGTCATTCTCTAATTAAAAATAAATAAATTATAAAATAAATAAATAAATAAATATATTATGACAAAAAAAAAGAAAGTTATCATGTTAAGTTAAATAAGTCAAAGTGAGAATAAATACTGGATGACCTCATATACAATAAAGAGAGATGAAATTAAAAAAAAAAGAAATGATGTTATGTAAAATCAATTACATGTATAGATAAGTTTGTGACATTTGGAACATGGGTTCTTAACTCTTGGAATATGATAGAGATATAAATCAAAGGAGACTAGTGTGTTCTTATGGAAGATACTTATCACCTGATAAGCCAGGGAAATTCTTGTGATGGGTAAGGAAATTATATCAGTGTGAACACTGAAGGTATGAAAACAGATTTGGAATCAAAATGATAATGTTCCATCCCCGAGCACTTTCATAATCAGGAAAAAGTTTCATGAGAATAGGGAAATTACATCAGGGGACAGATGTGAGCACAAAAATCCGAGGAAAGTAATTTATGTTCAAGCTCATATTGTGCTTTATGTGACAAGAGCAATCTATCTCATAGGCAACATACTGGAAAAATGAAATGAAAGCTGAAACAAATAGAGTACTCTTTCCAAAAACAGGTAACTGCATCGACCCCAGATACAAAAGCCTTTATTCCCCTTTGCAGACTTTATAATGGTCCCAGGGTGCAAAACTCAGAGGGGTTGATGTGTTAAATTTTTTCAGATGGGTTCTTTGAGGGCAGCTGCAGATGCTCACAGGATATGTCCTGTTTTGTTTTCTCCTCTTCCCTTTGTGTACTCTTGGCCACGACTGCACATGGGTGTGTTATTCTCCCACAGACAGAAGATTTTTTTTATTTTATTTTTTTGTTATTTTAAAAAATTAATTTATTTTTTAATTAGTGAATCACCGTGAGGGTACAGTTACAGATTTACACACTTTTGTGCTTGTGTTTCCCTCATACAATGTTCGATAACCCATCCCTCCAGCAGTGTCCATTCTCCATCACCAATGAACCCAGTATCCCTCCCACCCCCCAATCCCATCTCCCCCAACCCCACCCTGCCTCTGTGGCCGGGTATTCCCTTTTGTTCTCTCTCCTTTTGGGTGTTGTGGTTTGCAATAGGGGTATATTGAGTGGCCATCATGTTCAGTCTCTAGTCTACTTTCAGCATGCATCTCCCTTCCCGCGTGGGATCTCCAACCACATTTTACTTGGTGATCCCTTCTCTATCTGAGCTGCCTTTTCTCCCAGCATGTGAGGCCAGCTTCTAAGCCATGGAGCCAACCTCCTGGTACTTATTTCTACTATTCTTGGGTGTTAGTCTCCTACTCTGTTATCTTATGTTCCACAGATGAGGCACAGATAGAAGAATTTCAGATAAACTGGGTTCTGGAGCAGAAGATCAGGGAACTTGATGACTTGAAACTGAAGTACAAAATAGAGATAAAACACTTCAGATTAAAGTTGAAGTTTTTCAGCTGAGCTGTTCAATATCTAGTGAAGGACCCGGTATGTAATTCTAATTGAAGCCCAATCCTCTTCCCAACTTCAAGACTGGATATAGAATAAGAAATGAGTTGCCGTGAAGAATTCAGGAGGCAGATGGCACAAAGACCTAGCATGCACACATTTATGCTCATACTTTCATAAAGTGATGGGTCTCATTTCCCTGACCCTGAAAGAGCCTCCAATGCAGCACGGTTGGGAAGGACGAGTAAAGATAGGCTTCTAAAATCTCAGGGTTAGGACGAATGGAGACATTACTGAGACTGCTCAAGAAAATCGATGATCAATGGGATGATGATGATGATGATGATGATGATGATGATGATGACTTTCATAAAGACATGTGAAATAAGTAATACATTAGTGACTTCACTAGGTTAATCAAGTAATCTATCAGAAAACCCTGCAACTGTACAACAGGGATTTTGCAACTCTCATCTCCCAAAAGATGTGTGGTGTGTATCTGCCCCGAGGCAACATCGTAAAGGAAATCCATCCATTGCTGGTGGGTAGATGTCATTGGTGCAGTCAGAGTCATAATGAGAAATAGGTCGGAATCCTCTTTTGGGAAATGTGAATTCTTCATTTAATTTTTTTCCTCCTATTCCCTCAGTTCTTAATGGAAGAATTCTATATTTCTGTGGGGAAGTAGGTAGACAGAGAAGATGAAAGGGAGTAATGGAATAAGGAGAAAATAAAGAAGGGAGGAAGGAAGGAAGGAAGGGAGGGAGTGAGGGAGGGAGGGAGGGAGGGAGGGAAGGAGGGAGGGAGATAGGGAGATAGGGAGATATTGTGGTAAATGAAAAGGGCAAGATGGAAAGGAAATTGAAAGAAAATTAGTGTTCTTAAATTCCTAAAAGGATGTAGCAAGGATTTGTGGGCAAAGTAGCTAACTTGAGGACTTGAAGGCTATGAGTTTAAGTTTGGGGTCTCCTGTGGCACATGTGTACTCTGTTCACTTTTAGCTTCAGTTTTCTCATTTTGGAAATGGGTGTCTAGCAGCACCCTCAGAATACAAAAGAGAATCACAGAGACCAGGCCCTGGGCAACAACTCTCAGGGCTCCTGAAAACAGCTGGGAAAGGATTCCTGGAGAGGGCAGAGGTGGGGTCAGGAGGATAAGCCATGACTCAGCAGTGAAGGAAGGAGGTGCCCGGTGCCCGGGGCACAGCAAAACAGGCTGTGTGGACTCTGATCAGGATGGCCTCTTGCTCAAGTGTAGTCTCTTGTAACCTGTGTTGAGTTCTCAATTCGTTTCCCCTCGCAAGTGGGTAGCTCTAGAAAATTCCTTGGTACCCCCATCACGGTGTGACTACTTCTAGAACTAGGCTAGTTCTCAGCCTGCCTTACCCCAGGCTTCAGAGACTGGAACTCTGCCCGGTGAGCTAGAAGAGTGACATCCAGAATCAGGACGAGCACAGAAACCTCAACTACTTCCTCCTGGCTCCGGGACAGACCTAGAAACAGTGGGGACTCATGGCATCAAGGAAGGGCGCCGCTTCCACCATCTCAGAATTTGCTGAAAGAAAATCTTTTCCCTGGGAGAGGGTTGGAAAGGGGGGGTATGTACTGGGGACATGGGTGGTGGAGAATGTGCGCTGGTGGAGGGATGTATGATTGATTGAAACTCAAACATGAAAGCTTTGTAACTGTATCTCACGGTGATTCAATTAAAAAAAAAGGGGGCTGGAGTGATAGCACAGTGGGTAGGGCATTTGCCTTGCACACGGTCGACCTGGGTTCGAATCCCAGCATCCCATATGGTCCCCTGAGCACCGCCAGGGGTGATTCCTGAGTGCATGAGCCAGGAGTGAGCCCTGTGCATCGCCGGGTGTGACCCAAAAAGCAAAAAAAAAAAAAAGAAAGAAAGAAAGAAAAAAAAAGAAAAATCTTTCCCCCGATGTTCTGGGTTGCTTAGGAGGTAGAAATTACCCTCTCTCTACAGATAACAAGGTGAGACTAGCTGATCTCTAGTTCCCCCTTTTCCTTCTGGAAAATCTTACCAGCCAAAGTTTGATTTTCTTGGTTAGAGTCATGCCTAATATGTGTAGCCTAGTTATTAGTTTGAAGATGGTATCCCCTTACCATTGCAGAAATATTTTCAGGCATGAAGAACCAAGATGGGGTGTAAAAGGAAAAGAAAATCCCAGTGGCATATAGACAATTATTCAGTCTCTCCACCAGGGGCTCACAAAGCCTCATATATTTATTCAACAAGAGCTCTTGGCAACAGGTAGCACTGTGGCACTGTTCATCGATTTGCTTGAGTGGGTACCTGTAACATCTCATTGTGAGACTTGTTGTTATTGTTATTGGCATATGGAATACGCAACGGGTAGCTTGCCAGGCTCTGCCATGGAGGTGGGATACTCTTTTTTTTTTTTTTTTGCTTTTTGGGTCACACCTGGCGATGCACAGGGGTTACTCCTGGCTCTGCACTCAGGAATTAACCCTGGCCATGCTGGGATTTGAACCCGGGTCGGCCGTGTGCAAGGCAAACGCCCTACCCGCTGTGCTATCTCTCCAGCCCCAAGGTGGGATACTCTTGGTAGCTTGCCAGGCTCTCCTGGAGGGATAGAGGAATCGAACCCAGGTCGGCTACATGCAAGGCAAACGCCCTACCTGCTGTGCTATCGCTCCAGTCCGAATTAAATCTACATTTCTCCCATTTTTCTTATCAATCTCCAAGAGTAGTCAACTACATGAAAATAAAGAAGTTGACAAACTGATTTCTTCAAAAGCCAAAAATGCATAGATAGATAAATAAATAAAAGGGTGCCACCAAGATAAATAAAGTGATGCCATAGTTTCGGTCATGGGTAACTTAATATTCTGAGACTTGAGTGAGGATCTAATTGTGCTGAAGAAGGAAAGTTTCCGGTCTGTTAGTTCCAGCAGGGAACATAGGCTGAGGAGGGGGTGCAGAGCGGCTGCACACTGGCCAACCTGGGCTCGATTCCCAGCATCCCATCTGGTCTCCCAAGTCCGCCAGGAGTGAACCCTAAGTGCAGTCAGGAGTAAGTCCTGTGTGTCCAGAAAGCAAAATAAAAAACCCAAAAACCCACAAAACCTCCTCCCAGTCCTTCAGGTGCTTTTTTGTAGACCCCACCACTGCCACCACCACCACACACACACACACACACACACACACACATACACACACACACACAAGGAGCTGCCTTCCTCTGGACCTACCCGCTTCACTGATGGCTACTTTCCATTTGTTTAAGGCCCACACCTGGAGGTGTCCTAAGGACTCCAGATTGTGTCCAGGTCACTGCACGGGATGCTGGGGGCACCAAGCGATGCAGGTGATCAAGCCCAAGCTGAGTGTGTACACCTCTGGCTGTTTGCTTTTACGTATCATGGGTACGCACAGTCAGAGCTGTCAGTTCAATCAGACTTTTGTTTGTTTGTTTCTTATGTTGCACACTGGGTACTCAGGACTTCCTCCTGGCTCAGTGCTCAGGTCGGGAGGTCAAGCCCGAAAGGTGCTTGGAGGAGGCCCATAGGTGGTTCCAAGAACTGAAGGACTGATACAGGTTGGCTGCAAGCAAGGACATGCCTCCCCCTGCGCTATCTCCCTGGTCTCACAGGCTAGATCTCCAGTACGGCATCATTGGAAGGACGAGTAGAGAGAGGCTTCTAAAATCTCAGGGCTTGGACGAATGGAGACGTTACTGAGACCGCTCGAGAAATTTGATGATCAACAGGATGATGATGATGATGATGATATATATCAGATGTCAACCCGTTATCAGATGGGTATTGTGTAAATCATTTTTCCTATTCTGTGGGCTGCTGTCTCTGTATCTTGGTCACTGCTTCTTTTGAGGTACAGAATCTTCTTGGTTCAATGTAGTCCCATTGGTTTGCCTTTGCTTTCACTTGCTTGGTCAGTGGTGTTTCATCATTAAAGATGGCTTCAGCTTCAATGTCATGAAGGGTGCTGCATACATTTTCCTCCATGTACTTTGTGGATTCAGGTCTGATATTGAGAACTTTAATCCATTTTGATGTGATTTTTGTTCCTGGCATTAGAAACAGGCCTGAGTTCCAGGGTCCCAAAAACTTACAGCAGAAATGCCATCTGCGCTTCAATGTTTATTGCAGCACTATTCAGAATAGCCAAAATCTAGAAACAGCTTAAGTGCCCAAGAACAGATGACTGGTTAGAGAAACTATGGTACATCTACACAATGGAATACTATGAAGCTATGTGTAAAATGAGTCAGAAGGATAGGGACAGACATAGAATGGCTGCACTCATTTGTGGGATGTAAAATAAAAACCACAATATGAGGCTAATATCCAAGGACAATAGAAACAAGGGCCAGGGGATTGGTCCACAATTGGAAGCCTGCTTCAAGTGTTTGGGGGAAGGGGAGTTGGGATAAAGAAGGGACGACTATGACAAAGATAGTTTGAAATGGTCACTCTGGATAAGAACTGTGTGCTGAAAGTAGGTAAAGAAATAAATGTGATAACCCCTCAGTACCTGTACTGTGAACCATAATGCCCCAAACGAGAGGGGTGAGAGAGAGAGTTGAAAAGTGCCTCAGGCTTGGGGTTCGGGAAGGGGGTGGATGGCAGGAGGGAAACTGAGGTCATTGGTAGTGGTAGATGTACACTGGTGGAGGGACGGGTGTTGGAACATGATATGACTGAAACCCGATCATGAACAGGTTTGAAACCTGTGTATCTAAGGTGACTCAATAAAAAACAAATTTTTAAAGGAAAGAAAGAAAAACAGACTGAAACCCAGAGTTCCTGACCTGTGACCCTGTCTTCTCACTCACGGGACTGCAGCTGCAGTGCCAGTGGGACATCATCTGAGATCCAATCGTTGACTTACTCCAACTCTATTCTCAAAAGTGGTTGCCTCCCCTGCTTGATTAAGAGGAGTTTTGTACTTTGATACTTTGGGTGTTTAATCTTTAGCTTACTGTGACCAGAAAACCAGCCCAGACTGCTCAGTCCATCAATCTTCTTAAAATAAAAACTTTGGGTGCTTAATCTTTAGCTTACTGTGACCAGACAAACAGCTCAGACTGTTAAGTTCATCAATCTTAAAATAAAAACCTCCCTTGAACAGAAAGTTCATCATGAATAAACTGGTCGGGGGGGAGGGGAGAAGACCCACTCCTCAGAAACCAGGGTTTCCCTCCACCCTGGCAGGGATTTTTGCATATCTTAAGAAAATTTCGATGGTTAACTAATGGGTGGAGACATTTCCTGCCAAATTCACTGGAGCATATTTTCTAATTGGTTGTAAGTTCACTGGAGGTTGGAGGGAACTGGTGTTGGAAGTCCAGGTCAAGACATTGAAGATTTCTTCCAGGCTCCAACAAAGCACTCCAGATGGAAAAAGAAAAGTAAAAGCTTAATGAATGGAAGCTTATCTAATGTAACATCAATATCAACCCAGTATCTACATGACTGAATTCAGACTTTATCTTGTGTAATCCTTTCGACGACCTGATGAAGCAAATCTTAATAACAACCCCCTATTGACAGATAAGAAAAATCAGCAATTAAACAAAGCAAAGAGCTTATCGGTGGATGGTCATGAAAAGTATCATGTAGCTCTGTAGCACTGTCCTCCCATTGTTCATTGATTTGCTCGAGCGGGCACCAGTAACGTCTCCATTGTGAGACTTGTTGTTACTGTTTTTGGCATATCGAATGGTGTCATGGGTGGCTTGCCAGGTTTTGCCGTGTGGGAGGGATCCTCTCGGAAGCTTGACAGGTTCTCTGAGAGGGATGGAGAAATCGAACCTGGGTCGGCCATGTGCAAGGTAAATGCCCTACCCGCTCTGCTATTGCTCCAGTCCAGAGAGTATCATGTTAAGTGAAATGAATTAGAAAGAGAGGGACAGACATAGAATAACTGCACTCATTTGTGGAATATAAAATACATAATATGAGACTGACACCCAAGGACAGTAGACACAAGGGCCAGGAAGACTGCTCCAAAGTCAGAAGTCTGTCTCATGATCTGGGGGAGAAGGCAGCTGAAATATAGGGGATCACTAAGTCAATGGTTGATGCGGTTGTTCAGGATGAAAAATGTGTGCTGAAAGTAGATGAGTAGATAAAGGACCAAATGTGATAGCCTCTCAGTATCTATATTGCAAACCATATTGCCCAAAAGTAGAGAGAGAGTCTGGGGGAAATTGTCTGCCATAGAGGCAGGGGAAGTGTTGAAAAGGGGTGGGTAATACTGGGGACATTGGTGGTGGAGAATGTGCGCTGGTGAAGGTATGGTTGTTCGATCATTGTATGACTGAAACTCAAACATGAAAGTTTTGTGACTGTATCTCACAGTGACTCAATAAAACAAACAAACAACAACCAAAAAAAAAGGGGGGGGCAAAGAGGACTTGTCCAAGGATTTTTTCTAACTAGATGAACCAAGATTTAAACAAATCTTCAAGATCCCTGAAGCCACACCCACACCCCACAGCCTCCCACTATAGACACTTCCCAGCTTCCAGCTAAATCTCAGAAGCGTTGCCAAGCCAATGAAACGCGAAGGCATGCGGGTCTTCAAATTAAAAACTCTGTAGCTTCCAGAGAGGTGGTGCGATGGTGCATGAGAATTGTCCCAGTTCCACAGATTTTGGAATTCCTGAAGAACAGTCGAATGAGTCGACATGACACTTCCAAATTCCACAATACTGACAGTCCAGAAAGAGCTTAGGAAATTGGATGGGGAAGTAGCATAGAAGCCCATTAAACTCAGTGAGTGAAAACAATAACACAGAAGGCTCAACAAGCAACAAACAGCCCAGGAAATCCTCAGAAAATGACTTTAATAAGACCATTGTAAGATATAATCATTTTTACAAATTTTCCTTCACAGAATTGTTTTTGATCATTCCACTTAACATTTCATTGTAGCAAACAATATAAAAGAAATGATTTCGTGGGGCTGGAGCAATAGCACAGCGGGGAGGGCATTTGCCTTGCACACGACCGACCTGGGTTTGATTCCCAGCATCCCATATGGTCCCCTGAGCACCACCAGGAGTAATTCCTGAGTTGCAGAGCCAGGAGTAACCCCTGAGCATCACCAGGTGTGACCCAAAAAGCAAAAAAAGAAAAAAAAAAGAAATGATTTTGTGCCTGCTAAGGGGGAAAGTTGGGGGGCAAGGTGGGAAACTGGAGACAATGGCGCAGGTAAGGTCACATCGGTGGTGGGATTGGTTCTGGGACACTGAATGCCCAAAATGATTGTCACATGAACAACTTTGAAAATCACAGTGTTTATATAAAGTCAGAAAAATAAATAAAAGATTATCACAATGAAGTTTGTGACTGAGAACCAGCACTGCTTAAGGCAAAGAAATCCAAGAAAAAGAGGAAATTGAATCTATCAAACTCTCTAACAGGTACAGACACATGAAACCATGTTACAGGCCATATGTATGTGTCTTAACTGTGCTGGGGTTTCTTACTATGTAAAAGAAAAAAAAATCTTCAAGAATTTGAGATGCCGAAGGCTGCAGTTTTCCAATTCAACAAAAGTTTCCTTAAGAAGCCCTATTTATAAAGGCAGCCAACTTTGACTACAGAAAACACTGTCCTGTATGCTTTTATCAAATCATTCCATCTAATTCAAACCAAAACAGAATTTGCACAAGGATGGGTGGCACTGACACCATTGCCATTTTACAAACAAGGAAACTGGCTGAGAGATACGGGCTTGAGGAATGTCAAAGAGATGTTAAATGATTTAACCCCAAATCTTTTCTGTCCGCAGAACACAGACTTTCACTCTTGGTTATCTCTGAGCTGTCATTTAAATGAAAACATTGGTGGTACGGGGCCAGGAAAGTGAAGAAGATCAGACACCGAGAATTACTGGAAGCCTCTGTTGAACTTGCCTATTTACATTGCAAGTCATCCTACAGGACTTGGAGGTGAATAATTGGGTGAATTATTTTCTGTCTCTCTACAAAAGCCTGTGGTTGATTCCTAAAAGCTCCTCCTACTTCTGAATCATCTGATTCTCACCAAGTTCTCAACTCCACCTGTGGTCGGGAGCCCAACTCGGCTGTGTGCACAGTCCTGGAACTTTACACTGAAAATGCAAAGTTCTGTCTCCTCTCACTAGTCAAGACCCAGATCAACTGTTTTCTAGAATCACCAGGTAAGACAGAGGCGAATGACAGCTTCTTTGTGTATGTGTGCATGACTGTGTGTGTGTGTGCACGTGTGTGTGTTTGCTTATATGTGTGTGAGAGAGAGGGGTGGGAGAGAAAGAGAGAGAGAGAGAAAGAAGAGAGAGAGAGATGTATCTTCCCAGGGAAATAAAATATACGCAGAGCTCTGAAGTTAAAAATCTAACAGTCCAATTCAAGTTCTGGCAATGTTCCTCATGGGTTGACCTTAGGCATTTAACTATTTTGAAACACTTCTTTTGCTTAGGTCAAAAAATAAAGAGGAAACTGCTCTTGAGTGAGAAGGATAAGTAAGAATAGAGTTGTGGTATGGTTGTGATATATCTAGATTCATGGTGTGTACTTAAAAAGTAACCAAGGTAGGGGCCGGAGCTATAGCACAGAGGGTAGGGCATTTGCCTGCACTTGGCCAACCTGGGTTCAATCCCTGGCATCCCATATGGTCTCCCCAGCACCGCTAGGAGTAATTCCTGAGTGCATGAGCCAGGAGTAACCCCTGTGCATTGCCAGGTGTGACCCAAAAATTAAAAAAAAACCAAAAAACAATAATCAAGGTGGCTAAGCAGCTCTGAATGACGCAGTTGTAGAGAAAGGTGTAAAAGAGATTCAGAGGTGAAGACTTGAAAGAAAGTTCCAGTTTAGAAGTTAGCTTGCATTATATAAAGGAACTGACCTCAATTTGAAAAATTAATTTAAATATATGCCTGGGGGGTTGGTTTCAGAATTTGCTGAGGGTTAAGATGACCTCAAAGTGGGGCTGGAGTGATAGTACAGCGGGTAGGGCATTTGCCTTTCACGTGGCTGACCCGGGTTCAATCCCCGGCATCCCATATGGTCCCCTGAGCACCGCCAGGAGTGATTCATGAGTGCAAAGCCAGGAGTAACCCTTGAGCACTGCCTGGGTGTGACCCAGAAAGCAAAAAAAAAAATGGACTATCTAGAGGTTTTTAACATATTCATATATATATATATACACACACACCTATGTATATGTATATATATATATATACACACATACGTGTGTGTGTGTGTGTGTGTAAAATAGTAGTGGAACCTGGAATTCTTGCTCGAAAGCAGTCCATGTCTGTGAACGAAAGTATGTGTTAGAGAAAGTAGCAGGAAAGGCAAGTGTCTAAAACCTGTTGCAAAACTTGACTTGGAACCTAAGTGAAATGCCTGTTCCAGCTGGGATCTGGGTCTAGATCTCCTTGAAATGCCAATGTCCACAGTAGCTGCACAGATGCAGCGAGCAGAGCGGCTGTGAGTGTGAAATAAAGGGAATGGCAAATGCATGTCAAATTGGAGAACGTTTCTTAAACGAAACCATCAAATCATTCAGCTCCGATCACTTGGTGCTGCTTGAAAGGCAGATAAAACTTGGGAGGTTATGCTGGATGTGGAGGGATTTTCTATGTGATAAAAAAAAATAAAGAGGGACCGGAGCAATAGTACAGCGGGTAGGGCATTTATTTACCTTGCATGTGGTAGATCCAGATAGAACCCCAGCATCCCATATGGTCCTCCATCGCCAGGAGTAATTCCTGAGTGCAGAACCAGGAGTAATCCCTGAGCATTGTTGGGTGTGACCCAAAAGCAAATAATAATAATAATAATAGTAATCATCATCATCATCATCATCGTCATCATCGTCATCATCACTGTCACTGTCATCCCATTGTTCATCGATTTGCTCGAGCAGGCACCAGTAACGTCTCCATCGTGAAACTTGTCGGTACTGTTTTTGGCATATTGAATACGCCATGGGTAGCTTGCCAGGCTCTGCTGCACAGGCGGGATACTCTTGGTAGCTTGCCAGGCTCTCCAAGAGGGACAGAGGATTCGAACCTGGGTCAGCCATGAGCAAGGCAAACGCCCTACCCGCTGTGCTCAGCCCATTGATTTGTACACATACACACATTGATTTGTAAAGCTTTTTTGATTTTAAATGTTTTTAATATTTTTCCCACTTTAGCACTGTGGTTTACAAAGTTGTTCAGGATGATTTGTTCCAGGACTCAGTATTCAAACACCAATGCCAACACCATTGTCACCTTCCCTCGGCCATTGTCTCCATTTTCCCAATCAGCTCTCTGGTGCCTACAATCACTTGAGTTCTTGCAACTGCCAGAAGAGCTCTTGAGTTTGCAGGCAGCCCGAGCACGAGGATCCCAGCTGCAGTGCTTGTTGGAAATTGAACAAACTCCACCTGAGCGTCCCCGTAGGTGAAGTTCCTCTCTGCTTCTGGTCTGGGGTTCAGCAGAGCACTGCATCTGGGATCGTCTTCCAGCTAGGATGCTCTCTGCCTCTAGTCAGAGCCCAAATGTCAGGAATTAAGTTCAGCTCATAAGAGAGGCAAACTTAGTTTTCATTGATGACACTGATTAACTTTGAAAACTGCACTCTTGGACTGCACTCATTTGTGGAGTGTAGGATAGCATCACATGAGGCTGACACCCAAAAACAGTAGATACAAGGGTCAGGAGGATTGCCCCATAGCTGGAATACTGCTTCATGAGCGGAGGGGAGAAAGCAGATGGGATAGAGAAGGGATCACTAGGAAAATGATGGCTGGAGGAACCAGTTGGGATGGGAGATGCATGCCTAAAGTAGATAGTGGACCAAACATGATGACCTCTCAGTATCTGTGTTGCAAGCTATAATGCCCAAAAGTAGAGAGAGAGTATGGGGAATATTGTCTGCCATAGAGGCAGGGGGAGGGTGGGAAAGGGGGGGGTATACCGGGATATTGGTGGTGGGGAATGTGCACTGGTGGAGGGATGGGTGTTTGATCATTGTGAGATTGTAACCCAAACATGAAAGCTTGTAACTCTCTCACGGTGATTCATAAGATTAAAAAAATTTTAAAAAAGAAAGCTGCACTCTCTGTATCCACCTGTGGCACTTTGAGAATGTGGCCTGACCCAAGTCCAAATCTACATCTCCTGGATTCTGTTCTTCCTGCACCTTGATGAAGGAGCTGGGTGGCAGAACCTATAGATTAACTCTAATCCACAGCAGAGGGTTGGATAACTGCTAGTGTAAAGTGTCTGGGAGGAGAGTGTAATATCGAAACAGACCAGAAAAGTTGCGATGTTGCTAATATGTACACTGACAAACTCTTACATGTCTTGAATCTTGACTCCCTTCAAGAGCAATCTCTCTGCTTTCTTCTTCTTCTTCTTCTTCTTCTTTCTTCTTCTTCTTCTTCTTCTTCTTCTTCTTCTTCTTCTTCTTCTTCTTCTTCTTCTTCTTCTTCTTCTTCTTCTCTCTTCTTCTCCCTCCTCCTCCTCCTCCTCCCTCCTTCTCCTCCTCCTTCTTCTTCTCTCTTCTTCTCTTCTTCTTCTTCTTCTTCTTCTTCTTCTTCTCTTCTTCTTCTTCTTCTTCTTCTTCTTCTTCTTCTTCTTCTCTCCTCCTCCTCCTCCTCGCCTCCTCTCCTCCTTCTTCTCCTTCTTCTTCTCCTTCTTCTTCTTCTTCTTCTTCTGCCTCGCTTCTTCTCTCTTCTTCTTCTTCTTCTTCTTCTTCTTCTTCTTCTTCTTCTTCTTCTTCTTCTTCTTCTTCTTCTCTTCTTCTTCTTCTTCTTCTTCTTCTTCTTCTTCTTCTTCTTCTTCTTCTTCTTCTTCTCTTCTTCTTCTTCTTCTTCTTCTTCTTCTTCTTCTTCTACACTGCATTGGCACTACACCTCCACTCATTTGGATTGGTGCATATGGAGGGGATGCAGGAACATCCGAGAGTTATTACAGTGTGTAGGGCCTTTGCCTTGTACACAGCAAGTCCTGGTTTTGATCCCTAGCACCACATAAGTCTTCCTAATCTTGCCAAGAGTGATTTATGAGAACAGAGCCTGGAGCAAGCTCTGAGCATTGCTGAGGTTCCCAACAGAGAAAAAGAAAGGGAAAAAAAAGCACAGCAGTGTTAGTATAAAAAGAAACAGACATTGGGGCTAAAATGATAGCACAACAGGGAGGGCGTTTGCCTTGCACATGGCCGACATTAGGTTCGATTCCCGGTACCCCATATGGTGCCCCAGGCACCGACAGGAGTAATTCCTGAGTGCAGAGCCAGGAGTAACCCCTGAGCATTGCTGGGTGTGACCCAAAAAGCAAAAAAAAAAAGAAAGAAAGAAAAGAAACAGATATCACAGTATCCTGGATAAATATCCTCAAATTTTTGAATACTGAACCCTTAGGTCTGAAAATATCCAGTCATATCAACTCTTGGAAATTAATAAGCAATTAATTAAGATATGTGAATGGAGGAATTTTCCAGAAATAATTAAGTAAAACAAAAAATCAAGGGAAAAGTTAAGATGTAGTGAAACTTGTTAGCCTGCCTAAAGAAGGGTTTAAATAAAGTTTATACCAATATTCAATGAAATCAGAAAGACAATGAACAAGAAATATGAAATTTATATCAGGGACAGAGAAAGAATTTAAGACCTTCAAATAGGAAGATACTATAGCCAAGCTAAAGACTACAATAGAAGGGATTAACAGTAAACAAGAAGAAATAATTGGTAGAGTTGATGAGTTGGAAAGTATGGCAGTACAAAACAGTCAAACCACAGATAGAAAAAATAATTATAAAATATGAAAACAATGTAAAGACTCTGTGGGACTATACCTAGAGGGAAAGTATTCTCATTTTAGGGGTATGAATGAGAAATAAAGGAGAATGGTTAGATCCCTTCATTTTAAGAAATAATTGTCAAGAACTTCCTTAATTTGGGAGAGGATCTAAATATCAAAAAAGAGGGTCAAGAATCTAAATAAACAAAAATAAGCACATCTCAAGACATATTAAAGCATAAAAATTATAACAGCAGAATTCTGTTATATAACAGATAATATTTATAATTATCTGTTGTATAAATATCTGTTATAAATATCTATAATATTTGTAATTATAATTTATAAATATTATAGATATAATATTTATAATTAAATTATATCTTACCACAAGCAGTTTTTAGTCCAGGAGAAAACAAAATACACCTAAGGAAACCCCAGAAGAGTATTTGTGAAGTTTTCTAAAGTTGTAAAGGATAGAAGGGAACAGTACAGGATGGTAAAGGATATTTATTTATTTATTTATTTATTTTTAAGTTTTTATTTTATTGAATCACCATAAAAAATATAAAGCTTTCAGGTTTAAGTCTCAGTCATATAATGATTGAATCCCCATCCCTTCACCAGTGCACATGTTCCACCACCAAGAACCCCAAAATACCCCTCTCTCACCCAGCCCCCACCTAAGTAGCTAATGATCTTCACTTTATTCTCTCTATACTTTGAATGCATCAATATTTCAATAGAGTACTCATTATTATTGTTTGGAATTTCCCCCCAACAATCAGGCCTGCTGAAAGGCATCATTTAATAATTTCTATTCATTGCTAGAATGAAGACTCTATGAGCTCTATGAGGTTTTGGGTTTCTGATATTTTAGCTCAGTTCACAGTCCAAATGCATTTCTGTAAGAAGCCGCTCTGGGTGCCAAAATAGGTTAGAAGACCTCTCGGATAATAGTCTTTAGGAGCAGAGGGTCCGTTTCGCGCTCGGCATCTCTGGATCTTATCTGGGCTGAGGGCGTGGCGGTAACGCCCCCCTCTCATGATGGCCTATGAGCCACAAAGCTGCAAAATACATACCTCTGGGTTGGGAGTCTTAGAAGGTGGCTCTCGCCATGTGGATGTTGCTGCCGCTGCCATTTTCCGCACAGGAAAACAGGGTGGAGAGAAAAAATCCATCCCTGGGCGGCACGGAGTTGTAGCACAAGCTCACAGTCTAGATGTATTTCTGGAAGAAGCCACTCTGGGTGCCAAAATGGATTAGAAGACCTCTTGGATCATAGTCTTTAGGAGCAGAGGGTCCATTTCACACTCAGCAGCTCCGGATCTTATCTGGGCCATGGGCGGGTAAAGGATATTTAAGCAAGAATACTACCCCCACACCCTAAGATTTCCATTTATAATAGAAAAAGGGTAGGGGCCGGAGTGATAGCACAGCGGGTAGGGCGTTTGCCTTGCATGCGGCTGACCCGGGTTCGATCCCCGACATCCCATATGGTCCCCCAAGCACTGCCAGGAGCAATTCCTGAGTGCAAAGCCAGGAGTAACCCCTGAGCATCGCTGGGTGTGACCCAAAAAGCAAAAAAAAAAAATAGAAAAAGGGTAAAAAATGTTACAGATAAACAATTAAAACAATTCGGTATCACCAAAGTGGCCTTGAAAGAAAATCTTATAAAAACGAAAAGTGCATTCACTTAAAAGTACTAATACATCACAGTTACATAGCATGGGGTTGGGAGGTGGGAAAGAGAACAGATTAAAAACCTGTCCCATTGAAATGGAATGTAGTTCAATATACTCAATAGACTGCAGCACAGAAATACTTTAAAACAAAATCTCTGGAAGAAAAATATAAGAAACTGGAGAGGAACATCAAAATACTAAAGGAAGATCAAAATACCAGCCTGTCATAGAGGCAGGCTGGGGTGGGGGTTGGTTTGGGACGTGTTTGGGAAGGGAAACTGGGGACATTGGTGCTAGGAAATTACACTTGTGGAGGGATGGGTGTTGGACCAGTGTTTGACTGAAACCCAATAATGAACAGCTTTGTAATGCTCTATCTCACGGTGATTCAATAAAAATAAATGCCAATATTAAAAAAAACATATTAAAGACTGGTGTTAAGTTTTAAGAGAAGAAAATATGTAGAAGGTACAAATAATGACAAACTGAGATAACTGAAAGCCAGTAGCTAAATGGCACTGTACTTATTGTTAATATGATTTGGAGCCACACCTGTTAGTAGTCAGGGCTACTTCCTGTTCATTGCTCAGGGGTTGCTCCTGACAGTGCTCAGGGAACAACACAGTCCTGGAGATTGAACATAGGTTTCCTGCACACAAAGCATGAGCTCCTGCTATTGAACTACCTCTCTTGAGCCTTATGAATTTTTTTTGTGTGGTGATAGGTATCGAACCCAGGGCCTCACACAAGTAAGGCAAGTGCTCTACCTCTGAACTATATTCCCAGCCCTGTGCTGATATTTGAATAACTGCCTTAAATGTTATTGATCTGTTACAGAATGAGAGGGGGAAACACTATGCAACTCTTAGCTACCTATAGGAGA
The DNA here is from genome assembly GCF_027595985.1 of Sorex araneus. Lineage (NCBI taxonomy): Eukaryota > Metazoa > Chordata > Mammalia > Eulipotyphla > Soricidae > Sorex > Sorex araneus. The sequence goes on along the minus strand of NC_073305.1, from coordinate 208,987,274 downwards.
CACACCTTAATTTTGAAGAAAAATACACACAATAAATGTTAGAAAATATTCCTGTAGGCAAATAATAACTTTGTAAAGGGTCCTGAGCACCACCACGCCCAAGCACTGAAACAACCCTTAGGCCTCCATCACTGGGAAGAGTTTTTCCTGAACCCCTGAGCAAAGTTGCGTGTTGGCCATCAGAACATGATGGAAATGATTGCTCAACCTGGACCAATCTATTTTGTCAGGATTAATCTAAAACTAAAAAATAAAAAAGCTCTCCGTAGTGTATTTGATATGCCAAATACAGTAACAATGATGAATTTCATTCCCATTACCCTGAAGAACGAGTCAAGAAAGGCTGCTAAAATCTCAGGGCTAGGTCAAAATGGAGACGTTACTGGCGCCCGCTTGAGAAAATCGATGATCAACAGGATGACAGTGATACAGTGAATCTAAAACTATGATTTTTTTATAAGAATGAGACCATTGGGCTGAGTGAGAAGATAGTTCTACAGAATGCAGGGAGGAATGAGAATAGAGCGTTCAAAACGATGAGCTTCTAGCCTAACCAGAATAGCCATTGGCTGCATTCTGCATTTCAATCCTGGGGAAGGGAGTGAAATTGAAGATAACCCCCAGGATGGTGTACCAACCTCATCTGAAAGATACCTTCCTTCTCTATCATTTTCTGGCTGTAATTCCTCAGCTGGTAAAAGACATACATCACTGTATCACTGTCATACCGTTGCTCATCGATTTGTTCGAGCGGGCACCAGTCACGTCTCTCATTGAGAGACTTATTGTTACTGCTTTTGGCATATTCAATACATACTCACCTAAATCCAAACAATAACTGAAAGAAAGCTGTTGATTTTGTCAGTTAAGAAGACACATGGGGGCCGGAGCAATAGCACAGCGGTAGGGCGTTTGCCTTGCACATGGCCGACCCGGGTTCAATCCCCGGCATCCCATATGGTCCCCCAAGCACTGCCAGGAGTAATTCCTGAGTGCAAAGCCAGGAGTAATCCTTGAGCATCGCTGGGTGTGACCCAAAAAGCAAAAAAAAAAAAAAAAAAAGAAGAAGACAAATGGCTGTGTTCTGTGGAGGGAATTCATGCTCCCTGAACAACCCATTGTCCTTGTCCTCCCATCTTAGGCCACTTGGGAATTCTGTGCTGATTCCAGAGGACCATTTCACCATGCAGTGGCTGATGAGATCCTGTGTCCTCCAGAGCATCCACAAGTCCTTCTGTGGCTTCCATCCTGCTTCTCAGCGCCTGCGTTTGCAGTCACTATCTGGACCCGGAGCCCCAAGATGGAATGACCAGGAAAGACTCAAGGAATTTAATTTTGCAAAGGATATGCTGGACTACTGGGCTCAGATGGAGAAGGTGAGGAGAGCTTTTTTGACTGGGGTGAGAACAGAAGAGGCCTCACTAACTAGCTTTAGTTTGAATCTGAGCAGCAAAGAACCAAGAGAAGCTTCTGCTTTTCCCTGTTTAATGGGAAAACACTGAGTCTGACCACTCCCATGCTTTTCTGAAACTCAGTGGTGTCATTTATGTAGATAAGATAACCTTGTTTAAGGAACATGGTGTTAGTACTTGGGAGATAACTCCAGTGATAGAGCATGTGATAGCATGTTGGGCCCTGTACTTGATTCCCAGCACCATTGGGTTTGGCTCTGGTGATCCCAAGCACCACTAAAGTAACCTCTTGAGCACTTTCAGACTTAATCTACATATCTGGGTTCAGGCAGTGGTCCCTGAACACATCTAGTGCCCTAAAACAGAAGAATGAAGATGGCAGGTGAGAGTTACTGGTACGTGTAGTATTATACACTATAACCAAGTGCGAAGTTCTAACCATGAAGTCAGCATTTTGATGTCAGTATTTAAGTTTTATTTAGAAATTTTGAGGCAGGGGAGAGAGGGAGAGAAAGAGAGATAATAATCCACTCAAAAGATGTGGTATATATATGCAAAGGAATACTATGCAGCTATAAGAAACAATGAAATCATGCAATTCGCAATCTGTAATGTGAATGGAACGGGAAGATAGTAGTTAAATGAAGTAAGCCAGGAGGAAAAGGAAAAACACAGGATGGCTTCACTTCTATGTGGTATTTAGAGTAACTGAATGAGGAAAGGCAATGGTTTAAACGGGAGATGCTTACATCGCCATTGGCCCCAGAGAACAGGGCGGAGAAGGGAAAAATTGAGTCAGGGGAAAGGAGATAAGAGATAGATGAGAATCAACAAGAATGAAGGTCAAGGGGATTCAGGTACATTGATGGTATTAAGGGATTAAATATCCAAACCACAGAGTCAACAATACTGAACTCACAAGACCCAAATTTTAATAACCAAACTTACAGGTGCCTGTCAAGATGGTAGACTGGGGACGGGACTGGAGCTTGAGGCAGGGGACAGGGCTGGTAAGAGAGGGAACCTGGGAACGCTGGTGGAGGGATGTTTATAGGTGATGGGATCGATGATAGAACATTGTATGTCAAAAACCCAACTGTGAATAACTTTGTAACTCAAAATGCTTTAATAACATAAAATTTGGGGAAAATATTGTTTTTTAAAAAGTAAGAAAACCCCATGGGAATAAAGAGAGAGAACAAATGTGGGCTTCTCCAAAGTGGAGTGAGTACTTTCATAATTTAACATTATGAAAGTACACATCTTAAGAGAGGAGGTATGCGGGCAAACGAGTTCGGGTACCATGTCCAAGGCAATACATGCACCTAATGTCAGACTTAACTCTTAGCTTCAACTAATAAGATGTAAGTCTGTCCGGGGTTTGCCTCAATAAACTTGGGCTTTATTTCAGTCTACACTCAGGGTGTGAGGAACAGAAGGCCTATTGCTAAGGTATCTCATCCATCTTCCTTTGAGGATGAGTGCAACTAAAGTCTTTTCTGTCAACTTCCTACTTTAGTGTGGCTTTAGAATATATCCAAAGAAAGCCTGCTTCAGGTGCCGGAGGAGAAGGCAGGTGGGATAGAGAAGGGACCACTATGACAAAGATAGTTGGAATTGATCAGTGTGGATTAAAAACTGTGTGCTGAAAACAGGTAGAGGAACAAACATGATAACCTCTCACTATCAGTATCTGTATTGCAAACCCCTAAAGGAGAGAAGGGGAGGGATCGAGGGAGGGGAGAGAGAGAGAGAGAGAGAGAGAGAGAGAGAGAGAGAGAGAGAGAGAGAGAGAGAGAGAGAGAGAGGGAGGGAGGGAGGGAGGGAGGGGGAGGGAGGGAGGGGGAGAGAGAGAAAGAGAAAGACAGATAGAGACAGAGACAGAGAGAAACAGAGGGAGGGAGGGAGGGAGGGAGGGAGGGAGGGAGGGAGGGAGGGAGGGAGGGAGGGAGGGAGGGAGAAGGAAAGTGCCTGCCATAGAGACAGGCTGGGAGGAGGGTGGCAGGAGGGAAACTGGGGACATTGGTAGTGGGAAATGTACACTGGTGGAGGGATCGGTGTTGGAATATTCTATAACTGTAACTGAAACCCGACCATGAAAAGCTTTATAACTGTGCATCTCACGGTGATTCAGTAAAAAATATATATATATTTTAAAAGAATATATCCAAAAAATTCAGTCCCTGTGGCTACATGTGACAATGCTTGGGGAGCACAAGAACTACCCGAAGAAGTTCTTGTAGCGTCACACGTTTTAGGGAATCAAACTGAGGGCTGTGTGTGCGCTCTACAGCTTGAGTTCTCTCCTGGCCCCCACAATAACCTACTTTAAACTAATTGAAATTGAACTTGTATATAACCTCTATCTTTTCCTTCTCCTCTCCATATTTTATTATATTGCTGTCTCATATTATATCTTTGTATGCTACATGCTTACTAATATATAATTCTTTTAGATTTCTTTTTATTTTTAAATACAATGAAAGAATAAAAAGTGGAGTTATGAGCTGAAACTGTTCCAAAACTTGTTTTTCACGTGTCTATGTATTTATCTCTAGCAAGTAAGTTTATATTTTTATAATTGGACCATTATGTAATGTCAATTTATTTAAATTTGGACTTCTTTTACCACTCCATATAGGAAGTCTAAGAATAAGAAACTCCATTGATTTTTTTTTGTTCCAAGAATATCCTAATTTATCCTTCATTTTCTGAAAGAAAAGTCTGCTGACTATAAGATTTTTGGCCCACAGGTATATTTCCCAGCATTTAAAATTTATAATCTCACTGCCCCTGATCTGTAATCAACTGATAATTTTTAAAAGATTTCTTACACACATTGAATCATTTTCCTACGTTAAAGATTAAAGATTACATTAAAGATTCTTTGTCTTTAATTTTTAAAGTTTGGTTATATTGTGTATTGGTATGGATCTCTTGGAATTTCTACCTCAGAGTTTATTGAAACATTTATTTTGTCTTTACACAAAGTTGGAAAGCTTTCAACCATTATTTCCTCAGGTCAGAAATGTTCTCTTTGTTTTATTTATTTTTTTCTTTTTTAAATTTTTTAAATTTTTATTAGTGAATCACCATGAGGTAGTTACAAACTTATGAACTTTTGTGTTTGCATTTTGTTTACATCCCTCCACCAGTGCCCATTCTCCTCCACCAGCGTTCCCAGTATCCCTTGCACCCTCTCACCCCATCCCTCCCATCAAGTCAGAAATGTTCGTATGCACAGTTTTCTCTCTCTGTTCTCCTATGACTTCCATAAGAGGTGCATTATTCTACTTAACCCTATCCCATAAGTCCTTAAATATTTTTCACATTTAACGTTTTTTTTTGTTTCTCAGACTCAATAATCTTTAATAACTTGCATTCCATTTTGCTGATCTATTTTTTGCCTGCTTAAAGCTATTGTGAGCTCCGCTAGTGAAATTTTCAATTCAATTATTATATTTTTATAGATCTACACTTTCCTTTGAGACCTTTTTAAAAATAATTTTATCTCTTTGTTGATGTTCCTATTTTATTCGGATGCTATCTTTCTCATTTGGCTTAGTTCCTGTGTGTTTTTTTTGTTTTGTTTTTTTTTTTTAGCTCCATGCCATATTGAAGACTAGCCATTTTAAAGTATGTGTTTAGTAAAGGAAGGGTTTGGGGTTGGTTTCTGGAGATTCATTTTGCTCCTCTGGATGGACCCTGTTAGCATAATAAGATCATTGGATGCTAGGAGACAGTGCTCACTGCCTTACTATTTGCATGCTGGCTCCAAGCAGGGAGAGAACTTCATTAATTTGCTTATTTAAAAATCTCTCCTCTGTTCACCTCTTTTCTGGCCTGTGCTTTTTCCCAGGCATGTTCATGTACTTCCCCCAGTTTCCTCCATATACATGACTGACTTTGATTTTATTTGTTTTCTGATAAGTTTCATCCCTGGCTCTTTCGGGGACCTGAGATTTTTTTTTTTATTGTATCCCCTGTCTGTCAAGGGGCCACTTACCCCTAGGTGGTCACAGGTCTTGCACTCTGGTTCCCTTCTCGTGCTTGCAAATATCTCCATTTCGGTATTCAAACTATGTCTTTAGTCCCTTCTGGTTCCAGATCACAGAGAAGCAAGTTCATGAAAGAAGCCCCCAGGCAAGTCAGAACGTAACAAACAATGTGCATCCTTTGCTTCTGTCCCAAGGAAGGGATTGGGAATAGGGTTACTTCCTTCTGGCTATGCTGCATAATCCCAGAAGAAGTCTAGGACTATGGTGAGCAGACTCATCACAAAATTCTCTGCGATTTTAAGAACGGCATTTTACTGTCTGCACATTATTGGTTAATAAAGATCCTAGACTCTGACTGTCTCAAGAGCTCTCACAATGCTATTAAAAGTAGTTTTAATTAAAGAATTGTGATTTATAAATTTATTGGTAGTGGAGTCTTGAGTATATAATATTTCAATGCCAATCCCATCACCAGTGTCAACTTCCCTCAACCAATGTTCCCGTATTCCCTCCCCATCCCAATCCCACCCTATTCCTTCCTGTCAACTAGACAGGTATATTGCAAAGTTTCAGTGGTTGCATGTTTTAGATCTCATGTTTTCAGTGCTGTTGAATCTGCATTTTGAATAAATGGCTCTACTAGTCACCCATATCTCCAGTATAACTGGAGCCCTGATGCCTGCTCACCCATTACTTCCTGTCATCTGTCACTAGACACTTAGGTCGATTCCATATCTTAACTATTGTACTGAGTGCAGCAATGAATAATGAGTTGCAGGACTGGAGCAATAGCACAGTAGGTAGGGTGTTTGTCTTACACGCAGCTCACCTGTGTTTGATTCCTCCCTTCCTCTGTGAGAGCCCAGCAAGCTATTGAGAGTATCCTGCCCACACAGCAGAGCCTGGCAAGCTCCCCGTGGCATATTCCATATGCCAAAAACAGTCTCACAATGGAGATGTTACTGGTGCCCACTTGAGATGTTCATTTGAAAGAGTGCTTTTATGTCCTGGAGGTAGATGCCAACAGTGAAATTGTTGGGTCTTTTGACAGTTCGATTCTAAGTTTACTGAAAACTCTTTGAGTCATATGGCAGTTTGAGCCTAAGTTTTCCGCAGGGGTTCATCATGCAATTTTAGTCTGATGTTGTTTACCTGGTAGTTCTATGAAGGAATAAATGTCTGAAGTTTTTTAATCTAATTTCTTTTTTTAAGATTATTTTTTATTAATGAATTACCATGAGGATACAGATTTACATATTTTTGTGCTAGTGTTTCAGTCATACACTGGTTAAATACAGGGCATTCCCTTTTGTTCTCCCTTGATCTAATTTTTTGGTGATTTCACGTTAGAGTTGAGTTGTCTAAATTAATTTTAAAAATCTTCCCCAAATTCAAGAATTTAATTTTTCTCCTTTATATTTTTGCAACAATAGTCATAATAACGTATTGAGAATTTATTATCCATTATTTCTATATACACTTTACTCCGGTACATAAGTTATTTAAACTTTATTATATTCTAAGTAGTAGTAGTAGTATTCCTATCTCATAAATGAAACGACTATGACACAAAATGACACCCGTTATCTGTAGGGAATAAAGGACACACAGGGAATGGAGAATTAAGTCTTCAACGGATGCTATGACATTTATATGTAATTTAATGTGACAAGAGAAGCCAGAAGAAGCCTTCCCCTTCCCCACTTCCCCAGCTCTATAAAAGCTCTGGAATGTGACCTCAGTCCTTGACTTAGGGTCACACTGGATTGTGATGATGGATTGATGAAAGTGCCTTCTGCTAGTAGAGATAAGTACCAAGAGGAGTACTCCACAGCTTGGAAGCTGACCTCACATGCTAGGCGAAGAAGCATCTCTGATAGAGAAGGGATCACCAAGCAAAGGATGCTAGGCAGGCCCACTAGAGATGGGAGATACGGGCTGAAAATAGACTATAGACTGAACATGATGCCTACTTAGTACCTCTGTAGCAAACCACACACCCCCAAAGAGAGAGAGAGCAAATGGGAATGCCCTGCCACAGAGGCAGGGTGGGGTGAAGGGGACAGGGTGGGGATGGTGGGAGGGATGCTGGGACCATTGGTGGTGGAAAATGGGCACTGGTGGAGGGATGGGTACTCAATCATTGTATGACTGAAATGTAAGCATGAAAACCTCTAAATCTGTAACTTTGTCTCAGGGTGATTCACTAATAAAAAATTTTTTTTAATTAAAAAATAATTTGTTTTAAAAAGAAAGTGCTTTCGGGTTTTTTCCAGATTCTGGCTATTGTAAACAGTGCTGCGATGAACATACATGTGCAGATGTTGTTTCGATTGTACTTTTTTGCCTCTCTGGGATATATTCCCAGCAGTGGTATTGCTGGGTCAAATGGGAGCTCAACCTCTAGTTTTCTGAGAATCGTCCATACTGTTTTCCAAAAGGGCTGAACTAGCCGGCATTCCCACCAGCAGTGTAGAAGGGTCCCTTTCTCCCCACATCCTCTCCAACAGCGGTTGCTTTTGTTCTTTTGGATGTGTGCCAGTCTCTGTGGTGTGAGGTGGTATCTCATGGTTGTTTTGATCTGCATCTCTCTGATGATTAGTGATGCAGAGCACTTTTTCATGTGCCTTTTGGCCATTCGTATTTCTTCCTTGGTAAAGTTTCTGTTCAGTTGAGGAAACTTTGGTACATCTATACAATGGAATACTATGCAGCTGTTAGAAAAAAGGAAGTCAAGAATTTTGTAGTTAAGTGGATGGGCATGAAAAGTTTCATGCTGAGTAAAATGAGTCAGAAAGAGAGAGACAGACATAGAAAGACTGCACTCATCTATGGTATATAGAATATCAGAGTGGGAGACTAATACCCAAGAACTGTAGAAATAAGTACCAGGAGGTTGACCCCATGGCTTCGCGGCTGGCCTCACGTTCCGGGGAAAGGGCAACTCAGAGAAGCGATCACCAACTACATTGTAGTTGAAGGCCATGTGGGGGAAGGGAGTTGCGGGCTGAATGAGGGCTAGAGACTGAGCACAGCGGCCACTCAACACCTTTATTGCAAACCACAACAGCTAATTAGAGAGAGAGAACAGAAGGGAATGCCCTGCCACAGTGGCAGGGTGGGGTGGGGGGGAGATGGGATTGGGGAGGGTGGGAGGGACGCTGGGTTTACGGGTGGTGGAGAATGGGCACTGGTGAAGGGATGGGTTCCCGAACTTTGTATGAGGGAAGTATAAGCACAAAAGTGTATAAATCTGTAACTGTACCCTCACGGTGATTCTCTAATTAAAAATAAATAAATTATAAATATATATATATATATTATTCAAAATATAAATGATTATATAATGCATATTTTAATTTGATAACTTTATTGACATTTATTAAAAATAAAAAATCTTCAAATTTGTAGCACAAAAAAAAATAAATAAAAAATAAATAAAAAGAAAGTGCTTTCTGCTTTGAAGGGGGAAATAACACTTGGTGTCTGATTTTGACCAGGAGGGCAAGAGAAGTTCAAGCCCAGCGATGTGGTGGGTGAATAATGAAGGAAAAGAAATCAAATGGACTTTCCGAGAGTTGGCGGAGTTAACCCGCCGTGCAGCCAATGTCTTCACACAGACCTGTGGCCTGCGACAGGGAGACCATCTGGCTCTGATTCTGCCTCGAGTGCCTGAGTGGTGGCTGGCGGCTGTAGGCTGCCTCAGAACCGGTTAGTGACTCAGTGAGACCACCTATTCCTCAGGGGTGGGCTAGCGCTAACTCACTGAAGAGGATCACGTGTTTTTTCCTCTCTTCTTTCTTCTCACAGTTTTTTCTTCTCATAAAATATTATTTTATGCCTCCTGCTCACTTTCTCTCTCATCTGTATACTGTCAAATACAATGTAAGGATTCTGTCTTATTCTTACGAGAATACTCACCAACGGCCTTGCATGGTCTCAGACATTCTTACCTCTATTAGCAGATGAAACATCTGGCTATATTTGCACCCTTTCCCACCTGTGTCATGTAAGAACCAGTTGCGGAACTACAGAGAAAGTACAGAGGTTGGTTATGGTACCAAACCTTGTGTGTAACCAATCCTAGTTCAATCCCCCAGAAGCACATGGTCCTCCGAGTACTGGCAGGTTGGGGCTGAGAACTACTGGACAAGAGGGCCATGAGCCCTCCAGAGAACTGCTTAGAATGCCAGAAAAAATAAAAAAGAATCAGTTTTAGGGTTAAGTATGTGGCTTAGTGTTAGACTACATGACTCTTAAGTATGAGGTTCAGAGTTTAAACAAGCAAGAAATAAATATTTAGGGGCTGGAGTGATAGCACAGCGGGTAACCCACTTTGCCTTGCATGCGGCCAACCCGGGTTTGATTCCCAGCATCCCATATGGTCCCCTGAGCCAGGAGTAATTCCTGAGTGCAAAGCCGGGAATAACCCCTGTGCGTCGCTGGGTGTGAACCCCTCAAAAAAAAATAGAAATATTTAGTTTCAGTTATAGTGATACCTACAGTGATACCAGATCAGCATTGATAGACACTAAATTATTCTTCTGCTAAGATTGTCATATTACCTTCACATAACCATAACAGAATTATCATACAAGTCTAATATTGATACAACATAGTTATCAACATAACTTACATCCATGCATAATCCAAATTTCTCAATTGTTCCACTATTGATCTTTTTAATAGAAAGGTTTATTGGAAAGTAGAAGAAAATGGAAAAGAAACTCTTCAGCCATAGAGGAACTTAGTATAGGACTAAGTTTCCAATATTGTTTTTTAACAGACATTTTTTCTTTAAATTCAAAATCTATTGTAAGCCCATGCATTGCATTTAATTACCCTGCATCTTCAGTTTTTCAGTCCACAATGACTTTTCTGCATGACAATGACATATTTCAAGTGTCTAAACAAGGAATTTTGCAGAAGTACTCAAAGTTTTTATTAATCTTTCTTCATGGAATATAATCTTCAGGATTATATGCCAGTTAAGTACTTTTAACAGAAAGTTAGAAAGAGCAATATTATGCCTTTCTCGGCATACCCCATAAGGGATATATAAGATTAATTTGTCCCTTTATGAGTATTGGTGTTTTATCATTTTATTACGGTTGTATTCACGTTTGTAAAGGTTACTTGTCCCTTCATAATCTGTGGTATACTTAAGAGAGTATGTGAATAGCCTCTTCTCAATAGTCTTTCATCCTATGATTTAAGTAGTCATTGATTATTCTTGGTGAACTGATTATTTTTATAGATGTTACCCAGCTTGGCAGAGCCAGGGCACTTCCTGTGATATATACTTGATTATTTATTGTGTGGGTCTGGCAGTGCTCAGAGGTTTCAAGTTTATCCAAGAGTGTTCATGGGCTGTACCAAACAATGCTTGGTGTGCCATGTCATACTAAGGAGTGAATCCAGGGCTTTATATATTCTAGACCTGTGCTCTGCTACTTATCACTTCTGATTGAATATTATTATCCTTTCATACGATCATTTTCTATTAATATCAACTTTATTAATTATATTAGTTAATTATACGTACATTGTATGTGTGTTCTATTATTAGAATTCTTCTCAAATGATTTTTCTTCCCCTTTCATTAATACTGTAAACAACTTAGAATCAATATAAGGCTTATTACTTCTTTGAACAAACACATCGGTTCTTCTCTTTTTTTCTTTTTCTTTTTTAGGGTCACACCCAGTGATTGTCAGGGGTTACTCCTGGTTCTGCACTCAGTAATTACTCCTGGCGGTGCTTGGGGGACCATATGGGATGCTGGGGATCGAGCCTGGGTCAGCCACGTGCAAGGCAAATGCCCTACCCGCTGTGCTATCACTCTGGCCCAGTTCTTCTGTCATACACATTTGTGCCATAATTTGTTCATCTCTTGCTCATGTATTCTTTCTCTTTCTTTTTGCCTCACCAGTCTCTGCCTTTCTCTTGTGTTTTCTCACAGACTAAATAGATTGGTTGTGAGCTAGAGAGGGTGTATAGTTAGTAGAATGTTTCCCTCGCATGTGATCGACCCTGGTTTAGTCCCTGTTTCCCCAAATGATTCCCCCAGGCCCCATTAGAAGGGGGCTTACTATTAAACCCAGAACCAGGAGTAAACCCTGAGTATTTCTGGGTTTGTCCTAAAAACTAAAATAAATATTTTTGGTTGATCTCTCATAGTCATATGGACTCAAAAACAATGGCAATGACCAATAGCAGAAAGAGATAAAAGAAGTCCTGTAATCTGTAGAGCTATGTATGGTTCCACAAAAAAAATCCAAGACATGAGCTGAACCCCTTGACTTTATTTATTTCTTTTCTTTGCAATTTTATTCTCTCAATTTTCAATCAATACTCCATTTGACTAATCTACCCTATTAAACCTGAATTTGAACTCTTTAGATTACAAAGGGTGATTTAAAAATATATTTTTATAACAAAAAATAATTTTTTTAGGAAATTAATTTTTATTTATTTTTATTTTTTTTATTTTTTTATTTTTTTGCTTTTTGGGTCACACCCAGCGATGCTCAGGGGTTACTCCTGGCTTTGCACTCAGGAATTACTCCTGGCGATGCTGGGGGGACCATATGGGATGCCGGGGATCGAACCCAGGTCGGCCGCGTGCAAGGCAAACGCCCTACCCGCTGTGCTATCGCTCCGGCCCCTTATTTTTATTTTTTTATTTTATTTTTTAAGAGCTGTTGCCTAATTTATTTTTTTTTAATTCTTGAACCCCTTGACTTTAAACTGAAGAGAAATAAAAACAAATGACATAACCAAAATGGGTATAGAACATGTAGAAGCTTAGGTTGTGGCCTTTATTATTACTGTGGACTTCACTAAGAATGGTCACCAAGGGGTTGGAGCCATAATACAGTGGGTAGGGCATTTGCCTTGCATATGCTTGACCTGGGTTAGAACCCTGGCATCCCATATGGTCCCCCATGCACTTCCAGGAGTTATTCCTGAGTGCAGAGTCAGGAGTAAGCTTGAGCATTACTGAGTGTGGCCCAAAAACAAAAATTTAAAAAATTCCTTTTTAAAAGAATGGCCATTCTGAAATAGAAGGAATAGAGTGGGAGAGGAAAATAGGAGCGTCTGAAAGAAAAAGTTCCCTTTGATATGGGGGGATGGTAATTTCCTGAAGATGTTAGCAAAGAAAAGATAAGTAGAGAGAAGCATCAGGCAGGAGGTAGGACAGAAGATGGGGAGTAGGAAGATTCAGAACAGGGCACCTGGTGGAGAGATTAGAATCCAACTGGAAGAGGCAAAATCTCGAACAAATTGTAGGAGAAGGAAGAGAAGGTAAGAAAGTTCAGAGGACAATGTGGTTAAATTTGGATATGAAGAATGAAGGGAAAAGAGGAGATTCCAAATGACAAGGGACTGTCAGAGAGACACGAGGAGCCAGGGAAAAGGTGAGGGAGGGGACTAGCCCTAGATGAGGGACCCTGTGCCACAGGCATCCATAATTCCAGGTTCCAGATGAAGTTGTGTGAAGTGTGTCCACCTGTCTAATTCAGCAGATTTGGGATGGAGGTGTGAGATTCTGTGTTCGAGGTAGCACAGACGCTATTCGGCTGGGGTCCATGCCTGCAAAAGATTAGGGAGATTCTATACTGGTAAGAATAGTATAGACTAGGGGCTGGAGTGATAGCATAGCGGGTAGGGCATTTGCCTTGCACGCAGTCGACCCGGGTTCAAATCCCAGCATCCCATATGGTCCCCTGAGCACCACCAGGAGTAATTCCTGAGTGCAGAGCCAGGAGTAACCCCTGTGCATCGCCAGGTGTAACCCAAAAAAAAACAAAACAAAAAAAAGAATAGTATAGACTAGACTGACACATATGGGGACAAAAGAGAAATGAAAGCTTTCTTCCTCCTCCTCCTCAGGGATCATCTTCATGCCAGGGACCACACAGCTGAAAGCCAAGGACATTCTCTACCGACTACAAGCATCTAAAGCACAGGGAATTGTGACCATAGATACGCTGGCCCCAGAGGTGGACTCTATTGCTTCCGAGTGCCCTAATCTAAAAACCAAGCTCCTGGTGTCTGACCACAGCCGTGAGGGGTGGCAGGACTTCCGGTCACTGATAAGGTGAGTTTTCAGTCTGAAGAATGTATGATGAGAAGTGCTGGGGGGAGCCCTTTTCCCCACCAGGTGCTAGGAAACAAGCAACTAGGTCTGACCCGGAAACCTTCCCTCCCTGTCACATCAATGACCTGGGCTAGTTCCTTCCCTTCTCACGGTCACAACTGGTTCAGCTGTGAAATAGGGATATGGAACCTCCACGTCCCTCTCTCTGAAGTCTAATTGCCCCTGGGGTTGTATACATGAGACGTAAAAGTTGCAGGTTATTGTGTTGCTTCTTTCTGATGTAGGCAATCTTCATATAAAAGATGAAGATCTTCATATAAAAGATGCATGAAAAGATGGAGGGAAAACCCATCAGACCAGAGAACATGCTTTGCTTGCACAAGGCCCAGATTTGAGCCTTTATACTACATGGTCCTACATGATCATGGTTTTGTACTATAGGAGTGAGCCAAGCATTGAGCACTGAGCCAGAAATATTCTCAGTGCACTGCTAGGGTGAGCCAGAAAACAGTATATATATGTATATATATATATATACATATATATACACACATGCACATATATATGTATGTATATATGTATGTATGTATATCACTGTCATCCCCGTTGCTCATCGATTTGTTTGAGCAGGCATCAGTAGCATCTCTCACTGAAAGACTTATTGTTACTGTTTTTAGCATTTCCAATATGCACGGGTAGCTTGCCAGGCTCTGCTGTGCGGGCTCCATACTCTCAGTAGCTTGCCAGGCTCTCAGAGAGGGGCGGAGGAATCGAACACGGGTTGGCCACATGAAAGGCGAATGCCCAACCGCTGTGCTATCGCTCCAGCCCATGTATGTATATATGTATACATATATGCACATATAAGTATGTATATAATGACATCAGATGAAAAAATGGACATGAATTTTTATAGCAAAAATTGAGACTGCACAAGAAAAAATGAGTCTGCAGCTGGTAGAAAGCTTTAGGAGCAAACACTTTCCATCTCCCTAAACTGGGTCCCAGTAAGGACAACCTGCAGGAAAACTTAGGGACAGTTTGGGAAAAAGAAAGTCCCCATTTGCCCCTTCCCAAACTCAACTCTGAAAGTCTTCAGGTATTTTTCAAAGCACACAGAGGAACCAGGCTCGTTTAATTAAAATACTGGCTCCATTTTTGAAGTTCTTCACTTCAAGCCCCCAAAGGAAACATTACAGCATCTAATGTCTCCGGCCAGATTCTAAATTCTGGGAAATAAGCAGGAAAGAGCTTACATAAAGAACTGGGCCGGAGCGATAGTACAGTGAGTAGGGTGTTCGCCTTGCATGCGGCCGAGCTAGGTTCAATCCCTGGCATCCCATATGGTCCCCCAGAACTCCCAGGAGTAATTTCTGAGTGTAGAGCCAGGACTAAACCCTGAGCACCACTGGGTGTGATCCAAAAAGAAAAAAGTGAGATAAAATTAATTAAGTTAAGAAAAGAATTATCTTTAGGAGAAACATAGCAATGAGAAACATAGTACAGGTGTTGTGATTCTTGTCTTGCACGTGGCAGACCCTAATAAAGCATATGGTCCACTGAGGAGCACCAGGGGGGTCACTCCTGCGCACAGAGCCAGGGATAGCAACTGAGCATCACTGGGTGTGGCTCTATCTATCCTTCTTCCTTTACCCCCAGCAAAAGTAATTCTCTTTAAATTCTTAAATTGTCCAATGTCAATAAATTTACCATTCCTCCGCAAGACCGGTAGAACTAGTATTTTTTCCATATCAGGATGATTTGTAGTTTCTCTGACTGACACCCTAAGAAGCATGTCTTTACCATCATAGTTGGTTTAAGACACTCAGTCTAGAGCTTGGAGCGATAGCATAGAGGGTAGAGCGTTTGCCTTGCACACAGTCAACCCGGATTTGATTCCCAGCATCCTATATAGTCCCCCGAGCACTGCCAGGAGTAATTCTTGAGTGCATGAGCCAGGAGTAGCTCCTGTGTATTGCTGGGTGTGACCCAAAATGCAAAAAAAAAAAAAAAAAAAAAAAAAGATACTCAGTCTAGGAGAAGCTCAAGAACCAAGTCGAATGAGGGCCCTGTAGCTTCTCCAGCCATCTCCAGTTTATGCCAGAGATGTGCATATACATTCCATCTATCTCATTCTCCTTCACTTTCTCACCCACAACACCAAGTAATGAGGTTGCATTCCTAGCAATGCTAGTTTTTATCTATGTTTTCTTTAAAGGCAATGTAATCAATAGCACATTCAATGATCAGAATTTTTGGCATTGAATCCTCACTCTGCTGCCTACTAGCCATTTGTCTTCAGACAAGTTACTTAACTTCTCTGACTTGCAGACTTCTCATCTACAAAATGAGCACTTAAAAGATCACACTCACTTCATAGGGTTCCTTTGAAGAGTGAGTGAGTTTTTCTTTGTAAATCACGCAGACCCTTATTTGATAGAGAGTGCGATTTCAATGTTCAACTTAAAAGACAATCCCCTGAATTTACCCTTTTGTAAAGGAGCAAATGTCAGAGTCTTCTTGTCCAACTCACCCATCAGCTCTGATGTACAGCGCCAGGAGGACCAGAATCCACCCTCACACCCCCACCACTCATCTCCTGACCTGAGGGCATTGCTTTAATCTATCCTCAGAGCATAGGAAGATGGAAACTTGACTTCTCTAATTTTGTGTTTAATCCCTTTACAGAGAAGCATCCCCTGACCACACCTGCATTAACTCAAAGGTCACGGACCCAATGGTCATCTTCTTCACCAGTGGGACCACAGGTTTTCCCAAGATGGCAAAACATGACCATGGACTTGCCTTACGATCCTCCTTCCCATCCTGGTAAGAAAGAGAGCACCTAGTTAGAGACTGATCACCATCTGGGGCATATGTGTGTGTGTGTGTGTGTGTGTGTGTGTGTGTGTGTGTGTGTGTGTAGATCTAAGAAGGATCCTCTATCCGATTCTCCCCAAGGCGAAGATGGAGAATGCTGTGTTTGCTGATGAAGCCTCCAAAGGAACAAGGAGGCGTATTTGGGTGTGAAAGGGTTTCATTGGTGGAGGCAGCATTGTTCTGTCACTGCTTGTAGGATCTGGTGAGCAGAAGACAGTATGTTCTCGAAGTGTAACTTGAGATGCCAGGTGCTCTCCTCTTCCAGACGTGGAGTTTTCAATCACAAACTGGAGTGTAAATAATTCTTGGAACCAAGTCAGACCAATCCAGTCTTATATAATCTTGAACAAATAATCATAGAAGTTTAGACTATAATCTTGGGTTAGGCATTTAATCTATCTTAAATCAAACCTCTTCTCGAATCTCTTTTCTCTAACTAGCAATGTCTACACCCAACTAATTTTTAACATTTTTAATTTATTTACCAAAGGGCAAAGAACACTTCTTTATAGAGTGTTAGTGATTAAAAAAAAAAAACTGAACAGCCAAGCCCAGAAGAATGGGCGTTGAAAGAAGGAAAGACTTTGTATGAAGTCAGAAATAACAAATACAAAGACATGGGTACAAAAGCAGCACTTAGAGAACCATGCAGACTAGATTAACTGGTTCTCTTAATGTCAAATAAGCAGCAGAGAAGAGGAGTTATAAAAGTGATTACAGCCTAGTTCATGCTAAGTCTTAGGCTCTATAGTGTAGGATTGGGGTTTATCAGGAAAACAACAGAGAGGAATTAAAAGATTCTAATCAAGGGCAATACTTAATCAGATTTGTATCATCAATACAAAAGATCAAATATTGTTTGAAATTATTACTTTGGGGGCCAGAGAGATAGTACAGTGGCTAGAGTGTTTGCCTTGCATGCTGCCAAAGCAAACACAATCCCCAGAATTCCATATGATCCTAAGTACCACCAGGAGTAATTCCTGAGCACAGAGCCAGGAGTAACCCTTGAGCAACACTGGGTGTTGCTCCCCAAAAAAAATTTAAAAAAGAAATTATCACTTGATTGCAGGATAGAGAATGGGTGGTAAATATTATAATGGAAGACAACTGAGAAGGCAACTGAGAGGGTTTTAGATGCAAGGTGGAGGTGGTTTGTGTAAGGTGCCGTAAACATAAAGGAGGTCGGCACATTTGAGATTTTCAAAAATGAGAAGTATCAGCTCTCTAGGTTATATGTGGGAGATGGGGAAGGATGTGTGATCAAGACTGATTCTTGGACGGCTTCAGGCCATTTCTGGGATAATGACGGTATTAGATGAAATACAGAGAACAATCAATCAGTGTGAGGGAAGCAAGAGAGATATAGGTTTGCAGTGCCTGAGAGACACCCTTGAGGTGTATCCTATGGATAGCTAGACTTGACATGCAGAAGAAATATCTACCCCCTTGGTTTATAATTTCCCATGTATGTGTCACAATTCTGAGAGGGCTGATGAATTGGGAGCATGGATGGCTCCTACAAGCTAGAACTAATGGGACAGTTGTGACTTCTCAAGAAGCTGCTCACACAGTATCCCTTTGAAGCAGAAAGGATAAGAAATGAGAAATCTGGGGGCTGGAGCGATAGCACAGCGGGTAGGGCGTTTGCCTTGCACGCAGCCAACCCGGGTTCAAATCCCAGCATCCCATATGGTCCCCTGAGCACCGCCAGGGGTAATTCCTGAGTGCAGAGCCAGGAGTAACCCCTGTGCATCGCCAGGTGTGACCCAAAAAGCAAAAAAAAAAAAAAAATGAAATGAGAAATCTCCAGTTCTCCATTTTCTAATTATTGCCCTTTGACCAATTCCAGTACTTAGCCAAGATGGGGTACCCTTTGGTATGCTCTCTTCTCTCCACAACGCTTCTTCTCAAGGCCCAATTAAGTCAAAGAGGAAACAAGGGATTTTATTCGATCAAAAAAACAGAGCTTCCCAGATTTTGTTTCAGCAGTAGCATCACGACCTCCAGATTAGGTTTTTGTCTCTCCATCTATCAATTCTGATTCTTCTGTGTTTTGATGCTTTTCTCAGAAAGGCACATTCTTCATCATCCCAGAAGAACTGTTAGCATTCCCTGGGACTCCATCTGTCACAAACTTGAATCAAAAGAAAAAAAGAGTAACAGTGTTTCCAGACTTCAGAACCAGAGTGATTCATTGTGTCAACCAGTCAACGTGGTTGATGACAAGAAAATCTGGTTTGGCACATTCTGAGGAGTGGATACGGGTGTGGATATGGGCGTGGGTCTGATTTTCCTTACAAAACACAAGAATGAAAGGCAAGAAGGGGGATTCTTTTTGATTTTTTAATTTTTTTTTTTGCTTTTTGGGTCACACCCAGAGATGCTCAGGGGTCACTCCTGGCTCTGTACTCAAGAATTACCCCTGGCCATGCTCAGGGGACCATATGGGAAGCTGGGAATCAAACCCGGGTCAGCAGCGTGCAAGGCAAATGCCCTACCTGCTGTGCTATCACTCCAGCCCCCGGGGGGATTCTTTTTGAATCAAGAAAAGTTCCCTGCACTTAATGACATCTTCCATCATTGTATCGCTAATTATATTACTGTACTTTGGAGTTAGCAGGCAATTACTACAGCTGAAGACATCTGATGTCTTGTGGTGCATGTCAGATCCAGGCTGGATTCTAGCTGTTGTGGGGGCACTGATCGAACCGTGGACAGCAGGGTCTACTATATTCATTCACCATATGCCCCAGTTTGACCCTAAGACAATTATTCAGGTAAGACTAATTTTCTAGTATCAACAAGTTCCTAAAAAAAAAAAACCTTATATTTGAAGTTCAAAATTTGTACTTTGAAGAAATATTTTTATTTAGCGGAGGAGACCATTAGAATCATATAACCTAGGCCCTGAATTTCTCAAAGAGCTTTGAAGGTCTGAATCAGTCTTTGTATCAGAATCATATGCAGAGGTAATCTTGAAGAAAATGCATATTTCAGTGTTCCCCATACCTATGGACTAGACTGCGTAGACATGGGACACAAACTATTCATTTTGAAAAATTAAAGCACTAAAACAAGCTAAGGCCTCCTGAATTCTGAATCCTGCAAGGTCCAGGAAACTCTGTGTGTGCATGTCTCTCTCTCTCTCTCTCTCTCTCTCTCTCTGTATATGTGTGTGTTGTTAATATATTGAAGGATTTAAATGCATAGTCCTTCAAATGTGACAGATCTAGTGTTTTTTCCCATGTTTGACATTTTTCCCAGCTTACTTTTTTTACTTTTTTTCACTTATCAGTCTGAACCTTATCTACAAAGAGAGGGTTGTTTTGTTTTTTGCTTTTTTATCTGTAAAACAAGAGTTTATAAGTTCCTTTTCAAAAAAATTTTTGGAATATTTGTGCTTGAATTATCTCAATGCATTCATTTTCCTAACTTACACTTTAGAAATCAATTGAAAGTTGTTATCTTTTTTACTTAGTGTATTTGTTAATTCTTTTTGTGCTTAGTTTTGGGTCACACCCAGAAATGCTTAAGGCTTACTCTTGTCTCTGCACTCAAGAATTATGCCTGGTGATGCTCCAGTAACCATACAAGGTGTTGGGGATCAAACCTGGGTCAACCGCGTGCAAGACAAATGCCTCACTAGCTGTCCTATCTCTCTGGCCCCCTTTTTGATACTTTTAAATAATAAAATACATCTTGTTTCATTAAAGACAGGAGGCACTGCCTTGAAAAACAAAGACTTTAATTTCTTTTTAATTTTTATATATGTTTTATTTTTACATTTAACATATTTGTACACATATAAATTATCTAACATTTTTTAACTTTTTTATCATCTTGGTTAAATATTTCCCTTTATTGTTTTGATAATTACTAAGGACCACCACACTTGGTTGTATTGGGCTCTCATTATTATTTTTTTCCTTTTTTAAAAAATTTATTGAATCACTGTGAGAACAGTTGCAAAGCTTTCAGGATTAAGTCTTAGTCATACAATGATCTAACACCCATCCCTTCACCAGTGCACATGTTCCACCACTAAGAAGCCCACCCCATCCCACCCCCACACCCTGCCTGTGTGGCAGATGATTTTCATTTTACTCTCTCTTTACTTTGATTACATTCAATTTTCAACAGAAAACCCACTATTATTATTTGGAGTTCCTCCCCCCAACAATCAGACCTGTTGAAAAGGTATCATTAGATCATTTGTTTTCCATTGCTGATAACGAAGAGCATACAATGTTTCATGGCTGTGATAGCAGCCATGCAGTTTTGGAATTCTGGTATTTTAGTAATTAAGTCCAGAGGTGTTTCTGCCATCAGCTGCTGCATTCCCAGATTGGTTTGTATGCCTCTGGGATCATGGCTGTTAGGAGTGGAGGAGCCGGTAGTGGGCGGCCACTCAGGGTCTCATTTGGGCGGGGGTTAGGTCAGGTTCTGCCCGCCCCCATCGTGGGATTTCCGGTCGTCCTATCACTCAAGTTCCTACCTCTTTATCCAATTGTTTTTTTTTTAAATAAAAATTTTATTTTATTAAATCACCGTGTGGAAGATTACAATGCTTTCAGGCTTAGGAAAGACTTTAATTTTTTAAAATCTAATTTTAGGCACCATGGCTTACAATCTGCTAATGTTAAGGTTTCATGCATAATATTACCCCTTCCATCCCCTTCCCTCAACATGCCCCCACTATTCTCCAATACCAGTACCCACATCTCTCTCCTGCGATAAACTTGCTAAAGACCCATTCTCTGTTCCTGTTGCTGTTAGGCATTTGTATAAGCCTGCTGTGTTTCTTTCTACCCCACGTATGAGATATATCTATCATTTTGTCTATCCCTCTCCTTCTCTCCCCTCCCCATTTTTGATGGGGCTGGAGCATTTTTTTTTTCTCCCTCCTCTTGTTATATTCTATCAGTGCCTTTCATATCTTGGAGGTTAACCATTTGTCAGATGAGCAGTGGGAAACTATTCTCTCAGTCTCTGGTTGTCATTTTAAAATTCTGGTCCTCATTTATTTTCTGGTGCAGATGCTGGTGAGTTTGATGTAGACTCGCTTGTTTATCTTTGCTTTGTTTATCTTTAGTTTGTTTAGCCAAATGGCATTGAATCATTGAACACACCTCTAGTTTCAATGTCACGGAGTGTTCTACCTATGTTTTCCTTGATATAATTTATGGATTCAGGTGATTTAAAGTATACTCTTCCAACTCACTAACATAGCCTCAGGTAGTTTAGGTTTATTGGGTTACTCCCATTACAGTGCTCCTATTCCTCTTTGTTTATTTGTAGCTTCTTTCTTAGTGTTCTGTTGACTTGTAAATAATGTTTTTCTCTTCTCCTTGAGTCCTTTGCATAGTTTATTCAGAGCAAGTCCTTTTTGTATGGACACAGGAAGACTTAACAAATGTTATGCTTTTGTAACCTGGGAGTCATTTGACTCTACATGATATTTTTCCTCCAGGTTATCTGTTCTCTTGAGCTAAGCCTCAGCTGCCCTTACTTCCTAGCACCCCCAAAGCAGGGTCCCGACGGGGGACGAGAAGGACCCAGGGCAAGTGGTGAGTTGTGTGCTACCCTGGCATCAAGATGGGCCTGGCCAAAGTGCCTAATGCTTAACTATAAGTTAAGAGCTTGATCATGGACAAATGCTGTCATGATCCAAACAGTGATAACTAGATTTGGACCCTGCTAGGGTGAGGAATGATTAATCTGGCCTGAGTGCTGTGGTCTGAGCCTGTGGCAAGATGTTGCCAGGAGAGCTGCCTTGCAAGTCTCAATGTATCCCTTGCTATGTCCATACAAAAATAACTAGTATTGGGGCTGAAGCAATAGCACAGCGGGTAGGGCGTTTGCCTTGCACGCAGCCGACTTGAGTTCGAGTCCCAGCATCCCATATGGTCCCCTGAGCACCGCCAGGGGTAATTCCTGAGTGCAGAGCCAGGAGTAACCCCTGTGCATCGCCAGGTGTGACCCAAAAAGCAAAAAAAAAAAAATAGCTAGTATTAAGATGTTAATAAGTTCCTGGACTAAGGAAAAGAAAAAAACCTTAAGAGTGAGGAAGGGCTTTGGAATGCCCTGCCCTCAGGAAGGGCTTTCTTATGTTGATTTTGCTACCTGGCTGGGTATAGCCTAGAAGGCAAGGTGGGAGAGAGAAGGAGGAGGAGACAGAGAAGCCAGAAAGAAGCAGCAGTTAATCCAGAGAGAGGATGGAGCTGGGAGTGTGAGAGATGAGAAAGATGGAAGATTGAATAAACGGTAACTAACCAGCAACCAGCTTGGTCCTCGTTCTTCCTTCGCCTGTCCTTGACCACCGGCTGTCCCGATCCAGTCCACACATTGCGGTTCCAGGGCACCGAACTCGGGAGGTGAGACAGCCGCCCGGAGAGCCCGCGAGTGCACTCACCCCTCGGCGAGCTTTAGTTTTTTACAGCTTTCCATCCCTTCTCTACCTCTACCACCTCCGTTTAGTCTCTCCATCAAATCTGACAACTGGCAGATGGCAGGTTGTCAGCTTTACAACCCGTCTGAAACAGACAAATATCAAGATGTGTCATAAACTATAGTTTCAATGATAACAAATAGAATCAGCATTTTATGGGGACATAATAACCGTCAGGCTCTAGGAAAGACCTGCAAAACTTACTTTCTCTAAGTCATAAGGACTTAGCAGTGGTCTCTTATGTGCAAGCACCAGAAACCCACTTCAAAGTGGCTTCATGGGAGAAGGAATACACAGAGGAAGGTCATAGGGCTTGTCATGATTCTGGAACAGGAGAGTCTGAGTAAAACAAGTGTCTGGAACAGGAATCACAAAGACACCGGGAAACAAGGCAGCTTCTACCTTGCTTCGCTCTGTGTGCTGGCACTTTATTTCTATTTGCAGGCCTGATTTTGCTTCTCTAGGATCACAGAGATGAACACAGAGACTATATCCCAGATTAGCATTTTCTTTTTATTTATTTAATTATTTATTTAATGAGTCCCTGGGAGGGTACAGTTACAGAGTTTTGTGCTTCTGCTACAGTCATACAATACTCGAGTACCCATCCCTTCACCAGTGCCCGTTCTCCTCCACCAATGGCCCCAAGATCCCTCCCACCCCCCCACCCTGTCCCTCCATCCCACCTTGCCCCTGTGACAGGTCATTTCCTTTTGTTCTTTCTCTCCTTTTGAGTGTTGTGGTTGATTAGCATTCTCTTTATCAGATGGTCAAACCGGACAACTAGAAGCTGAGTGGCTTAGTTTGTGTAAGTGTCTCATCAAGTCACCAAACAATGCTGCATACCCGTGACCAGGTTATAGGCACAAACATGCCGGAGTCGGGGTAGGGCAAGGGCATGGAGAGGTGATTTGGGAGTGGAGCAATGACATTAGACAATGGTAAAGCTAAAACTGTAAAAAGGACAATGTGAGCATAACATTAAAAAATTGAAAAAAAAATTGATCATTTAGCTTGAGCAATAGCACAGCAGCAGGGCATTTGCCTTGCACGCGGCTGACCCGGGTTCGATTCCTCCTCCCCTCTCGGAGAGCCCCGAAAGCTACCGAGAGTATCCCGCCCTCACGCCCTCACGACAGAGCCTGGCAAGCTCCAAGTGGCGTATTAGATTTGCCAAAAACAGTCACAACAAGTCTCACAATGGAGACGTTACTGATGTCCGCTCAAGCAAATTGATGAGCAATGGGATGACAGTGATGGTTACAATTAATTTATTGTAATTAATTAATAGATTCACTGAAAGGAGATTAGAATTTTAAATGCTACTGAAATTTCTGATTGGCCAATACTTAACAATTAGCTTTTGGGTCACACCCGGTGATGCACAGGGGTTACTCCTGGCTCTGCACTCAGGAATTACTCCTGGCCGTGCTCAGGTGACCATCTGGGATGCTGGGATTCGAACCCAGGTCGGCCGCGTGCAAGGTAAACGCCCTCCCCGCTATGCTATCGCTCCAGCCCCTTAGCTGACCTTTTAAAGCTTAACTATAAAAATAAAACTCTTCTTGCTTTCTAGACACTCTCAAAATACCCCATCACCCAGTTTCTTGCCGCACCGACTGTATACCGGATGATTATGCAGCAGGATTCTGCCAGGTAAGGTAAACATGGATATGTATGGTAACAACAATTTTGGGGAAAGACTTTAAGAAACTTTATTAGCACTGTCTGACTGTTTTTAATTCTTGTTCTCTGATGTGTCTCTGTGCGTGTGCAATTGGCGTGATCATGATTGGCCAGTCAAATTACCTTATTAATCGGGACTTGAAGGTTGGAATAAACCACCACAATTCTTGCATCATTGTGAATTATTTCTGTCTTAAACATCTCTGTTGCAAAATATCTCACAAATAGAAACAGATCAGACAAATATTTACAGATTGCCAGCTGCCAATTTGTAAATTTATTTACAGAAGACATTGCCAGCATCCCCAGAAACTTCGCCATACCTTTTTACTGCCCCTAATACAATCTACTATGCTGAAGTGTGATCTTCACTTTTTTCTTTTCTCTAACAATTTATCTCCTAAGGAAATAATCTCAAGAGAGATAGTACTGAAATTAAGGACCTTGTCTTTTTTTTAAATAATTTTTTAAATTTTACAATGCCAAAAATAGTAACAAGTCTCACTCTGGAGACATTAGTGGTGCCCGCTCGAGCAAATCAATGAACAACAGGACAACAGTGCTACAGTGCTACAGTTAGGTAGTTCACAATATTTGATTACATTTAATATGCAAACATCAATCCTACCACCATTACACCTTCCCACCACCATATTTGGGATGTTTTCATCCCAAGTCCCAATCCCCGTCCCAAAGCAGAACCAAAATAATACATTTTGTATCGTCTGTTAGAACAAACTGCTGAAAAGGCTACAAAAAGTATCCATAGGGGAAACAATGTGAAGATTGTTCTATTTTGTCCGGGGCTATTAAGACATTCTTTAGGATATTACTAATGTGTTGTTAAAAGTTGAGTGATGTGAGCTTTCTTACATATATCAGAAAATATGTGTATATGCATATATATATGTATATATTTCCCTCTATGATTCATTGCCTGCTATTTGAACCCCACCAAATGTGGTGTGGTACTCCTGGAGAATGGGTAGGTAGTGTCTTATGATGTGTTGTGCGGCCTCAAATGTGGCTGCGCAGAAGGACCTTGCCTTGCATACGGCCAACTTCAGTTCAATGCTTGGCACTTCTTATGATCTCCAAGCACCACCAGAGTGATTCCTAAGCTCAGAGCCTGAGTACAGCCAGGTGTGAGTCAATCCCCTTACCACCAAACCATTCTATTTTGCTTGCTGTTGAACTTCATCATGCAAGTCTATATTCTTTTTACAATATCTGGCTTCTGGTTCAACATTGTGTTCTCGTTGCTATTTGGCTGTGGCTGTTTTTTATTACTGTATAACATCCTGCTTTATTTTATTTTAGTTTCGTGGCTACACCTGGTGGTGCTCAGGGGTTATTCTTGGTTATGTACTCAGAAATCACTCCTGGCGGTCTCAGGGACCATATGGGATGTTAGTTATTGAACCCAGGTAGGCCGCATGCAAAGAAAGTGCCTTACCTGTTATACTATCCCTCCAGTCCCCATCCAGTTTTTTTATTAATTTTTTAAAAGGAGGATTAGTTTTTTTTAATTTATTGATTTATTTATTTGCTTTTTTGGGTCACACTCAGCGATGCTCAGGGGTTACTCCTGGCTCTGCACTCAGGAATTACTTCTGGCAGTGCTCAAAGGACCGTATGGGATGTTGGGAATCAAACTCGGGTTGGCCGTGTGCAAGA
The DNA here is from genome assembly GCF_027595985.1 of Sorex araneus. NCBI lineage: Eukaryota > Metazoa > Chordata > Mammalia > Eulipotyphla > Soricidae > Sorex > Sorex araneus. The sequence goes on along the minus strand of NC_073305.1, from coordinate 208,961,066 downwards.
CAAACACCCTACCTGCTCTGCTATCGCTCCAGCTCCTATCCAGTCTTATTTTTGATATGCCAAATTTTTATTGACTCTGCATTATTGGCTATTTGGGCATATATTAATTTGGGGCTAATGATCAATGTGGCTTTGAACTCTTGTACATATACCATGATGCATATAAGCAGAGATTTCTGTAGTTTTTCTAGGAGAAAAACTTCTAGGTTACGCTGATGTTACACTTTATCTTTGGGAGTCTGGGAAACTCTCTTTCTCAAAGTATAGAACCAATTCAGAGACCAATCAGACAGTGAGAGAGTTATTGCTCCATCTCCACCTCCAACAGTTGTTATTGTCAGACTTTTAATTTTTATCAATCGAATTGAATGCATAGTTTTATGCTATGTTTTTAATTTTTCATTTCCCACATTTATGCATTAATGCTAGATCAACTAAAATATGTTTTTGAACTTCATGGACGTTTTTGTATCTTTGAGAGACTCTAAAATTGAAATTGGTACTTCAAAATGAAAACTAATAGGTCTCAAACCCAAGTTAGAAGGCCGCGAGCTCAGTGACACCCCTCTGAAGCTAGCTCCGAAGCCAGAGATGATCTTATTCGTAGGCCTCTATCCAGCAGGATTTTGATTTCAAAGCGCAAATTACAACCACATATTGCAACAATCCTCAGATTGGACTGACCTTTGTCCAAACCTAGTTAAATCCAATCCAGGCATAAATATTTACCCAATGGGAGATTCTCTAAGATTATATAACTTAGTTTAAGCCCCAGAAGAATGAGGAAGGTACCCTCAATGAAACCAACCTTCATGCTGTCATTTTTGGCACCTATGTGCCAGGAGTGGCTGAAAAGGTAAACTGGGTGTCTGCCAACTTCCTCAACCACGAGAGCACCTGGTTTAGTCTGCACCACACCGTAATCACTTTTCATTTTCTTCAGGGATCCATGCTATTTTGTAATTGTTTGTGTATTGAAAATTATAGCCAATACAAGGGTTTACATCATATGACTCTTAACAACACAGAAATGTTCACATAAGATTTTTCTATCCCCTCTAAATGTCCTTCTCTCAGTTACTCATGATTTTGGTCTCTGCTTCCACTTCGTATAATCATCCCTGAACAAATTTATTTCCGACTCCTAAATTGCATACCTCACTGAAAATGCTATGCCTTTCAATGTACAACACACTTTCCCTAAAAGGCAGTGCCATCACTCTATCAGCATGTTTGGCGGGGGTTGGGGGGAGAGAGAGTAGTCCCTTTTATGATTTATAAAAGCATCACTTTTAGCCACATAGAATGTGTTCCTACAGGTGAGTTCTGATAAACACATTTTTACCTTCATGGTCAGTCAACATCGAAATTTTACCAGAACCTTCCATTAAGTCCTCGCCTCCCCACCAAGCCAGAAACAGGAAGTAAATTACTTCCTCTTGTCCCTGAGCACTAGTAGACCGCCAAGAGGGGTGTAAGAAAACAAAGAAATAGAAGATGAAAGATCCTGATGACCAGCTGGGAGCTCTTAGCACATCGTGCCTGGCAAGAGCAACAAAGAAGCTTTTTGTGAGACTCTATTGACAGCTTATTTTCCCCTAAGTCTCAGGTTCCCGACCCTGGAGCACTGCTGTACGGGTGGAGAGGCCCTGCTGCCCGAAGAGCAAGCGCAATGGAACAAACAAACAGGCCTCGAGCTTCACCAGGCCTATGGACAGTCAGAAACGGTAGGTCGGGGTCCTTGCTGGGCTAACCAGGGCGTGCGCAGTAACCAACAGATGAGCTGAATCATAGCCGGTGTATGCCCAGGACCCCACTGTAGACACTTCCTTGTCAAATGCCAGGAGATGGTGGCATATCTTCCCCCCCAGTTTCAAAGAGACAATCTATCAAGAAACCGTTGTGCTCAAAACGTATAAAGGGGGATGTTGGACATATCACGGCTCCCCTGTGAGTATTAGCTCAGAAGAACTCAGAGGGGCAGAGTGATAAGAAGTGCTCTCCAGACGTGTGGAGATCTCCATCAGGAAGTCCTGGTCCTTCACTACTCCTTCCAGGACACCACCCCCTTGGGCGGGACAGAGGTGTCCCTAGACGCTCGTCTCTCGTGTTTCTGAGGATGGCACATGTTAGGATCGAGACCACCCCTCAATATTCAGAGAGGCAAAGAGTCCAACAGGATTGCAAAACACACACCGAGACTTTACTACTCCAGCTAGCTGGGGCCGAGCTGTCCTGCAGAAGCAGGAGGTCAGAGCTCGACCCCGAGGGCTTACAGCCAAGGGTTTATATCGCCATCCTGGGCACACCGGCCTCAGGAGCAAGCTCAAAGATAAACAATTCCAAAGGCAGAAATAACTTCAAACATTTCCTAAATGAGCAAAAGCATGCAAGAACAATATATCAAGAAAACATTCCCGGGGCCAGAGCGATAGCACAGCGGGTAGGGCGTTTGCCTTGCACGCGGCCGACCTGGGTTCGATCCCCGGCATCCCATATGGTCCCCCAAGCACCGCCAGGAGTAATTCCTGAGTACAAAGCCAGGAATAACCCCTGAGCATCGCTGGGTGTGACCCAAAAAGAAAAAAAAAAGAAAAAAGAAAACATTCCCAATTAGGAAGACATTCCCAATTCCCAAACATCAAGAAAGCAAGGAATTCCCATACATCAGGAAAGCGTCTTATCAGTTAGACACAGGAGACATGACACGGGTATACCGGCTCCTGACTCTCCAGCTCCGTGTCTGTGTACACACCAGGTAGTTCTTGTAGTCCATTAACTCAGTCATACATCTTTCATGGCCAGGGCTGCTTCCCACCCAGTGGTACTGTCAACCAATTAGCTCAGTTATGTCATATATCCTTCCTGGCCAGAGCTGCCCCCCTACAACCTTTACAACCAGGGAGAGAAGAGATGAACTAACCTCTTCTCACATTCCCCCCTTTTCTCTGATCATACTGAGGAACCTTCTGCTTCTCACAGTATACGTGTAGGATCATGGAATAGTACCAGGGATGAAGAGGGACAAGAATCTTTCTGTTGCATCATACACACTCAGACACACCACACATACAAATGTACAATACGATCTCAACGAGCATCACTAAGCATCCTATCACTGTTTAACAGTACGAGGTAAATGTGACTCAGTCCATCGGACTTCCCATGCCAAATGGAAACATCCCTGACATGCAATAGGCAATCCCATATTACACAGACCCACAGTCCCCACTGCTTCTTTCTTGAGTTCTTCACTGGATCCTGTAGACCTAGAACCAGGCACGGGCCTACCCTGTAAATGTCCGCTGGATAGAGTCAGGTTGGTTTCTGGAGCCTAAAACCCAGGCCTCCTAGCTTATACGCAGGGACATGGCATCAAATAGCACATGTGAACAGGGGCACCATGGGGTGATGTTTGCTGCTTTGTTATTTTCCTAGACACTTTGACCAATTATAATTCGCCTTCTTTTGTAAACAGGCACTCACTTGTGCTGTTCTTCGGGGAATGAAGAGCAAGCCAGGCTCCATGGGGAAACCTATCTTGCCCTACGACGTTCAGGTCTGACCCTGAAAGCAGTGACAGAGACAAGTTAGGATTCAGCTGGACTTGGATTGCTTTATGACACTAGGTGACAATGAGCCAGGTCCCTGCCCCAGTATCCTTCTGTTTTCTCTGTTGTCCTGGGGATGTTCCTGTTGAGACCCAGAGTCTCAAGGCATCAGTGCAGCTCCAAGGCAGAAACCTCACACAAAACATGGGAAAGAGTGTCTGGAGTCTATACAGGGGACTGTCTCCATCAGTCGATGCTTTTAATTTTCTTTTTCTTTCTTTTTTTTGCTTTTTTGGTCACACCCAGTGGTGCTCGGGGGTTACTCCTGGCTCTGCACTCAGGAATTACTCCTGGCGGTGCTCAGGGAACCTTATGGGATGCTGGGGATCGAACCCGGGTGGGGTGCATGCAAGGCAAATGCCCTACCCACTGTGCTATCACTCCAGCCCCCTTTTTAATTTTTCTTGATCCATGATTTTGGCTCACAGGCAGATTTTTGATGCCTCTACATCTATGGAACAGATAGATCCCATAATTCGTGTATTTTCTGATTTCAAAGACCGTATGGTTTTATACTATTTTCTGATAGGTCCCCTCCCGAGATACCCTCTCCCACCACCATGCCCACTAGTCTCACATGAATAAGTCAGGTAGTGTTTGAGTCGATGACGAGCGTTGGGGAGTCCTGCAGGTGGAATTCACAGGCATCTTGCTCTAGATCATCGACAACAAGGGCAACATTCTGCCACCCAACACGGAAGGAAATATCGGCATCAGAATCAAGCCCGTCAAACCCTTTGGCATCTTCATGTGCTATGAGGTAAGGGCACTGAGTCTTTCCTTTTGTAAGAATTCCTGCAGGGACCTGTATAGGTGATAACAGTCTCTCTTCAGATCTTCCTTATTCACTTCAACTCATGGAAGCCTTGTCTAATTAATCCCTAAGCACAAAGTTTCTTCGTGTCTTAACCTGTCAGCTAAGGACTGACTTGTTGGGTAGAAATAAATCAGGTTTTAGAACCACCAGATTTGAGGTCCAATGATGATCTGTGAAAATATTTTGAACCCTAGACTTGAACTGAGTTCAAATAGCACTGTAGCAACTGTCGTGCTGTCATCCCATTGTTCATCGATTTGCTCGAGAGGGCACCAGTAGCGTCTCCATTGTGAGACTTCTTGTGACTGTTTTTGGCTGTCGAATATGCCACGGGTAGCTCGCCAGCCTCTGCTGTGCGGGCAAAATACTTGTTGAGTTCAAATATACCAATACAAATACCAATGGGGTGAGTACAACTTGATGAGTACACTGAGACTTTGAGAGCGCCATTATCCTCATGTGCTAAAGATAACTGCATATTTCAGGACTGGAGAGATAATACAGTGGGTAGGGTACTTGTATTGCAGCCAACCTGGGTTTGATTTCTACCATCATACGAACCCCCAAGCCCCAACAGGAATGATCTCTGAGTGCACAGCCAGGAGTAAGCCCTGAGCACTGCAGGGTGTAGGGGGTGGTGGTAGGGGAAATGGGAAAAAAGAAAAAGAAAAAAAAAAGACAAAAGAGAAAAATTAACTGCAGGTTGAAAGTATTCTGTATTCCCCCCTATGACAAATACAAGACACATCTGCGGTTTAAACTAGTGTGTTCACAGCATTGATTCCTAGTTGATAAATTCAGCTATTGCAGAACCCTGTGGTAAACCATGAAGCAATCTACATCAACCTTTGAGCAGATAAACCCTAACCCCCTGGATTAGTACCGGCCACTAAGAAAAAACTCAGCTTCTGACATGGACCGTGGAAAGAGGAAGAGACCCAGATATTGACCTCAGAGCCTAAGTCCATTCTCTGAAGTCCAGCCTGTGCCTTACCAGGAGTGACTCCTGAGCACAGAGTCAAAAGTAAGCCCTAATCACAGTTGGATGTGGCTCCCCCTCACCCCCCCCTCCAAGTGAACTTGGTGGTCCCAAGCAATGAAGCTTTGGATTGGAAATGACATAATTTATTTTGCAAACATGTCCTCATGGAAGCATATATCTTATGCCCCCCCCACCCCACATGTTCTCATGACATGTTGTTGCTCTTTCCTTAAGATTTAGTTGCATGTTTTTCTTCTACTCAAATTAAAATATATATAATATGAATCTTACCTTGACTCGCCATTTTGAGCATTAGAATTAAGTGGCATTGATTTTTAATTTTACCTCAAATAGCCATTTTGAGCATTAAGACTAAGTGGCATTGAGTAATGTCATAATACTGTGCAACCATCACGGCTATGCGTTTGCAAAACTCTTTCACAATTTTGAAGCAGGCAGCGGGTAGATAGGGAAGGGTCCCTGTGACAGTGGAATTCCTGTGAAATACTAAATCAATAGTCCCAAGGCTGCAAAAGGCCACCTTGTGGACACAGGAACTAAGGCCTGATAAGACCTTTACCTGGCACCGCAGAGACCCCAAAAGACTGCCCTCCCCCTCACCGCCCCATCCCCCGCTCCCAGAGAAGCAAGAACAAGGCCAGGAAAAGAATTTCAAAGAAGACCATCAGTGCTCCCATCTCTAATCCCTTGGAAACCACTCAAGGGAGACTCTTACCTAGGTAGAAAGCCCCTGGGACAGCTTGGGAGAAACCCTGTCACTATCACTATCATGCCAGTTGCCCATTGATTTGCTTGAGCGGGCACCAGTAATGTTTCCATGTTGAGACTTGTTGTTACTATTTTTAGCATATCAAATATGCCACGGGGAGCATGGTAGCTTGCCTGGCTCTCTGAGAGGGGCAGAGGAATCGAACCAGGGTCGGCCATGTGCAAGGCAAATGCCCTACCGCTGTGCTATCGCTCCAGCCCGGGAGAAACCCTATAAGGACCAACTTGAATAAAGGAAGCCCATATGTATGCTGCCCAAGCCCGTGTGCTGCTTGTGCCCATGTGCTGCTGCCAAGTACAAGTGGTGCCCAAGCACATGTGGTGCCTGCGTCTCCCCTCTAATACTGAGAGGTGTAACTGGGGCTCTCTCCATCCCGGAGAAGCCCATCGGCTCTGTTGAGCACACTGTATTTCTCCTCTCTCCCTCTCTCTCTTCCTCCCTCCCTCCCTCTTTTCTCCCTCTCTCGCTCCCTCCCTCTCTCTCCCTCTCTCTTTCTCCCTCTCTCTCCCTCTCACTCTTCTTCCCTCTTTCACCTTCCCTCTTCCTCCCTCTCTCCTTCTCTCTTCTTCCCTCTCTCATCCTCCCTCTTTCTCCCCCTCTCTCTCTTCCTCCCTCTTTCTCCCTCCCTCTCTCTTCCTCCTACTTTCTCTCCCTCCTTCTCTCTCCCGCTCTCTCTTCCTTTCTCTCTTCCTCCCTCTCTCTCACTCTCTCTTCCTCCCTCCCTCTCTCTCTCCCTCTCTCTCTTGCTCTCTCTCTCCTTCCTCTAAACTTCCAAGTAACCTGTTTTTTTTTACTTCACTGCTTGTCTTCTTCTGAAATTCCTTTCTGAGAAAGGTAAGAACCCGAGAGGCCTGAGTAAGGTCTAGGACTGACTTTCCTTGCCTCCAAGGAGCAAGGCTCACAGCAGACTCTCCTCTGTCTTAGATTTCCCCAGTTCTCCCCGTGGCAGAGGTGGATAGAGAGAAAACAGCAGGTTTCCTTCATGAGGCTGCCCCCTCTCTCTTCCCCACTTAGTCACCTAGGGACCCCACTGACATCTATCTCAAACAAAAACTCTAATTCTTTTTTTTTTATTCGTTTCATTAAAGAACTGTGATTTACAAAGTTATCGATAGTTGAGTTTTAGGGGTATAACACCAATCCCACTACCAGTAAAAAATTTTTTTTTTAATTCTTTAAGGCAAAACTTCTCATTTTCTCTCATCAGTGCCTGGCAAGTTCAGAGAGGCATTTTGTCTCCATGAATTTGCTTGTTTTAGGTATCTCGTTAAACATGTCTGACTCCTTTGGCAGAATTTTTCCAAAATTCATCTGTCATAACGTAATAAAAAATTATTCCTTTTTAAATTTAATCTATTCTGGGGCTGGAGCGATAGCACAGTGGGTAGGGCATTTGCCTTGCATGCGGCCAACCCGGGTTCAATTCCCAGCATCCCATATGGTCCCCTGAGCACCGCCAGGGATAATTCCTGAGTGCAGAGCCAGGAGTAACCTCTGTGCATCGCCAAGTGTGACCCAAAAAACAAAAAAGAAAAGAAAAGAAAAGAAAATTGAGTCTTCCACTATTAAAATGTGACGGTCTAGAGTCAGAATCTCCCATTTACCAGTTGACAGAAGTTGAGATCGCTAACTGTTCTTTGGTTTTGAATTGTTTAGATGGTTGACAGCTACAGCTGTCCCTTTGATTTGAAACTTTTCAAAACTCTTCTGTGGAATGTTGTTTGTCATAAATAAATAGGTCCTTAACATTTCTATTTCTGGGGCCAGGTGATAGTACAGCTGATAGGGCATTTGCTTAACATTTCTATTATTTGCCTGTGTCCGGTTAACAATTTGGGTAACAGAGGTCACGTGAGCCCTTCCACGAGTGATCTGAGTGCAGAGCCAGGAGCACTGCTGGATGTGTGGCCCCCAAAACACACACACACACACACATTAAGGAATTAACAACCACTAGGCAGATGAGCTCTGAACTGGAATATTTTTTTAACAAGTTTAAAAAAAATAAATAATAATATTTAGGGATTTGCCTAAGGTGAAAGCTTAAATCTCAGAGCATTTCTTTTTGGTTTTTGGAAGCAAGATAGTTTTTACTGGACAAACCTTGCTTAGAAACATGCCAGGGAGAGAAAAAGAGGAAATACATGCTCAAGAAAGATCCTGGGCTTCTCCAGAGGGGAAAAAAAGCTACAAGCAGGCAGAGACAAATAAGTGAGACAAGCATTCAGGGAAAACACGGATTGAAGAACAAGCCTTTAAGCCTAAAGAGATTTTGAGTCTGAGATTTGACCAGCCATGGATTTCTAAATTCTCCTTCCGTTTCTTTTCTTTCTTTCTTTCTTTCTTTCTTTCTTTCTTTCTTTCTTTCTTTCTTTCTTTCTTTCTTTCTTTCTTTCTTTCTTTCTTTCTTTCTCTCTCTCTCTCTCTCTCTCTCTCCCTTCCTTCCTTCCTTCCTTCCTTCCTTCCTTCCTTCCTTCCTTCCTTCCTTCCTTCCTTTCTTTCTTTCTTTCTTTCTTTCTTTCTTTCTTTCTTTCTTTCTTTCTTTCTTTCTTTCTTTCTTTCTTTCTTTCTTTCTTTCTCCTCTCTCTCTTTCTTTCTTTCTTTCTCTCTCTCTCTTTCTTTCTTTCTTTTCTTTCTTTCTTTCTTTCTTTCTTTCTTTCTTTCTTTCTTTCTTTCTTTCTTTCTTTCTTTCTTTCTTTTTTGGTCTAGTCTGTGAATTACAAAGTTAGGGGCTGGAGCCATAGCACAGCAGGTAGGGTGTGGCCTTGCACGAGGCCGACCTGGGTTCAATTTCCAGCATCCCAATATGGCCCCCTGAGCACCACCAGGAGTAATTCCTGAGTATAGAAGCCAGGAGGTAACCCCTGAGCATTGCTGGGGTGTAACCCAAAAAGAAAAAAAAAGAGAAAGAAATTACAAAGTTATTCACAATCCTGTGTGCAGCTAAAGTAGTTCTAATTCAAAAATTAAACAAAGCATTCAAACATATAAACAAAAAAATTCTCCAAAAATTTTACTGCCTACCTTATAGCTTTAGTAAGCTGTGCCTTAGGATTTTCTCATCAGTATTTTTATGCAAAATGGACAGCAGTTGGTTATACCTTCGGTAAGTTGGAAAAGATACATGGTATAATTTGCAGGTAAGATCTGAAACACAAGCAAATGTTCTGTTTGTGCAAGGCCTTGCTGGGGGAAGGGGAAAAGATGGGACAACGTGTGCTCAAATATCAAAAACCTTCTAATCAGTTAAAAATTGAAACAACAATGAGATATCATCTCATGCCACAGAGCCTGGCACGCACACAAATGAACAAGAACAACCAGTGCTAGTGTGGATGCGGGGAGAAAGAGATCCTCATTCACCGCTGATGGAAATGTCAACTTGTCTAACCTTTTCTGGAAAACAATATAGTCATTGCTCAAAAAATGAGAAAATTTTAATTAATTAATTAATTATATTACTATTTTTATTGAATCACCATGAGACAGAACATTACAAAATCGTTCATGATTGCATTTCAGTCATATGGTGTTCTAACACCCATCCCTCCACCAGTGTAATTTCCCAGCACCAGTGTCCCCAGTTTCCCTCCCACCCCTTCAAGCCACCCCCACCCCAGCCTACCTTTATGGCAAGCACCTCTCTCTCTCTCTCTCTGTTTCTCTTATCTCTCTCATTTTAGGCATTATGATATATATAGATGCTTATATATATGATAACCTATATGGATAGGTTATCATGTATATCCTTTTATCTGCTTTCAAGACTTAGTGTTTGTCCAGAGTGATCATTTCCAACTAGTATTGTCATAATAAATCCTCTTCTTTCTTAACTATATCCATCTCCCACACCATTGACCAACCATTGACCAGTTCTCCTGGCCTGTTGTCCCTGGCATTGGGTATTAGTGTCATACTGTTTTTTTAAATATCCCACAAATAAATGCAGTTATTCTATATCTGTCCCTCTCCTTCTGATTCATTCCACTCAGCATGATACTCTCCAAGTCTATTCATTTATAGGCAAATTTCATGACTTCGTTTTTTCCTAACAGCTGTGTAGTATTCCATTGTGTAGATGTACCATAGTTTCTTTATCCACATGTCTGTTCTTAGGCATTCAGGTTGTCTCCATATTCTGGCTGTTGGGAATAGTGCTGCAATGAACACAGAAGTGCAGATGGTGTTTCTGCTGTGTGTCTTTGGACGCCCAGGGTATTTTCCTAGAGGTGGTATTGCGGGGTCAAATGTGAGCTCAGTTTCTAGTTTTTTGAGGAATGACCATTTTGTTTTCCAAAAAGGTTGGACAAGTTGACATTTCCCCCAGCAGTGAATGAGGGTCTCTTTCTCCCCGCATCCACACTGGGTTGTTCTTGCTCATTTGTATGTGTGCCAGGCTCTGTGGCATGAGATGATATCTCGTTGTTGTTTCAATTTAAATATGTTTATTTTTTTCTTGACTAGGTATCAGAATGGTAGTTATAAAAGGTTAGGTTAGGTTGGGACTACACCCAGTTGGGTTTGGGACTACATCCAGTAGTGTTCAAGGTGCTATTCCTTGCACAATTCTCTGGAGTTGTTATTTGCAGTGCTCAAGAGACCATGCAGTGCTGAGATCTAACCTAGTTCTCCCACACACAGGCACACGAGCTCTTTGATCCATCTCCTCTGCTCAGTTGCTATAATCCTGATTCCTTCCCAGAGCACCCATAAAATCAATTCCGTTTCTAGAGTTTTTGTGATGTTTCTGCAAGGTCAAGAAAGCAGAGCCTGACATTTTCTTGTTATCACTCCCCAGTCCTGTGTTTTAAAGGATGTCAAGATTTTGAGCTCACTGGACTGCCTTTGTGGACTCTGTCCATTTCTCACAGTGGACCTGACATGGTTCTGTCAGAGGCTGGTCTGTGGCTCTGAGACCTCACCTCCAAGGAACAGAGAGAGACCCCAGACCAAATAGGAATTCTTTCTCAGAAAGTGAGAAAGTTCCAGTCTTTGACCTGGCTGAGATTATTAACACCAAGGAAGCTCATTCCCTTGGAGAATCCCATCCGCAGAGCTGTCCGTTGATGAGAATGGTTATCCCTGAGCCGAACAGCAGTTCCGCTAGAGCATACGGTGGTAGGGACTTGCCGAGTCCCTGATGCAATGTTTCCTAAGTTTCAGTCATTGGGTCATTTTTTCCCCATATGGTTCTCCATTCATATGATTGCTCATTTCATTTTCCTTTTTGGCATAAATTTGTTGTTTTACTTTAAATTGTTTTTAAGTTATTCTGGCATTACAAATGAAGAGCAGTATTATTTGCCAAAATTGAAGGCAATTATACAAACTCATTTTTTTCTTTTGGCATTTACAACAGTAACAATAACAAAGGCATAAAAGTTCTGGTAAGGACAGGACATATAGGCACTTACTTATAATTCAGAATTTAATCTTTTGTTGAAGATTCTTGAAGCTGGCCCTGATGGTTTTCTATGATGATTCTTTTACACCTTGTGTAATACTAACAAATAAGGAATAAACCCTTTTTAAAAAAATGTTTAGCTAAATGCTGTTCCCACTGGAAGGTCTTATTAGAGATTTGTCTTGGTAGCTCTAGAACTTTAAAATCATGTCACAGCCAAATCAAAACTCTCCCCTTGGCCAAACCAGAGCAACCTAGATGTGATTTGCTCTTTCTAAACTGTTTTGTTCAGTAATATTTGAAAATCCTTCTATGTTTCACAAGAGAGAAGATAATAACAAATAACTTGTTTTAAGTGCACATGCTGTAGCACATGTGCACTTAAGTATGTGCACTTAATCTTGGTTAAGTGCACATGCTGTAGCACAAGATACAAAGTCAACTTAGCAACCCTCGCACTGCCCAGATGAGTGGCCTTGAGCAAATATTTGGTATTCTCTGAGTAACACTTGACTCTTCTGTGAAATAGGTTCTGAACCAGCAGTCAGAGTGCCAGAGGTAGAGGTCAGTGGAGATCACATAATTTGTGTTTTATTTATTATTTTTTAAATTTTGTATTGATTCCCTGTGAGGTATAGTAACAAAGCTTTCATGTCTGAGTTTCGATCATACAGTCATCCAACACCCATCCCTTCACCAGTGCACATTATCCACCACCAGTATCCTCCCTCAGGATCCAGAGACACACAAATGAACCTGGGACCCAGCAACTTGCTCATATATTTTTCATTCTCAGCAATGGAAAACAAATTATCAAATGACGCCTTTCCAGTAGGTTTGATTGTTGGGGGGAAATTCCAAATAACAATAGTGAGTTTTCTATTGAAATATTGAATGTATTCAAAGTATAGAGAGAATAAAGTGAAGATCATTAGCCGCACAGGTGGGGGCAAGGGGTGGGATAGGAGGTATATTGGGGTTCTTGGTGGTGGAACATGTGCACTGGTGAAGGGATGGGGGTTTGATCATTGTGTGACTGAGACTTAAACCTGAAAACTTTGTAACTTTTTTCATGGTGATTCAATAAAAAATAAATAAAAATTTAAAAAGTGTTTAAATTTATAATATCAGCCTGACAAATATTCCATGAGGATCAAAATTAGGTGGTATTTGGGGGAGAATATTTCAGCAACTATTTGATCCCTCCCTTTGTGCAGACCACATGGATGCTGAGCTTGTGACAGTGAGTAAAATGAACAAGGCTTGTGTTCTGGAGTGAATTATTGTGTGCTGAAGTATCAACCAAAAGCATTCTTTTTTAAACTTATAATTATGGTAATCTTATCATTAAGATGATCTCCCTGCTTGGGTTGTAACATATGAGGAAAGCAGACAGAGTACAAAATTTCTCTCAAGTAGAGTCAGTTACAACCCAACTGGGTTGTGACTCAGCATCTCAAAACTCACCGACTAACACCACTCTCTTTGCAGAATGACCCCGTGAAGACCACTGAAGTGGAGTGTGGGGACTTTTACAACACCGGGGACAGAGCCACTATTGATGAAGAGGGCTACATTTGGTTCCTGGGCAGGGCGGATGATGTCATTAATGCTTCTGGGTAGGTGGGGCTTGCTCTGAGCTAGGAGGTATCACCTCTCGTGTCCAATATTCCTTGGTGATGGGACCCTCGGTCTAGATCTCATCAGAACTACATCCAGAGAGCTTAGAGGTAACCGTGCACCACTCCCTGCATCCAAAAGAGCCAATCACAATGGAGTTTAAGAAAGTCTGAAGGCAACCCTCTAGACATCATGCAGTTTAAATTGGGTTGTGGAAAAGTGGTCTGACTTCAGACCATGTTTGCTAGAAAGCTCTTTCTCTTTCCTGTTCTTCTCTGGTGGGGCACAATGTGTCATACGAAACCATCAATCTAGTAAGAATAGTAAACGTTTACAGAGTTCTTGGACTGGAGTGATAGCACAAGCGGGTAAGGGGTTTGCTTTGCACTCGGCCGACCCAGGTTCGATTCCTCCGACCCTCACGGAGAGCCCGGAAAGCTACTGAGAGTATCCCACCTGCATGACAGAGCCTGGCAAACTACCTGTGGTGTATTCGATATGCCAAAAATAGTAACAAGTGCCACAATGGAGATGTTACTGGTGCCCGCTTGAGCAAATCGATGAACAATGGGACAACAGTGCTACACTGCTATGGAGTTTTTGTTATATGAAAGCATTCTCCTTAGCGCTTTATATGAGCAAGCAAATATGACCTTTATGATAATTTTGCAGATGAAAAAGTGAGTCACTGGGTGATGAAGATGGCTGTCTAAAATTTCAGAGATAAAAGCAACCTAGATTTGAACCACAAAGGTTAAATCTTTTGTTTTGCACATGGCAGGCTCTAGTTCATTCTCATATGGGTCTCTGAGCATTACAATACATATGAGCATTTCCAGGAATGATCACTGAGCACAGAACTGGGAGCAAGCCCATAAAGTAGAGAGGAAGGAAGGAAGGAAGGAAGGAAGGAAGGAAGGAAGGAAGGAAGGAAGGAAGGAAGGAAGGAAAAAAGGAAAGCACACCACACTAGGGTAACTAGTTCTCTCTATGTTTTCCAAAAAATTGACTGGCTTAAATTTCTTTCTTTTTTGTTTTGTTTTGAAGCCACAACTGACGGTACTCAGGGCTTACTCTTAGCTCTCTGCTCAGAGATCACTCCTGGCAGTGACCCAAGGGCCATAGGGGGTGTTTGGGATTGAACCTGGGTCATCTGCATGGAAGGCAAGTGCCCTGCCTGCTGTACTATCTCTCTGACCTCTTAAAATTGAGGAATAAGATGCAGAATTGCCATGAATGTCTTGAGGATACTAGGTAAAGTTTGAATCTTTGAAGAGGTTTCCTGCTGGGGTGGGCTGCTCAAGCCAAGCCCCAGAGCTCTGAAGGCAGAAACTCCTTCACAGGGCAGTGAGGTCAGCATCCCTGGGGAACATCTGAGCCTGTTTAAGGGGGAATGCCCCATCTTCTCCTGGTATCACAATGCATAGCTCTTTCTCAGGCATCTGGCTCCTCGTGACAATCACCTGCAGTGCCTGGGGAAAGTGTGACCCTGCCGAAGGTGGGGTTTGAGGACCTGGGTTGCTGGATTCTGGCAGCTGCTCGGAACCAGAGAAGGAACCATTTGCCTTCTAGGTACCGCATCGGGCCGGCGGAGGTGGAGAATGCCCTGGCAGAGCATCCAGCGGTGGCCGAGTCAGCTGTGGTCAGCAGCCCTGACGCCAAGCGAGGAGAGGTGAGGAGGACACAGCGAGGTCATGGTGGGGACACTGATAAGACAGAGGAAACGTCTGGGCCTATCTACCCAGCTGTGGACCTAGAGAGTAGACAGGAGTGAGCCTGTGCGTTAATACTGTTTGGACACTAGGGGGCACTGTTGCATCTATGACCAAAAACAAGGATTTTGAATGTTCGCTATCATGGTAGCTAATGTTTAATGAGATTTTACTGTATGTAAAATTTTACAGTAAAATCTCTTTGTCTCCACCATTTATCCCTCACAACAACCTAATGAATTACAGATGTTGTCTCATGGTAAGAAAACAGGCAAAAAGAGTTTTATTAATGTGCCCTGGTCACACATCTTGTTCGTGGTGGAGCAAGAAAGGGAATCGAAGTAATTTGGCCACTGAACACGCTTTCTTTTATTCAACAAGAGTTTAC
This sequence comes from Sorex araneus, assembly GCF_027595985.1. NCBI lineage: Eukaryota > Metazoa > Chordata > Mammalia > Eulipotyphla > Soricidae > Sorex > Sorex araneus. Next base: position 208,945,742 of record NC_073305.1, on the reverse strand, counting down.
TGAGCACCAACTATGTGAAATATCCTGATAATTAAATAAATTATAAGTAATATTATAAAAGCAATGCATTTCCATGAAGCTGGATCACTAGTATAGTGGGTAGGGTATTTATCTCGCACAGAGCTAACCTGGGTTCAATCCCCGTCAACCCTTATGGGTCCCTAAGTCAGGAGTGAATCCTGAGTATGGAGCCAAGAGTAAACCCTGATCATCACTGGGTGTTCCCTCCCCCCCAAAAAAACAAACCAAAGCAAAACAAAACCAATATATTTCCAGTAATTATCAAATACCCACAAGTGTCCAGGCACAGGTCTGTATATAATTGTATCATGGCATACCAGTCAAAATTATTATAGGAATACCAATTGAATTAACCTAGCATCAGGTTTTATAGCTATTTATCATATAACATTTTTTTTTTTTTTGCTTTTTGGGTCACACCTGGCCATGCACAAGGGTTACTCCTGGCTCTGCACTCAGGAATTACCCCTGGTGGTGCTCAGGGGACCATATGGGATGCTGGGAATCGAACCTGAGTCGGCCGCGTGCAAGGCAAACGCCCTACCTGCTGTGCTATTGCTCCAGCCCCCATATAACATTTTTACATAAACCTATACGGTTCCATTTCACAGGGAAGAAAACGGAGGTGAAGCGAGATTTAGCAATTTTCCAAGACAAAGAGTGGCCATAAGAAGTCTTGGGATTTGAACTTGTTTTTGTCGTTTCTAGAGGTTCAACTGTCAATGGCTATCAATTTCCGTTTATTCAATAGACATTTTCTTTCTCAGCTCTTCAATGCACCGACACTCAAGCTGCTCCTCTCCTCTGCTTTTGTCCTGCAGGTGGTAAAGGCATTTATTGTCCTGACACCAGAGTTCAAGTCCCATGATCAGGTAAAGCTCACCAAGGAGCTTCAGGAGCACGTGAAGACAATGACAGCCCCATACAAGTACCCGAGGAAGGTGAGAGGGGACAATTGGGTGCAAGTCTGGTCTCTTGGGGCAACCCGGAGACTTCACCCTTCTGAGATTTGTAAGGGGGCCCAAGAGAAGCTAACAACGAAGCCAGCTGCACTGATTTTCCTCTGCAGAAGAATTAATTCTCCTTAGGGATCACTGTCATCCCGTTTGTTCATGGATTTGTTCGAGGGGGCACCAGTAACATCTCTCATTGAGAGACTTGTTGTTACTGTTTTTGGCATATCCAATGTATCCAATACGCACGGGTAGCTTGCCAGGCTCTGCCGCGCAGGCTCGATACTCTCGGTAGCTTGCCAGGATCTCCAAGAGGGGCGGAGGAATCGAACTTGGGTCTGCCATGTGAAAGGCAAACGCCCAACCGCTGTGCTATCGCTCCTTAGGGATATGGAGAATTAATTAATCAATTAATTAATTAAGCAAATGAGCCCTTCCTAACCAGCTTCACCAGCTAAGCTATTCCCCATTAGGCAGGACAGCCTGGGGAAGCAGAAATCAAATCCATCTGATGAACTAGCTCTCCTGTGAAAGAACCTGAGAAGCATCTGCTGTTGGAAGATTTAAAAAGTTTAAGAAAATTTAAAAATCAGGCAAACTCACAGTGATATCCAACAAGAGTTTATATTTTTCAAAATTTGACAAAGAAATAGGAATCAGACCCTTCTAAAGCATTTAAAACATTATTGATAATAAGAAATCACTGTATCACTGTCATCCCGTTGCTCATCGATTTGCTCAAGTGGGCACCAGTAATGTCTCCATGGTGAGATTTGTTGTGACTGTTTTTGGCATATTGAATACGCCACAGGGAGCTTGCCAGGCTCTGCCTTGTGGGCGGGATACTCTCAGTGGCTTGCCAGGCTCTCCGAGAGGGGCAGAGGAATCGAACCCAGGTCGGCTGCATGCAAGGCAAACGTCCTACCCGCTGTGCAGCCAATAATATGAAATACAGTCTATATTACAAGCCATTGCCAATATATACCAAGTGATAAACAGAACTATAATTAAAGTTACAACACGCTAGAGTTACATATCTTTTCTATTTTCATTTGCTTTAATGACCTGTGCAACTTACAAAATTTCTAACCATACAGAAACGCTTAAATTATTCATGAACTTGAATATTGTCCTATAGATAAAAATGATGAAATACATCTTTTGTTTTTGAAAATAAAATATCACTGACAGAAAAGAGAGCCTAGGGAAGAATATCCACATCATTGTTCTGTTTATATAACAAAAGTTTGAAAGAATACCTTTGGCAAAAGTTAGCAAGTCCTGTCTTTCATAAGACTTTGCTGCCATGTCTCAATGTTAGTAATCTACACGAATATTGAAGCTCCAGTGCTAACCTGTATTGAGCAGCAAATATGTGTGTACCAGACCTTGGACTTAGTGTTGTATGTGAATTATTAGTTTGTTTATTCTTCTCTTCAACCTGAGACTTACAAGTCCCAATTTCAAGTAGAGGAAACCGAAGTTCAAAGATCTGAACTCAGGGGCTGGAGCGATAGCATAGCGGGTAGGGCGTTTGCCTTGCACGCTGCCGACCCAGATTTGATTCCCAGCATCCCATAGGGTCCCCTGAGGCACCGCCAGGAATAATTCCTGAGTCCATGAGCCAGGAATAACCCTGAGCATTGCCAGGTGTGACCCAAAAAGAAAAAAAAATAAAGGATCTGGGGTCAGAGAGTAGTACAGCAGGGAAGCCACCTGCTTTGCACATAGCTGCTCCAAGCCCAGTGCTCGGCCATGGCATATGACCCCCGGAGCACAGAGCCATAGGTGTACCCTGAGAAGCACCAGGTGTGGCCCAACCATCCAGTCCCTAAACCCATGCGTCCCTGATAACAAATTCCTGCTTCCCCAGGCCCCGCTGCCCTCAGGAGAGCAGCATAGCAGGCGAGGCTGCTTGGGAAGGGCTGAATATGCCTGTGAGGAGCAAAGAGCCCCAAGTGTCTGTGGCTTCAAGTGCCTCCTCCTTCCTGGCTCATGCCACGTGTCCATCATGGGCTCCTCATGGCTTCTGCACCACAGGCCCTCAGCAGGGACCAGGAGAAAGGAAATGCCACCATGGAGGTCTCTGCCAAGTGCTTTTAGGGATGGACTGGGAGTGGCCAGTCCCCGTAGTTCTTGATTATTTTCCTAGAGGTGACACCTCACATCATCATTGGCCAAAGAACATCCAGGGGTCATCCAGTGTTTGGGGTCAGAGCAGGGGTCATCCAGTGTTTGGGGTCAGAGGAGGCTGTGGCATGCCTACGGGGACAGTTCAGGCTACCACAGCTGTGTGAGCTACTTTTCAGGGACAAAGGAGGACATTCTGGGATCGGGGTATAGAAAATGACTATGGGACTAAGTCAAGATGGCTTTATTTTCTCCCAAACCAGGTGGAATTTGTCCCCGAGCTGCCCAAAACCGTCACTGGCAAGATTAGACGAAGTGAGCTGCGCAGAAAGGAGTATGGTCAGATGTAACCAGCAAGGAGCTCGGAAACCAGTGACTGTGACCGACTCCTTGGCTGCCTCAGTTTCCTCTACGGTGACGGTGAGGAGAGGCTCGAAGACAGAGTTGTTTTGGAAGAAGATCCCAGGTGTTTTGGTTATTTTACTTTAGTCTCTATCACCGTCCTTCCTCTAAGTCTGCCGTTCCTTTCAGGTTGCTCAGAAAAAGCCTGGGGTCAAGGCAGGAAATAATAAAGTGTTGACATCAGCTTCTAAGGTAACCTGGTGTTGTGCATTCATTCTGCATAAGCCTGTGCAAAGTGCTGTCATTGTCAGGGTGACCTGGTCGCAGCAGAGAGAGGCCGGACCTGACCCTCCCGCCTGGCCAGAGCATGACATGTGCATCCAGCATCTATTGACAGATATGTTACACAGATGTGCTTGTTCTCTCTCTCTCTCTCTCTCTCTCTCTCTCTCTCTCTCTCTCTCTCTCTCTCTCTCTCTCTCTCTCTCTCTCTCTCTCTGTGAGTGTGTATATGTGTGTGTGTGTCCCTGTCTCCCTGGTGTGTATGTGTCTCCCTGTCTCCCTGTCTCTTTGTGTCCCCCTACCCCCCACGCACAAACACATGCATACCACAAACACACACACACACACACACATGTGCACACACTTCATCTCACACATCCGGACAGCCCTAAGCACTTCCTTGGAAGTCCTGGCAGGCAGGTGTGACTTGACCCGGTATGTCGGATCCTAAGCTGTCAGGGGAAGGGTCGATACCTGGTTCCACTCCAGCCTGGGGCTTCTGCTGCATTGTCATGGCTTTCCCAGTTCTGTGCCTGGGTTCTGAGACGCAAAGGTAGAGTGAGCGAGGGCCTGGGTAGAGTGACTATGGGGACAGGGCACAGGGTACAGACCGAGACTCTGACAATGAGCCTCGGCGGGGGGGGGGGGGTCATGGGGGCCGGGATGGTGGTGGCATGGGGCTTAGCAGATCCACATGTAAGGAGAAGAAAAGAGAGAAGCTCTCAGGTCCCTGCCCTGTGTCAGCTGATTAGAGTGAAACCATTAGAGTACGATCTGCCATCATCATCATCAAGCCGTGTCCACCTCACCTCATTTCTTTTCTTTGGTGTGTGTGGGGGGTGGGTGGGTAGGGTCAGGGGTGTGATTCGGGTTATATCTGGCTGTGCCCAGGGCTTACTCCTGGCTCTGCACTCAGGAATCCTTCCTGGAAGGCTCAGTGACCCATATGTGGTGTTGGGGATTGAACCTAGGTTGGCCGTGTGCAAGGCAAAGCGCTGTGTGTTACGCTCTCTGGCCTCTGCTCTCTGCCATGCCCCTTCTTTGGCCTGGGTACAGCCCTTTCCCTGACTGCTTGCAGCCCGAGTCACCATCTGTGCAGAGGATGGAGACGGTAGGGACCTGTGCCAGATGAAAGCATCCTTGGCTGGAGGGACCTTTATTTATTTATTTATTCATTCATTCATTCATTCATTCATTTATTTATTTATCTATCTATTTATTTATTTATTTGCTTTTTTTGGGGTCACACCCAGAAATGCTCAGGGGTTACTCCTGGCTCTGCACTCAGGAATTACTCCTGGTGGTGGTTGGGGGCCCATATGGGATGCCGGAGATCGAACCCGGGTCAGCCACATGCAAGGCAAATGCCCTACCCGCTGTGCTATCGCTCTGGACCCCTGGAGGGACCTTTAATGTGTGTTTATTGCCTCTAGTGGCTGAGCGCTTGCAAGGTGACAAGTCTGAGAGCATAGATGTTCCTCCGAGGTGACAATCTGGTGGGCACAAGCGTGGCCTGGGAACCCTCTGTGCTCATCACTGTCCTAGGCACAGTCCTGGATGTTCCCGGTAGATGGAAGAAAGGCCTCAGGGCTGGTCTCATGCCCAAGATTCCTGGCTCTGCCTGCGGTACCAGAAGAAACCACCTGTACAGGGTTGCTGCCCTAGAGCTGGGGGCACCCAGGGCCCTAAGCTGCACCCAGACCTTCACCTCTTCTAGGCCCCTGAGTCTCAGCTTCTCATATAGATGAGGAAAACCCTGATTCCACACTGAAACAGCTAGCAACTGTTTCCTGTTTACCATAAATTGGCTCCACACTACCAGTGGGACTCTAAGCAATGGCGCTAGTTGGTCCTGCACCCACCTAAGCTGGAAAATCACTGAGTTCACCCTGCCGCAAAGCCCCTAAGGAAACTCAGCTCAGGACAGGGACCCACAGAAGATGAGACGGGGCTCCTTCAGACACCTGGGGCCCCGGAACACCACTGACCTGCACGAATCTCCCACACGGCTCCCCTGACGCTGCTAAGGTCTCTGGATCCGCCAGAGGTCCTAGAGCAGTGAGGGGAAGCAAGGCTTTCTCCCTCCCTTGCTTCCTAGAGTAGAACCCAAGCAACATGCAGGTAGCTATGGCATGTTGTATCCTATTGCATTGTCATCCCGTTGTTCATCGATTTGCTCAAGTGGGCACCAGTAACGTCTCCATTGTGAGACTTGTTGTTACTGCTTTTGGCATATCGAATATGCCACGGGGAGCTTGCCAGGCTCTGCCCTGTGGGCAAGATACTCTTGGTAGCTTGCCGGGCTCTCTGAGAGGGATGGAGGAATCCAACCCGGGGCGGCCGCATGCAAGGCAAACTCCCTACCCACTGTGCTATTGCTCCTGCCCTAAGGCATGTTATCACAGGTAAATGACATTGCCAGCCATTTCAGTAATTAATGGGTCGATTGGCAGTGATTTGAGTTCACTGGGGCCAGTTGGGGTCAATTGATTGATTTGGGATGATTCTGGGGCACACAATCTTAACAACAAAGTAGAATTGCTGTTGCAAAGAGGAAACTAATATCTTGCCACATCACACTCGCATTCAGAGTAACTGCAGACTCTTTCCCTTCGGGATCTTCTTACTTTCACTTATGTAATCACTTCTAAACAATGCCAAACATATGGGGATTCCTAATGAGCTTTTCCTCAGTGACACCCAGCATACTAGTATGATCAGAAACACGCATGGAGTGAGTGACTTTGTTCCTCTGAAATAGAATGATATTTTATTATTATAATTTTTTAATTACTTTTTTTTTTTTTTGCTTTTTGGGTCACACCTGGCAATGCACAGGGGTCACTCCTGGCTCTGCACTCAGGAATTACCCCTGGCAGTGCTCAGGGGACCATATGGGATGCTGGGAATTGAACTCGGGTCAACCGCGTGCAAGGCAAACACCCTACCCACTGTGCTATCGCTCCAGCCCCTAGAATGATATTTTATTTATGGACATGATAAAATTCATTTTTGCTGTGGCTGCAGACAGAAGGCATAACTTCAAGATTAAGACAGGACTGAGGCGGACAGGATCTGTATGTCAGGACATTGCCTGTTGCATATTATTCTTTCCAGGAAGGATTCCTGAGTACAGAACCAAGGGTAAGCCCTGGGCACAGCCAGATATAACCCAAATCACCCCCTACCTCCCCCACACATACCAAAGAAAAGAAATGAGCTGAGGTGGACACGGCTTGATGGTGATGATGGCAGGTAGTTTCACTCTTATCAGCTGACACAGGGCAGGGACCTGAGAGCCTCTCTCTTTTCTTCTCCTCACATCTGGATCTGCTAAACCCCATGCCACCACCATCCCCCTCCAAAGGCTCATTGTCAGAGTCTCAGTCTGTCCTCTGTGCCCTGTCCCCATAGTCACTCTACCCAGACTCTCACTCATTCGATCTTTGCATCTCAGAACCCAGGCACAGAACTGGGAAAGCCATGACAGGCCACAGAAGCTCCAAGCGGGGATTGGAACCAGGTATCAAAGCCTCCGACTCTGATGGTGTATTTGCTCCTGTGAGCTGTTCTCTTACCAGATTCATGCATGTATCAGCCACTGCCCGCGGAAACTTTGGGAATGGGTTTTCCACATTTCTCTCTAGGAAGGAAGGCAGGAGCTCCCAGAAACGGGGAAGTGGGGAGTCGAGAATCCGAATTGGGAGAGGCCTAAACCTAGAAGGTTCCGAGAGCAACTGCCATTTGGGCAGACACCTGGGATCACCCCTGACCCTCCTGCATGCCCTCTTCAGCCGCCCAAACTTTTTTTTGTCCACCTTGGTGCTCCTGAGACGACAGGACACGGAGGTGCCAAGGTTGTGTGTCTGGTTGTTCCTGCTCTAGGTTCCCCTGTACTCACCCTGTGTGAGTGATACCCTCAAAAGGCACCACTTCCTCCTGGCCATAAACTCTTCCCCGCTGAGGCTAACTAACAACTTTTCATTGAGCAGGATGGGAACTCAATGCTTCCTGAGACAGTGCAGGTTTGTGAATGGCCTGACAATCTCTGGACATCCTCTCCACAGTAGCCCTGGGCTCTGCTAGGCTGTGTGGGCCAATGCCACAGCACTGATGTGACAGAAACCTAGGAATAGTCATGGAATCAAAAAAGGATTTGTGAATGTGCTTCAAAGAATTTCGATGCAAGTCTTCCGGGGTGGGGGGGCGTGGAACTGTGTGATGTGTGACAAAGTTATTTACTCTTTTTCTTCTGGTCATTAAATGTCTTGTGCTGGAGTGATAGCCCAGTGTGTAGGGCGTTTGCTTTGCACACAGCCAACCCGAGTTCAATTCCTCTGCCCCCTCTCGGAGAGCCCTGCAAGCTACCGATAGTATTTCGTCCGCAGAGCCTGGCAAGCTACCCGTGGCATATTCGATATGCCAAAAACAGTAATAACAAGTCTTCAATGGAGACATTACTGGTGCCCACTTAAGCAAATCGATGAACAGTGGGGACGACTGTGGATGCTCCATCAGATTCTATTTCGAGCTCTGCAAGTTTAGGGTCTCTCCTCTGTGGAACTTGTTTACCTGCAAGTACATTATTCTTATGTCCAAAGGTTTGCAGCCTGGAGACAATGCTATCCAACCATTGGTCTTAGAAAAAAGTAAACTGCCATTTGTACTGTATACTTTTTGGTTTGTCTTTAAGCTACTTCTGAGTCATTCCTTGTCTTCTTTCCTTGGAGGTTGCCTCCTCGGACTCTGTCCATCAAGGCTGGTGAACTGAGATGCCCTCAAACTTGGAAAGAAGTAGCTATAGTTGTGCCACTTATTTGGTTGTGATTAAACCAGGAGGAGTGACAGATCCAGGAGTTGACTGACTCTGTCCTTCCATTGGTAAAATGTTCGTGAGACTGGCCTCAAACAGAAAGGATCCATGACGTACTTAGGATGATTCAAGGACCCAAGAAAAGTAACATTGCTACTGTGATATTTAACTCACTGAAAATTATATTGGTAGAGAGAGTGTGAGATATAAAACACCTGTCACTGTCACTGTCATCCCGTTGCTCATCAATTTGTTCGAGCAGGCACCAGTAACGTCTCTCATTAAGAGACTTATTGTTACTGTTTTGGCCATATATCCAATACGCACCGCACCGGTAGCTTGCCCGGCTCTCCAAGAGGAGCGGAGGAATCGAACTCAGGTCAGCCGAGTGAAAGGCGAACGCCCAACCACTGTGCTATCGCTCCAGCCCATAAAATACCTAATAGGTGTTTAATGACTACTTTTGGGGCTGGACTGAGCTCTCAGGGCGAGCCCATGTAGACTGTACCGTACTATGGACAGGAACATAGGGACCCATGAAAATGGGCGAGATTTCTCGTGTGTCCTGACTGGTTTGGATGAAGCTGAACATTTTCCCCCTTCAAGCTGCCTCCAGAAAAATAATTTCAGTATATTGAAAAGAGGAGTTTCCTTCTCTCACAGAAGCCTGGCTGGTCTTTGACATGCAGATCTTCGGTGTTAGCCAGGCCTGACCTTTGAGATTGCTGGGGCCCAGCCTAGTCTTTGGGATGTAGATTTCAGGAGCCTGCCCAGTTTGTACTTGAAGCCGCAGCACAGCCTAGTCTTTGGGATGTAAATCCAGGTGCCTGTAGCCCAAGAAAGGTTTCAGTTTTGGTTTTGTACCTTTTCCTTCTCAGTTCTGTATCTTTTTCCCGAGGCTACAGGCCTACCGGTACAAGGAAACAATATGTTTCCTCTGTCTCAATGTTCTCCCTGTAACTTCTTTTGATGCTGTTGGTGACCTCACTGTATTGCGCCCTTTAGAGGTACCATAATCAATAAAAGGCTCTGTACCTTTGCCAAGAGCCAGAGAGAGCCTTGGACCTGTATGAGACATATTTCTTCCGCGTTCCTTATCTCAGCACCTCCACACGAACGTTCATGCCACAGACTACTAGGTTGGTTTTGATTGGCGTGCACTGATTCTTAGACAAGGCTTTGGAAAGGTTTACTGGCCCAGAACAACCCTGGCATTGAGGGGAAGAGCAATGGGCATATAAGCATCTCTGGTCACCGAAGAACCTATTTTCTTTGTGTTAGGGCGCGGATCGAGATCTCCCTAAAACAACAAAGAGACTCCAGAGACTGCAAACAGCAAGCAGGGTTTATTGTAAGACTGGCTAGCCAGGGTCCAGCCGCCTACGTGGACACGCAGGTCCAGCAGGTTGGGCAAAAGACCCCGAGCTTCTCCAAAGGAGTTCTTATATAGGCCTTCCCCGGCTGTTACAGCAGAGCCCACGCATTTCATAGCCAATAGATTTGTAATATTGCAAACTTTCTTAACCAATCCATTTAAAAGGACATCACTCCTTAGCCTATGGTTTTAGAGATCAGTATTCGAGCCAATATTCAGGAATGTCCCAGTTCTGGGGGCAGTCCTGGGTCTTATGATATGGGTCGTGTGATATGGGTCTGGTTATCTGGTCTGACCACCACCCTTCTTGCGACCCAGGGTGCCTGTATCCAAATTCCTTGCTCCGGGACAGATAGACAATTCTACAATGCCGGCTCCTGTAAAAAGAGTCTTAAGAAAGCTAAATAGTTCCTGTGGTCTGTCCTGGGCCAGATCCTCACACTTTGCATCCTGAAGGCAACGTCTTGAGCTTGGGTTTTTGTGGGTTTGTTTTTGTGGGATTTTATTTTTTTAACCTTGACATAGGCTGCATTTTTGTAGATCATTTAAGCTCTCCTTCATCCATTAGCATTTGGATTAATAAACTTTTCTTATGTTCCACACTCTCCCTTGCTTACTAGAGCAATGATCCTCAGGCCATGGGAGCCGTCTCAAGGGTACGTGTCCATTGCTGGGAGCAGAGTACAAGCAGTTGTCAGAGAAAATGACTGGAAACATGAGTTCCGGTGTCAGGAATGTGACTAGTTAGTGGCAAGGTAGTTGGTTTTTCCCCTGAAATACAATTCATATCTAAAAAATGATTTACTTGACCAAATCATGTACAGTTTTAGTGACCCCACATTCCTGAGATTCTGTATAAATTCACATATTAATCAGTCATGCTTGTTGACTGGTTTGGGTACAATAAAATCAAATACTAAAATGAGCTCTTTATAATATTTGATATTGAGTGATTACCTTAAATTTTTAAAAATTTTAAATTTTTAATAGTTGATTGCATTTAATATTCGAACACCAATCCCACCACCATTACACCTTCCAACCATCATATTTTGGATGTTTCCACGATCTCCCCTATATTTTATATGTGCTACAATTTGTGTATTAGCAGTGCTTTTTTTTTTAATTTTTTTTTTTTTTTTGCTTTTTCTTTTAGATCACACTCGGCGATGCACAGGGGTTACTCCTGGCTCTGCACTCAGGAATTACCCCTGGCAGTGCTCAGGGGACCATATGGGATGCTGGGAATCGAACTCGGGTCGACCGTGTGCAAGGCAAATGCCCTACCCACTGTGCTATTGCTCCAGCCCCCAGCAGTGCTTTAAAATGAATATGGTTTGTTGATATTTGACATGAATATGTACAATAAAGCCAGCAGCATATTAATTTAGTAAGTGAACTTGTAAGTGCCAGTAACAACTAGCATGCTCTATTGCACAAACTTATGTACTTCAGAAATATATTTTGTGTTCTGGATTAGAATCAAGCAGTAAAAGAAAACTCTCAATGGTCTAAAAATATCCTGTAAATAATTTTAGGTGAAATAATATCAGTGTTATAGTTACGCTTCCGTCTATAAACATCCCTGTGTATATTATTCTCCTTTGGATGCTTAAGATAACTTTTTGGTCTATTATTTTCCCCCTTTTGTACAGTTTTCCCCTTTTGAGCAACAGTTTGAGCAATTGTTTAGCTTTATTTAAAAAAAATTTACCTGACCCCGGAGGCAACTGAACCACTTTGGACACGAGCGGCGCCCCCAAGATGCCTCCAAACTGTGTGCTCGGAGCTTCTGGCCCAGGTGCTGCCAGCAAGTGATGCAACTACCAAAAGAATTTTCCCTGGACTTCATATAGAAATCCAAAACCGCGTGGCTGCGATAGCAGCCGCGCGACCTAATATCCCTTGATTGTCAGCAACGTGTAAATGTTCCTTTTTGGCAGGGCTTACCGTGGGGGGAAACTCCAAACAATAGTACTGAGTTTTTTGTTGAAGGGTAAAAGATTGTAGTGATAGAATTTTAGGCAGAATTTTCCCTGGACTTTATATAGAAACCCAAAACCGCACGGCCGCGGCAGCCTAATGTCATCTAATCATCAGCAATATGAAATGGTTCCTTTGTAATGGGTTAGACTTTGGGGGGGACCATAATAGGGTTAAAGTTTGTAGCGACGTGTAATTTCTGGCTGTACTTTCCCTGGACTTTATACAGATATTCAAAGCCGAGAGGCCACTGCCATGGCCGCGCAACCTATTGTCATTTAATCATCACCAATATGAAATGGTTCCTTTTTAGCGGGTCGGACTTTGGTGGGAAATCCTAACAAGAATAGTAAATCTTGTGCTGAAATATTGAAGGCTACCAAAGTGGTAGCCATCTCTATAGACTGAACTAAGCCATATCCCCACGCCGGCTGAGAAGAAATATCCTTCTTTCTCGGGAAGAAACTCGGCGTGGCGTTAACCATAGTATGATGTCCATTAAGCTGACACGGACCTGGTGGCGTGGGAATGGGATACAAGGGAATAAATTTTTATGTACTTGGAACAGCGGGACGCTGGTGGAATCTCAAGCCGGGGCCGATACCAGCGTATTACTTTTGGTTCCAGAAACTGCTTGCAGACATTCTACCAGACTATCAACTAAGCCAGAGCCCCACGCCGGCTGATGACGGGAAATAACCATCTTTTTTGGTTTGTTTTCCCTTTGTTAGGCAGTGTGGTGATTACTAAACAGGCGTGATCTCGGTGGCGCAGGACGAGAGGGTAAAAAAATTGAAAAGTTATGTAACAAACATCGGGACTTAATATCTCTACATTCTCAGCAATGGAGAGCCATCAAATGCTTCCTTGACAGTGGGACTGTCTTCTCTTTTTTGGGGGGAAACCCTAGCAACAATAGTGAGTTATGTGTTGAAACATGGACTGTAACCAAGATAAAGCATAAGTGAAACTTATCACTTACAAGGGCGGGGACTGGAGGGGCGGGAGGGGGCGGGAGGTATAATGGGGTGGTTGGTGATGGAATATGGGCACGGGTGAAGGGAAGGGTGTTTGAGTATTGTATAACTGACATAATCCTGAGAACTATGTAACCCTCCACATGGTGATTCAATAAAATTTTTAAAAAATAATAATAATAAAAAAATGTTTAAAAAAATAAAAAAAATTTACCCGAATATTTCATGAATATACAAAAGACTTCAGCTTCCTATTCACTGTAAGTTTTTATTTACTACCCTTTCAGTTTTAAATTATCTTCTGCATTTATTATTCTGTTAACTATTTTTAAAATACTTATAATGTGCTTGTCAGTAAAATGAAATGTCTAAGAGTTTGTCAACTATATCTCTCTTACTTTTTTTAAAATTCTATTTAATTTTTATAAAGTAGTTCACAACAATTGATTACATTTAATATGCGAACACCAATCCCACCACGATTACACCTTCCCACCACCATATTTTGGATGTTTCCACGATCTCCCCTATATTTTACATGTGCTACAATTTGTGTATTAGCAGTGCCTTTTAAATGAATACAGTTTGTTGGTATTTGACATGTGTATGTACAATGAAGCCAGCAGCATATTAATTTACTGCCAGTAACAAATTTTTCCTACTCCCTATTATTTTTCCTCCCTTTCCTTTGTGAGGAGATAGATAATATAGTTATTACCTGGCTATTATTCATGTTTTCAAACTTATTATTTTTTGGGGAAATATGTATTATAAATGTCTTGGAAGTTCCTCATTACAGTATTGTTTTTTTGTTTTTTTGTTTTTTTTTTCTTTTTGGGTCACACCCAGCGAAGCTCAGGTGTTACTCCTGGCTTTGCACTCAGGAATTACTCTTGGCAGTGCTTGGGGGACCATATGGGATGCTGGGGCTCGAACCCGGGTCAGCCGCATGCAAGGCAAACGCCCTACCCTCTGTGCTATCGCTCCGGCCCCTCATTACAGTATTGTTTCAGTTGGTCCATATTGTGCCTGGCGATTTTCACCTTGGACCAGATGCTGGGAGAATTTTGCGGAAGATCCCGTTCATTGCTGCCTACTTAGGACTGGTGTGCCTTTGCCATTTTTCTCTGGAGAACTGTTATTTGTGTGAGTAAACTGAGTTTCCTTTCATATTTTTTTCCTAGTAGTTTTCTCAGGTTTTGGCGGATATTCTGTTAGAAGTATATATTGATTTTCTGTTGTTCAAAGTATAATCATTAAGGATTGGTACATCTTGAGAAATTGACCACACTACCACAAGATAGGACTGGAGCAATTGCACAGTGGGTAAGGTGTTTGCCTTGCACGCTGCCAACCTGGGTTCAATTCCTCCATCCCTCTCAGAGAGCCTGGCAAGCTACCCAGAGTATCCCGCCCGCCCGGCAGAGCCTGGCAAGCTCCCTGTGGCGTATTCTATATGCCAAAAACAGTACCAACAAGTCTCACAATGGAGACGTTACAGGTGCCCGCTCGAGCAAATGGATGAACAAAGGGATGACAGTGCTACCACAAAATAATGCCCTATTCCCTACCTATTCTGATAATTATCCTTACTCTGTAGCACTTTTTTTTCTGTTTGTTTTTCTTTGGGAGCCTCACATGGTAGTGCTCAGAGCTTACTCCTGGCTCTGCACTCAGGAATCAGTGCTCAGGGCTTACTCCTGGCTCTGCTCTCAGGGATCACTCTTGTGAGCTCTAAGAAGCACACGGGTTGGGTGCTGGGGATTGAATCTGGGCTAGCTGTGTACAGGGCAAGCACCTTATCCCCTGTATTATTATTCACTCTGGTTCTGTAGGCTCCTTTTTCAGGGACAATTTTACTGACTAAAGAATTTTAGATAGATAATACTTCAACACTTTATAAGCTTAACTGCACTTTCTTGCTGATTGTATGTATTCTGAAGAGAAGACTATTCTCCTTATTCTTTGGGTAAGGAGTTATCTTTTCTTACCACACCCTAATCCCCAGATTCTTCCAATATTTGTTCTCACTATGATTTTCCATAATCTGAACATTATATAAGTACAGATTTTGGTGGGTTAGGGGGTGGGTTTGTGTTTGTGTGTGTGTGTTTGTTTTATTAATGTAGGAGTACTTCCATTTATTCAGCCATTGATAAAGCTGATTGAATTGGGCATGAGCTCCACATTACTTTTTAATTTTTTAAAAATTGTTATTAGCTTAAAAAAACAAAAATCCAAATAAAAGCTGCATTTGTCTATAAAAATGTCAACCACACACATGGTCAAAATTAAAAATACTGATTCTTATTCAATAATATGTATTTTGGTTGAAATGTTTCATAAAGTATCATGACTTAAATTTTAAAAAATTCTACGTTTTATTTTAATTCATCACACTGAATAAAATTATGACAGTAGTCCCTCTTCATCCATGGTTTGCTTTCTGAAATTTCAGTTACATAGTCAATTGCTGTCCCAAAATGTTACATATAAGATATTTAAGGGGAAAGAGATCATATTCATGTTTTCTATAATGTATGTGATAATAATTGTTCTGTTTGATCATTGGATTTTGTCATTAATTTCTTTCTGTGTCTAAATAACAAACTAATTTGCTTACATCAAATATACATAAAATAACATTATATGTGTGTGTTTTCATATATATATATATTCAGTGGGCTGGAGCGATAGCCAGCGGTAGGGCGCTTGCCTTGCACGTGGCTGACTTGGGTTCGATTCCTCCACCCTTCTCAGAGAGCCTTGGAGTATCCCACCCGCATGGCAGAGCCTGACAAGCTCCCCGTGGTGTATTCAATATGCCCAAGACAGTAACAACAAGTCTCACAATGGAGACATTACTGGTGCCTGCTCAAGCAAATCAATGAGCAATGGGATGACAGTGACAGTGATTATTATGATTATTATTATTCGCTTTTGGGTCACACCCAGCAATGCTCAGGGGTTACTCCTGACTCTGCACTCAGGAATTACTCCTGGCAGTGCTCAGGGGACCATATGGGATGCTGGGATTCAAACCTGGGTCAACCACATCCAAGGCAAATGCCCTACCCTCTGTACTATCACTCTGGCTCCTCTTCATTTTTTTTGTAACATAGAAAATCCCTCTGCATTCAGCTTTACCTCCCAAGTTATGTAAAGTAGCCCACTGAATAGATGTGAAAGAAAGGTACCTAAACAACTTACTCAATCTCTATACCTCACAATGCTGAAATTTGGTATGAGTTGGAGGCAATTAGAAAAAATATTAAGATACATTTACACATATATCAATATGAACAGATTTGTATATTTCTTTAAACTTTATATTGATAGCCATTAAGAGGAGCTGTTTTTCATATTCTTTGCTTTCTCCTTGACATATGGCCATCTGACCCACTATTCAGTAAGGAGGAATTCTGTGGATACACAAAAATTTATAGCACGTGATCTTTATTTTCTTTATTGTGCATTTCTTTTTGTTGTGTGCTAAACTTCTTTGTGTGTAAGTCCAAAGTGGATTAATCACTTTCAGATGAACCATGGGGTAGCAATGGCAGATGTTTGTTTCTTTTCAGCATTTTAATTTTTTTTGAAGGGGGATGCATTATACCCAGTGATGCTCAGGCTCATTTTTGGTTTGATGCTGAAGGATCATTCCTAGTAGTGGTCGGAGAACATGATGTGGTGGTGGGGATCCAACCCAGGCAGCCATGCAGTGCAAGAAGTGCCTTAATCCTGTACTACCTCCATGGCCTCAGATGTTTGTTTTATGTGTCATCTTTTCTCTTTTCTTTTCTTTTTTTTTTTAAATTTTTATTAAATCACCATGTGGAAAGTTACAAAGTTCTCAGGTTTATATGTCAGTTATACAATATTCAAACACCCATCCCTTCACCAGTGCCCATATTCCACCACCAGAAACCCCAGTATACCCCCCGCCCCCACCCCCTACCCCCTACTGTATAACTAATGAATTTCACTTCATTTTTTCTTTACCTTGATTACATTCCATAATTCAACACAAAACTCACTATAGTTGACATAACTCTCTCTCTCTCTCTCTTTTTTTTCTTTTTCCTTTTCCCTATTTTTTTTTTCTTTTTCCCCCTCATCCCCCTTCCTGCGCCTCATAGTATGGTGTACGCCACGCCGCGTCGGCCAGCGTGGGGCTTTTGCTTAGTTCACAGTCCAGAGGTGGCTGCTACATTAAAAACCTTCAATATTTCAACAAAAACTTACTGTTATTATTTGGAGTTTCCCCCCCAAGTCAGACCTGTTCAAATGGAACCGTTTCACATTGCTGACAATTATAAATGTTAAGTCGAGCGTCCGCAGCTGCGTCCGCGCGGTTTTGGATTTCTGTATAAAGTCCAGGGAAAATTCTGCCAGAAATCACATAGCCCAGCTCACAGTCCCAGTGCATTGCTGTAAGAAGTCTCTGAATTCAAAGTCTTTAGGCGCAGAGGGTCCGATTCGCGCTCAGCGGCTCTGGGTTTATCTGGGCCAAGGGCGTGCCGGTTACGCCCCCTTCCCATGAGTTCCTGGGAGCCCCCAAAGTAAAATCCGAATACCTGTGGGTTTGGAGTCACAGAAGACGGCGCCTGCCACATGGGTGCCGCCAGCCCACCGCTTTCCGTGCAGGAAGACAGGGTGGGGAGGAAAAAAAAAATCCACCCCCAGCAGCACAGAGTTGTAGCCCAGTTTGGTGTCCCAGTGCATCACTCTCAGATACTGCGCTGGATGCCAGAATGTGTTACATCTTTGGAATCAAAGTCTTTA
Organism: Sorex araneus; assembly: GCF_027595985.1. Taxonomy (NCBI): domain Eukaryota; kingdom Metazoa; phylum Chordata; class Mammalia; order Eulipotyphla; family Soricidae; genus Sorex; species Sorex araneus. The sequence goes on along the minus strand of NC_073305.1, from coordinate 208,928,081 downwards.
GGCTCAGAGGGTCCGTCATCTTTTCTAATACCTATCAAGCAGTCAGAAGTGAACGCTGAAAATGAGAGATCAGAATGGAATAACACTGAGATCTCGTAAATGCAACCTGTAAGGTATGTTGATTGATGGGAAGAAATGAAATCTCCAAGTATGGGAATGAGTTGGCATTGGGAAAGGAAAGTTGCTGCCTTGAGGGATCTTGCCCATCTCCTCTTTGACCGAACCCATGGAAGCACATAGCAAAATAAGTCTTCCTTCACAGAAATGAGAGGGACGCTGGAAGAGAGTTATAAAAGGCTGAGATCCCTGCAGAAAAGCAAAGAAGTGGAACTCAGACAACTGAAGAATAAAAATTACTTCTTGGTGACATTCTATCAACAGAAAAATGCCAACATAGAAAAGAAAGGTGTTTTGTGTGAATTCTAACAAATATTGTTGTGTGAGTGACTACATCTCTAATGTGCACAGATTTATTTTTCTTAGTGTCAGATCCAAGATATTTATTCCAGATCCTTCAGTACATATTGTGTCTGCCCTACCTTCCTTGATTTCTAAAATCTGCATTTTCCTTTCTGATCTAGCCAGCTATCTCATATTTGGAGTGGTGAGTATGATATGGACATTAATCTCCTCATCTCAGATTCCACTCTGGGCAAATCTTTGAGTTTAAATCCTTCCACATTGCCTTGTCTAGACCTGTGTCAAATAACTTTTTATTCAGTGACAGGCATTGCATGGTCAAAAATATTTTTTAAAAATATTGACTTATGTTGACAAAATATGGGAATTTTCTTCTGGTAGGTGGTCAGAGGTGCCAGCTGTACTGATGCCTTGAAATCAGTCTGAAGTTGGCATCATTCACTCCAAGCCCAATCTCCAATATACCTTTATCCCTACCCAGTAAGTCTCTTGGGGCCCAACCAAAACTGATGGCATCACTACAACTCACCACCTTTGTTATCAGACTCCAAATCCATGTTTTCCTCCTAAGTCAACACATTTGTGAAAAGGTGATTCAGTTTTTTTAAAGCACTGTTCTTGGGCACTCAGGATTTCATTGTATATGATAGCACAGTAGGTAGGGTGTTTGCCTTGCACACGGTCACCCTGGGTTCGATTCCTCTGGCCCTCTTGGAGAGCCCAGCAAGCTACTAAGAGTGTTCCACCCACATGGCAGAGCCTGGCAAGCTCCCATGGTGTATTCGATATGCCAAAAACAGTAACAACAAGTCTCACAATGGAGACATTACTGGTGCCTGCTCGAGCAAATCGATGAGCAATGGGGTGACAGAGCCCCTGGGCAGCTGACAACATCTGGAGCCCAGCCACAGCCATGCTCAAGGCCCCTTTCCACACCTGCAAACTACCTAGAGTTTCCTGCCCGCTTGGAAGAGCCTTGCAAACTCCCCTTGGTATATTCATATGCAAAAACCAGTAACAATGCTTGATCTCATTCCCCTGACCCTGAAAGAGCCTCCAATGCGGCACCATTGGGAAGGACGAGTAAAGAGAGGCTTCTAAAATCTCAGGGCTAGGACATTTCTTAAAATGTGCAATTATATTATTTATGTAGACCTTTTCATATTTCCTAATGAATACATATGTAGTTATAAATTTTCCTCTTAGTGCTGCTTTTGCTGGTACAAATTCTGGTAGCTTATGTCATGATTGGTCTGGAGGGATAGCACAGAGGTTGGGCGTTTGCCTTTCATGCGGCTGACCCAAGTTCAGTTCCTCCGCCTCTCTCGGAGAGCCCGGCAAGTTACTGAGAGTATTGAGCCCACCTGGCAGAGCCTGGCAAGCTACCCATGCATATTGGATATGCCAAAAACAGTAACAATAAGTCTCTCAATGAGAGACGTTACTGGTGCCCGCTTGAACAAATTGATGAGCAATGGGATGACGGCATGTCATGATTATCATTGATTTCCAGAAATCTCTTGATTTCCTCTCTCGCCCTCTGATTGTTCAGAACTGATCTGTTTAAATTCCAAGCACTTAAGTTATTTATCCATTTCTGCTTGTGATTACCTTCTATTTTCAGTGTATCACAGTCTGAGAAGATAGTATAATTTCTGTCCTCTTGACTTTATACGGTCTTTTAATTTTTTTGTATGGTTCTATCCTAAACCAAGTGTCATGTTGAAATACTTTCATTTAGAACCTAGTTTTCTGATGGTGACACTGATAATGAGGTTTTTTTCAACCTATTGTTCCTTGCTGTTGTTAATTCTCCATGACCTGGTTCTTGTTCAGATGGACTGGCATTCAGGGATTTACTCTTGTACATCTAACCATATCTCCTAGAGATATCATTCTGACTGTGGATGCCCAATCCTTTTACAGTTAATAAATGTTGCCAGCACAAGGATTTTTATTGATTCCTTAAATATATCACGGGAGAGGCAGGGGCTCCACTCATGAATTCTAGACATGTCTGGTAATGAATTGCCGTCTTTATGGGGCCTTGTCCTGGAAGATTCTCCGTGTGACAGCTGTCCATGCCAGAGAAAAGCTTGAAAATGGGAGTCAGGCGTCCCAGTGCAGGAGTGAGACTAGTCACAAACCCTGTTTCACGGTAGAGTGTCGTTGTGGGGCCAGAAAGACAGCCAAGTATGTAGGCAACTTGTCTTGCACATTGCAGATCCAGATTCAATCCCCTGCAGCCCTCGTGATCCCCTGAGCCCACCAGGAGTGAACCCTGAGTGCGGAGTCAGGCCTAAGCTCGAGGACCTCCACGTGTGCTTCCCACCAAAAAAAAAAAAAAAACCAAAAAAAACCAAAAACCCACTGCTCCAGATTTCGCAGGAGCAGTGCATCCACAGTGTCAAGAATTCCCCTAGTTCCTAGAATGGTAATGAGGGGAAAGTTTCTTTTCATAGGCAGCAATAGCCATCAGAGGGTATGTACATTCTTATAGGATCAAGTTTCAGCAGAACTTGCAGGGACCTGGAAACACATCAGCTAGAGGGGGAGTCTGCAATGCTTGGGCCTCTTCATTGATACATAAGGAGCCTCATTTTGGCCCAAAAGACGGGGTGGCAGCTCTGTGCAATCTCTGGGGGAACTTTGCTGGGAATCTCAGACTCTTGCATTTGGGTTATTGCTGCTGGATTTTTTTTTTTTCTGACAGTACTTAAATTAAATTTATCCTACAAAGCGTCTCTTGCTTATGGAGTTCTAAGCCACTACTTCATAGATACTGCGCTAATTTATTTTTTTTCTTAAGGTTCAGGACTGTTTGAGGAGAAATCTCACTCAAATCTGGAGGAATTAGGATGTGAATAACTAAACATTGGATTCCAGAACTGAGTCTGGGACAGTTCCCTCCCCTTGTCCAGTCATAAAGGATCTCTAGCCCAAGGTGAAGAAAGAAACGCTGCTTCATGAGAGAAATGAGCCATAATAAACTCCTACTTCATCCCAATGCATTGATTTGTGATGAGAAGGTCAGGCCTGATTTTCCACATGATAATAAATTTCTGCTGTCCCGTTCATAGGAGAGTGGCAAGGAGCATAGTGCATAATTCATACATACTTTTAATATTTGTTTACTGGAGTGATGCTGAGTAGATAGCTGTGGAGAGAACTTAGAATTGCCAAACACAAGCTGAATAGGCTGGACTTTTGTCCCCATTTGGGAAACTTTAGTTCTCTCCTATGTGTATATTGGTCGGTTCATGGATACAACTGAATCCTTACCTTAAGGTTTCTAGGAGGGAAGAAAAAACTTGTATGGACAGTAAATATTTCTTCACCTCTTGGGAATTTGGGAATGAAACAAACTGAACAAGTGAAAGGGGGAACCATCTATCAGCCTCAGAATAGAAATGAAATCGACTGCAGAGGAAATACCTAAGTACCAGTTCAGCTCCTAAACTAGCAACTGATAAAACCTCAGTTGGATTTCTTTTCAACTTTTAACTTTTTATGGAACACAATATGTGAAAGCCAGAATAAATCATCCATTTGTAGCCCTTGTCAGTCAGGAATTGCCTTAATATAAAAAGTGTGAGAAGTGATAAGTTGTACTCAAGTGAGGTCATTCAAAGGGCAAAGTAAAATCCATGGTTCAAAACATTGTTTTCATATGTAAATATTTTTGGAAATTTTCCTTTTTTGTCATCTTCGGTTTGCACACAAAAATCCTAATTGTACACAGGCTGAAAATTGTGGATCTTTCAGATGTGTTTCTGGATCTCATAGCCCTGTTATACGTTCAACATAAAGTCAACTTTTTTTTCTTTACCTTGATCCAATTAAAAACCCGTCTTTTATGTCCCTACCTTAAGGTTCCATGACATCCCCATCCAATTTGATAATGAAACAGGAGTAAATATGTGACTAACTGAATATAGTTAGGTTGTATTATCTTGAAAGTTGTTTTTTGTAGATTTGAGTGATTGTAACCCCTTGTAGATACTATTCTGAAAAGCTGAACTGTGGTTTGAGTGAGAACAGAGGTCAGTAATATTTGATGGTCCTGGTTATATGCATGGTTATATGTTCTCTATGAAATATACACATGCTAAGCAATTATCATGTCATCTGTCATTTACCCTCTAATGATTTTTGGGGGGTTTTGGAGCCACATACATTGGTGCTCAGGGCTTACTTCTGCCTCTGTGCTCAGGGGTCACTCCTGGTGGGGTCGGGGAACCATATGGAGTGTCATCTATAGAAGCCAGGCTGGATGTGAGCAAGGCACACTTGCTATACTGTCACTCCGGCTCCTATCTTCTAACAATTTTATTACCCACATTAAAACTCAGTAATCAGGGGCTGGAGCGATAGCACAGCGGGTAGGGCGTTTGCCTTGCACGCGGCTGACCTGGGTTTAATTCCCAGCATCCCATATGGTCTCTGAGCACCATCAGGAGTAATTCCTGAGTGCAGAGCCAGAAGTAACCCCTGAGCATCGCCGGGTGTGACCCCAAAAGTGAAAAAATTTAAAAAACCTCAGTAATCAGTCCAGACTTATCTCATGGGTATTTTGGACCCAGTAGAAGAATCCATCTGACTTCTAAGAATCAGACTGAAATATTTAAGACTTAAAAGGTCATATTAATTATTCTTAAATCTCTCTCTTTCTTTCTTCCTTTCTTTCTTCCTTTCTTTCTTTCTTTCTTTCTTTCTTTCTTTCTTTCTTTCTTTCTTTCTTTCTTTCTTTCTTTCTTTCTTTCTTTCTTTCTTCCTATTTTGCTTTTTGGGTCACACCTGTCGATGCACAGAGGTTATTCCTGGCTCTGCACTCAGGAATTACTCCTGATGGTGCTTGAGGGACTATATGGGATGCTGGGAATTGAACCCGGGTCGGCCGCATGTAAGGCAAATGCCCTACCCACTGTGCTATTGCTCCAGCCCCCTGTTCTTAATTTTCTTTTAGCCAGTGTGCTTTATAATTTTACAATACTGTAAGTATATAATTTTACAATACTGTAAGTAGTAGGGTTTCATCTGTGCAATATTCCAATACCACACGGCCCCACTAGGTGTCCTTCATGCTCTGCCCCCCCCTCCTCCCCCATCTTACCAAGTTTCTCCAACATGCTGAGCTCTGTTTTGTAGACCACTTCTTTGGTTCCATCACTTATGGTCATTTGTTGTTACCTCTATGTCCCATGTATGAGAAAGATCATTCTGTATTTTTTTCCGTCTCCTTCTGGCTGACTTCACTCAGCATGGATGCCCTCCTCTGTGAAGGAGAGGATCTGTGTCTGGGCAATGAATATAATAGAATGTTATATAGTGGAGAACATGAACAAACTAGAACTACTATCAGAAACATAACATTCTGTGGAAGATAAATATAGAGCACTTTTGAGAAGATGAGAACAAGTGAAACGGGTGATCCATCACATGTGGTAAACCAGGAGATGATTGATGGGACCCCTATGACTAAGGCTGACCATGTACCATGAGATAAGCGGACAGTGGACCTTGGCAGCTCTGCAATGCAGGGACACAACCTGCAGGCTGTGCTCCAGTTGGTAAGCACCCCTGGAACCTTCCCCTGGGCCTGGATTCTGTGCTCAACATGCACGGGCCATTGACTTGGTTTGGTGACACTTGAGTGGATGTCAATTGCTTCTTCCATTGCTTCAGTGAGAAGTGTCAAAGATCTAGGAGAAAGTTCCAGCTGCTCTGGCAGATAAAGGAAATGGCCTGAAGAATCTTGAGGCATCCTAGGAGTTACAGGGTGACAAGTCCTCTTGGTCACTGGGTCAGGGGCTATCTGATCCCGAAGGAGCAGACTATCCAAAGCTGAAGAGCTTTCACAGACCACTCCAGCACCCAAAGGACGGATGAGAAGACAAACCAGTCGCACTAGAGGAAGCAGTCTGAAACCGTGCTGAGAACTTTCAGGAGCAGCTTCAAGACCTCAGCAGTGTGGGCAGTACCACAGTGAGAGACAGGATTCCATTAAAACTCTGGCTAAGGAGAAGGACCCCCTAAAGGGAGATAAGTGGGAGCTGTAGCACCAAGCGAAGAAAGCCTGGAACCATGCCTTGGCCCTATGATCCCAGGAGAACTTCAAGGATTACAAATAACTGGGTGAAAGAGCTGGTGTCCAAGGTGGTGGCCATGGGCTATAGGGAAGGCTTCCGTGAAATAAAAGGTAGGCAAAATCACACCATGCTGATATATGTTTGGGTAGTCCTTAGCTATGCTAACCATAAATATAACTAAGCAGAATTTTCTCACCCTCAACACACAAATCTGTGCTCAAAGCAGGCAGGGAATTAGTGGTAGCCTCCAGACCTTGGGCTAACTACCACCATGCTGTAAAGCTTTTAGAGTCCCTGCTCCACCACACCCTATCTCCCGACACAGGCCTGCAATTGGTGTATCTGGAGAGGCTTTATGGAGAACTACAGTCCTCTGAATCATCAGCTTTTATGGATCCAAGGTGCAGTCAGCAAAAAATGCACTTTGCTCATCAAGCAAAGAAGGTAGATCAAAGCATCTGCCTTCACATACCAAACTCAGTTTGACCATCCACACCTGTAGGACCAACACCTCCCACACCTTGTGGTTAAGACTTGATACCCACCAACACCCACTCAATGTGTACATAGTCCAGCTGGGAGATTATTCTTTCTCATTTACTTGCTTTACCTTCTTGGCACTGGACCACTTATTACCCCCTGGCAAAACTCCCTAACGTCAATATTTCCCACCGCCATTTCCTAGTGGTACCAAGGAGCTCTTGTTTTCATCTGTTGAATATCAAGTTGGCATTTGTTATCTGATCTTGTCCCCAGATGTATCTGCTGTTTATTTTTGGTTTATTTTATTGTTTGTGTTCCTACTTTTTAAAAGTGTGCATGCACCTGTTCCAGCTACCACCACCAATTGATAATAAAATTGAATGTAGACACTTCTTTCTATGTTTTTAATATTTACTTTTGAATGTTTTATAAGAACCCCGATATCAACTATGCTATGAATATCTTGAATATGCATAATATTGAAAACCACATATTAATGCCTTCCAGCTTAGTAAGTAGTTTAGGTGCTTATGATCTTCCCTATTATATGTTCTCCAGTATCAGAATATATACTCTCCGATCCTCCACAAGGTACAAATACCCTGGTTTCAGTCATGGATAGAGACAAAGTGATAGCTCTATTTCATGCATTTTTACTGTTATTTTATTTTCCACGAAATCCTTCCTTAACTAAATCGAGCGTCATTTAACTTCTTTTTTTGGGGGGGGAGTGGGGGGATCTTGCATGCTTTGCTAATGAAATGTCACTAAATTTTATATATTCAAAGCCCCTTAGTAGTTCCTGGTGCTCAATAAGTATTCACTCAATGGTTGAATGACACTGAATCCTGCAGCTGGATTTTCTGTCCTTCACCCTAGCCATGAGCCTCCTGCTAGCTCTTCCCGTCCTGAGTTAAATGTAAAAACCTGGAAGAAGCAATGAACGGGGGGTGGGGCGGAGGGGAGGTTGGAGCAGAGGGCGTGTGTAAGCGCGCAAGGTACCTCCGACTACAATTCCCCGAAAGCATTGCGGCACCCTTCGCGCCCATTTCCGTTTTCTTTCCGCGCTCGGCGAGTTTCCGGGTCTGGAGGGCGGGGCCAGGGGGCGCCATCCAATGAGCGCCTCCGCGGGCTGAGGGCGGCGCCAATCAGCGGGCCGCTTGCTGGAGCCGCCTTCGTGGGCGTCTTCGCTGAGAACCAGCGGCGGAGCCGGGTGGAAGTTCAGCGCCCACTCGCTCGTCTTCGACGTTCGCACCTTCCCAGAAGCCTGTCGACCCCCGCTTCCATGTCCGCGGTGGGCCCCGCACCCCGCTCCCGCCAGCGCCCATGGCCTCCAGCCTGAACCGGCCCGTTTTCTCTCCCTCTTCCTCCACCGACGCCGACGACGAGGGCGTGCGCGGCACTTGCGAAGATGCTTCGATCTGCAAGAGGTGCTGCTGGGAGCGGGGGCGCGGCCGGCTGCGGGGGCCCGGGGGGCGGGGGCGGGGGGAGGTGGGCGTGGAGCCCCCCGCCCGGGGCAGAGGGGCTCGTGGTGGAGCTCACGATGATCTCTCTGGCTTGGATCTTGCGCCGGGCTCGGTTGCAAGCGCGGGCTTGGCGGTGGCGGGGGGTGCTGGACCGCCTGGAACTAGGTCGTCGCTGGGCCTTCCTGGCCTCCCCGGGAAACGAAGACGCCTCGGGAGCAGGACAGCGCTGAGGCGCGAGGGGCGTTGCAGCCGGGGTGGGTTGCAGGAGACGTAGCCGCTCGTTCCTGGAGGGGTCCGGTGGGATGATGATGCTTCGCCGTGCAACCTGGACCCCGGGCCAGTCGAGACGGGGAGATGGACTGGGGCCGGGGTAGGAGGCCAGCGGGGTCGGGCGCGCTTGTCTCGCCGTGCGGCTGGTCCAGGTTCGACCCCTGGCTGCCCCCGACGCGGCCCCCCCAAGCCCGCCAGGACTGAACCCTGAGCGGAGTAAGTCCTGAGCACCAGTGGGTGTAGCCCAAAACCAAATGAGAGAGAGAGAGGGGGGGGGGGAGGAGATGGACTGCCCAGGACCACAAAGTAGTTGCCCGCAGAAACAGAATTTTCCAGAACTCCTACTTATATTCTTAGCCTATGGAAGGTTAAGGGTGTAAAGGATGGGGGGTAGGCAGGTGGGGGCGGGGCGGATCTTTTTGAGCATAGATACGTGTTACACATCTGAAAGTGTGGAAAAGAAAATGACAGATTAGGAATCTTGCGTGTACTCCATCCATCTATCTGTGCATCCTTTCATTTATTTATTTATTTATTTATTTATTTATTTTGCTTTTTGGGTCACACCTGGCTCTGCACAGGGGTTACTCCTGGCTCCGCACTCAGGAATTAGCCCTGGTGGTGCTCAGGGGACCATATGGGCTGCTGGGAATCGAACCCAGGTTGGCCGCGTGCAAGGCAAACGCCCTACCCACTGTGCTATCACTCCAGCCCCGCATCCTTTCATTTATTCTTCAACACGAATTGTTGGGCTTCCTTTGTGCCAGGCCCTCCCTTTGGGTTGGTGGTGGAAAGTCGGGATTTGGAGCACTTGATGATGAACAAGGCTTATGGGGTGTGTGGCCAGCTGAGACCCAGAGCCTAATTGTTAAAAAGACCAGATGGAAATAATTACCCCCACTCTAATTACAGTTCTCTGTTGACTGCAAGAGAATTACAGCAAGGCCATTGGTGGTTGCAGTTTATGCAGTGTCATTTAAGCTGAAAGCAAAAGAGACTTTTTTTTTTAAAAAAAAAAAAAAGGTTTCTGTAGGAGAGTGTTCAGGAATATCGACTTTAGAAGAGCAAATGGGGTGTGCTGGAGTCGGGGTCCCTCAAGACTATGGAGTTGAGACAACCAAAGTTTAGGGCTGATCACTGTATCACTGTCATCCCGTTGCTCATCGATATGCTCGAGCGGGCACCAGTAACGCTAGGGCTGATGTTTGCACTTTCTGAAGGTTGTTGGAGACCAGCCTGGTGATTCCGCCTGTTAATTCTGGAGCCAGGCCTTTTTTCCAACTCATCTTAGCTCTGTCACTGGTTGAAACTTGATGGAGTCACTCAACTCTTCTGTGTCTCCTGGTTTGTAAAACCATAAGGGTATTAACATCCACTTCACAAGTGGCTGCAAAGATTAAATTATTTTGTATTAATAAAGGACTGAAAACAGTGTCTGCCGTGAACTAGTGTTAAGCTGGTTAAGGAAATAAGTATGAAAGGCATGCAGGCAATCTTTGGCGGCATAGGTTAGTGAGGTTCAGTTAGATTATCAGGTTCAAACTCTGCCAGGCACTGTGTGTGGTGTGTCCCATCACCTCCAGGATGGAGTACAGAGCCAGGAGTAAGCCCTGTGCACTGCTGGATGTGACCCAGCCTCTTCCCCCGCCTACCCACCCCTTCCCCAAATTGTGAGATTTCTGTGAGTTAATGTTTTAAGATGGGCTGGAGCGATAGCACAGCGGTTGGGCGTTCGCCTTTCATGCAGCCGACCCGAGTTCGATTCCTCCGCCCCTCTCGGAGAGCCCAGCAAGCTACCAAGAGTATTGAGCCGAGCGGCAGAGCCTGGCAAGCTACCCGTGCGTATTGGATATGCCAAAAACAGTAACAGTAAGTCTCTCAATGAGAGCCGTTACTGGTGCCCGCTCGAACAAATCGATGAGTAACGGGATGACAGTGACAGTGAATGTTTTAAGATACTTGGGGGCCTGAGTCTCTAAGTGTGGATATACTGTGCTATGCATCTTCATTGTAATGTATTAAGACCATAAATTATATCCAGAAGTCATACTAGAGGAATTCCTTATAAATTACAGGTAAACTCTTTGCTTGTGTCTCCTCAGCTTCATAATGGGATTTCACAATGGTAATAGAACTCTGAGGTTTGAGGATTTAGGGAAATCCTTGATGGGAAGCAGTTAGCAGAGGTCTAGCACAAAGTCAGGCCTTAAGTAATTTTTTTTTTTTTTTTTTGCATCACACCTGGCGATGCACAGGATTACTCCTGCTCATGCACTCAGGAATTACTCCTGGTGGTGCTCGGGGGACCATAAGGGCCACTGGGAATCAAACCCAGGTTGGCCGCATGCAAGGCAAACGCCCTACCCACCGTGCTATCGCTCCAGCCCCAGTAAATTGATTTTTTAGTGGTTTTTGACTCTTCTGAGTATTGTTTTGATTTACTGACTGTATAGCAGAAAGGTTCCTGCAGTCCTGAGTTAGTCATAGATAACTAAGGAACATTTAAAAGCCCCTTAGTTCTCCTATCGGACTCTGTTTTAAGTTTATTCTTCCTTTTTTTTTTTTTTTTTTTGCTCAGAATGCTTCCAGGGACAATAATGAAGGTGTGGGAGGACTGAGTGTAGAGTGCTTCCAATCATGTTTGACACACGGTGACCAAAAAGCGCATGGTAGATGCAGAAACATGGCAGTTCTTGTCATCCAAGCATCATCATGATTCACTTGTGCTGTCAGCCCTACAATCTTGTAGTTAGCATTTTTCTGATTTGATGTGTTGTGTTGACGCTTGATAATTGCATTTGATTGAACTTGTCTCCATTGATTAATTGTTCATTCTCCCCACACCCTCTTCTCGCCTTTCTTCCCATCGTGTCTCTTAAGCCAGTTCTCCGCTCACACATTGGCTGGCCCGTGAGCCCCGCACTGCCATCAAACCCTTACCGTGCTTTCTGAAACTGCCACGCCACCACCAGCCTCCCCAGGTTCCTCAGCTCTTATTTGCCTGGACCTTGGCCCTTCTCCAGACATCTTTGAAGACTTCTTAACTGGTGCCTCTGCAGCCTCGCACCAGGGGTTCAAGGTGTGCGTTCCCCGTCTGCTGGTCTCCCATCCCGTTTCTTTGCGGTCACGGGACCCAACGGGGCACTGCTCTTCCTCCTCGCTGCCTCCTCCCTGCTCTGCTAGCTCATCTCCTTCTTTGAAGATGCGGGGGGCTTGCTCACAGCCTTCCTCGCCACCTCAGTTCTTTCCATCACCTCAGCGGGCTTCCCCGATGGTGGAGGATCCTTCTATATGCGGCTTCGCATTTTCTGGAATGCCTTGACTGCAGTGACCGCGCTTCTTATTCACCTCCGGAAGTCGTCCTTCTAACCCGGACTCCCGGGGCTGGCGTCCAGGTGCTCCCCATGGCACGGGTGAGCTCTGCAGCACCTGCTGTCAGCCACATCTTCATTCCAGAGCCCCCGCAGGGTACTTCTGCTGCGCCTGCCACATAGTTACCCACGCTGGTGGGCATAGATTCCTTGATTTCCCTCACCCCGCATTCAGTAAGTCCCCAACCCTAGTTGAAGCAAATAATCCAGTTTGTTCCAGCTGGTGGCAGAAATCACAAAACAGGAAAACTTGGAGCTGCTATGCTTTCCTTCGACCTGTGCCCTTAACACGGCCTGCCATTCCGGCGTGATTCGCCGGTCGGTCAACTTTTCCTTATGATTTCCAAGACATTTCCATACTGCTTCCCACAGGGATGGAGCCAGACTGCATTCCCACCAGCTGGGAGTTTCTTTTCCTCCACATTCATTTGCTGCTTTCGTTCTCCACCGAAACTTTTTCTTAGGACTAAAACATGCTGTCGGAGGCGAGGGGCGGGGGGGGGGGGGCGGATATGTTAGATCTAATCATGAATCATGGGCTGTCGCCTTTCATACACAGATTACATAGCTGTGTATGAGAAATAGCTGCGGAAGATAATGATCTTTCATGCAATCTTTTCCTCTTATTTATTTATTTATTTTTGATGACAGAGTGACTTTACCTTTCTCCAGTAGCCTAATCTAAGTATGTTGTAACTTTCGGCAGATCTACTTCGTTTATTTTAATAGTTATACAGAATGACATGGTGTGGTTTTACCCGACATTGCTTGGCATTTCTCCCATTGTTCTGGTTTTTAGAATAAGAGCTTTCATTTTTCTGTTAAGGTAATACTGTGATGAGCATTTTGCTTATTGAGTGTTTGGGGCTGTGTTCAGGGCTTATTCCTGCCTCTGTACTTAGGGATCACTCGTGGCCGGGCCCATGGAACCTTGTGTGGTGTTAGTGATGGAACCCTGACTGGGCATTGGTTAGACCTTACCCTCTGTACTGTCTCTCAGAGAATATCTTTTTTTTTTTTTTTTTTTGCTATTTGGGTCACACCTGGTGATGCACAGGGGTTACTCCTGGCTCTGCACTCAGGAATCACTCCTGGCGGTGCTCAGGAGACCATATGGGATGCTGGGAATCGAACCCGGGTCGGCCGCGTGCAAGGCAAACGCCCTACCCGCTGTGCTATTGCTCCAGCCCCGAGAATATCTTTGTAACTTGTATTCATTGTCACCAGTAGACGGAGCATCTTCATCTGTTCACTCTCTTTCTCTTTGTGAAGTAACCGGCCTTATAGCGTCTAAGGTTTAGGTGTGTATCCATGTGTGTAAATACCACATCACGTTAACTAGTGAAGGTTTAGTGCTAGACCAGAGAGATGGTACAGTTGATGGGGTACTCGCCTTGCATGCGAGTACCCAGGCCAACCTGGGTGTGGCACAAAAACCAAAACAGAACAAACAAACTTTAGAAGTCCAGTTCTCTCTCTCCATACAGTGTCCCCCTTTACCAGTTTACCTGCCTTCCTGTCCCTTCCCTTCCAGTAATCGCTATATCGATATTATAACTGGAAGTTTGAATTTCTTTTATTTTGTATGCCCATTTATTTTTTCTATATAACACCTGTGAGGTCAGATTGCTTATCTTCCTCAGACTTAATTTCACTCAGCATAACACAGTACTCTAGGTCCATTCATGTTGCAGACAGAAATTAAGTTGTTTTTTTGTTTTATTTTTATCAAGTTGTTCACAATGACTTATTGCATTCAATATTTCAACACCAATTCCCCCACCATCACACCTTCCCACCACCAATTTTTCCAGTGTTCCCAACCAGCAGCCAGGCCTGCCTCAATAGCAGGCCCTAAATGATTCATCGGTATTGCTGGCTATGGTTAATTCACTAAAACGATCAAAAATGCTTTCATTAGAAGTGTGTAAAGATTGTTGTAGCTCACCCTGGAGCCATTAAGCCCTTGTGTAAGAGATTCTTAATGTTAAGGGTTAAGCCTTGTATGTTAATCTTTTTTCTTAAGTTCACAATATTTGATTGCATTTAATACTCAGACACCAGTCCCACCACCATGACACCTTCCCACGACCAAATTTGGCATGTTTCCATCCCAAATCCCAATCCCTGTCCCAAAGCAAACCGTAAGAATATATTTTGTATTGTCTATTACGAAGCACTGCTGAACATGCTTACAAAAAAGTAAAAGTGTCCCTATAGGAAACAGTGTGAAGATTGTTCTGTTTTGGCAGGAGCCATTAAGACATTCTGTAGGATATCACTAACATGCTAAAGTTTGGGTGACGTGAGCTTTGGTATATGTATCTGAAACTATGTATATGTGCACATATATATGTATATGTATACATATATGTATATATTCCTCTATGATTTGTTGCCTCCTGTCTGAACCCCATGGAGAATGGGTTAGGGAGTGTCATTACATGTCACTCATATGTTCACTCATATGTGAGACTCGGCCTGAGCACATGGGGCGCAGCCTTGAGCGTGATGGCGTTTGGGTTGTGGCGGTCGGCTGCCAGGGCTGGGTCCCTTGGGGCAGGGGGGGTCTCTCACCCGCCCCCCTCTGGGGCGGCCCATGTGAAACAGGCTGACGCAGAGCCCCGTGGCATGGCTCCAGGGGCCTTATTTTATGTTCCCTTCCGGGAGAAGCAGCTGTGGGGTCTGGAGGGTGGCCCGCGAATTGAATTTTTTAAATGTGAACCTTCTTTCCATATCATTTTTGTATAATGTCTTTTTCTTCTTCTTTGTGTTTTTTTTTTTTTTTTTTTTTTGCTTTTTGGGTCACACCTGGCGATGCTCAGGGGTTACTCCTGGCTCTGCACTCAGGAATTACTCCTGGCGGTGCTCAGGGTACAATATGGGATGCTGGGATTTGAACCCGGGTCGGCCACATGCAAGGCAAACACCCTCTCCGCTGTGCTATCGCTCCAGCCCCTCTTTGTGTTTTTATTATGATTTGTAAGAACTCTTATGAGTGATGGTAATCTGTTGCCTCTGTAGTTATGACAGTCTTTTTTCTCAAATGGATACATGTCTTTTAGTTTTACTTGTATATTCCATAAAACTGAAATGGTGAATCTTTATGGTGTAAAATCTGACAGACTTAGCTTTATGGCATGTGGATTTCGGGAAATGCTTTGAAAGACTATCCTCAATCATGATGATATTAGCTCTTAGCACTTTCATTCCACGCTTGGAATCTTTCTTGTATATGATTTTATTTGTTGTAGGATAGAGGTTTAAACTTAATTTTTAAAGTATTTCCGTACTCTGTCAACTGATTGGTCTTTATTTCCCACTGATTTGAAATGTGACTTGTTTGGCTTCCTGAATTCTTACCCGCCTTAACTCAGCAGTGTTACTTCAGGCTTGCAATTGAGGTTTTTCTGTTTTGTTTTGGTTTATCCTTCTCAGAGCCTGAATACTTTGACTCATAGTTTCTCTGCCCTCCGAGCTTGCTTCCCAGAGTAAGCAGAGGTTCCTACCTGGAATATCAGACTTTTCTTAGTCTATTTGTGCAGCTGTGCTACAGAAGGGGGGCGGGCGGGGGCGGGGGGAAGCCAGGAAAGGAATGCAGAAGACTTAGGTCTCTCCCTGCTCACCAGGGAAGCCTCCCTGGGGCGCTCTACCCTATATTTTCCTGCGTAGGTTGTCATTAGGTGTCGTAAGAAAATGTGGGTCTACCTTGAACTGCAGAACATCGCAGTGGATGAGACTCCCTAATTGAGCTGGGGATGCTTCAAACAGTGTTATCGACACCTCTTTGGAAGAAGGGATGTGTGGGCATTGGAAAGGGGCCGTGCGCAGAGGGAGTCCGCTGCAATTCTTATTATTACCTCCAGAATTTCTCTAGAGATTCTTGAGAATGGGGGTAAGGAGGGGCAGAGAGAGGGGGACTCTGTCTTGGTCTTCAGCGTTTGACACTTGGAATTATCTTTGTAGCACTGCCTCAAAGTAGATACCAAATATTTCTGAAACGCTGCCAGGTTCCCTTCTGTCTCTTCTGGTTAGTCTCCTTTCCCCACCTGGCACTCATTTTCTGATTTTGGTTGCCATAGGTTTGCCTGTTTTTTTTTTTTTTCTTTTTGGTTCACACCTGGCCATGCCCAGTGGTTACTCCTGGCGGTGCTTGGGGGACCATACGGGATGCTGGGAATCAAACCTGAGTCAGCCGCGTGCAAGACAAACGCCCTACCCGCTGAGCTATCACTCCAGCCCTGGTTTGTCTGCTCTTGAAAGTTTGGTAAATGTCACTGTCAGTTTCCTTCTTTCTGTTGTCTTCCACTCCTCGTGCTCTTAGAGATTTA